>NC_142345.1:5575357-5884404 GCF_054954075.1 Amborella trichopoda
TAAATCTTTCAACTTCATGGAATCTCACTTTGCTTTAGACCTATAATGGGGTTGTCTTGAATGCGATGCACTAGAAGTAGTCCTATAAGGGCAATAAACATGTTTCATTGATCTTGTGGTACAATTGACGATAAGACGAGCGAAAGTAGATATAGGCAGATTAACCATATGTAGCGCTAACCCAGTACAATACTAGTTAGGAGGTGTGATATAGTCCAAGTGAAAGGCTTTAAAAAGGCAAGAAGAATGTTCAAATAGATATAGATGAAATTAGTGAGAAAATATGTGAGGATTTATGGTATCATAGAGGATATAGTCTTTAAAAAGTAAAATGATAGAGCATGATTCATGTAGTGGATCACAAATGATTAGAATAAAATAATAATGAAGGTGATGATGACTCACCTTGTTGGACAATGGTGCACGTTCTTAAAAAACCGTCACTATACTATCTCTTGTTGCGAGAGAAGGCTGCAGAGTAGAATACCAGTGGGCATTGAGCGACTAAGTTCTCATGTAAATGGACTTGGATATCTATGCAACTCATGCACGTTTCTTGTCTAATTCAAGATAATGACAAATCTACATAGAGAGAGAAAGAGAAAGGCTGGTGTTAGTCTACTAGCTAACAGCGTTAGTCAACGGCTCAGATTGAATCTGAGGCTCGATCCATTGGTCACAATTGTATTTTGTATATGAATTTTCAATTTTTTTTTTTACAAATCTAATCACTTAAAATTTTGAGTTTCTATTATTTAAAAATACAATAATCCAATAAAAATATTAAAAAATAACAGCCAAAAAACAAAAAAAACGAAAATACCCCCTAAAACTTTTTCAGGAGTATTTTGATCAATTTATATTTTACAAATTATTTTTTAAATATTTTTATTAGGTACGCCTTGATGAGAAGAATAAACTTCCAAAATTTCAAGTGATTTGAATTTGTAGAAAAACATAAAAATTCAAATACAAATTAAAGTCGTGACCCTCAGATCGGCTCATATTCAATCTGAGCCGTTGGCTACACTGTAGTTGTTAGCCTGCAGGTTAAAGCCAACATTTCCTATATATATATATATATATATGGATAGATCTACATGGACCCGGACCCAGATGGTATTCGGGTCCAAATCTTGGACCCAACCTCGACCCGCCTCGTCCAATTTTTTGACCCATACCCAGACCAAGTCACCCTGGTCAGGGTCGTTTGCCACCCCTAGATAATGAGAGTTGTTGGGTCCACCAAATTCCACGAGCAAATTGTGGCCTTTAGAAACGAGATTCTGTAGGATTTTTCTGGGCTCAATTGTAGTAGGGAATGTATACAATGAGACCATTTACCTTTTATACAAAGGTGGTCACAATTCCTTACAACCATTTGCTGTGAAATTTGATAGCTTGGATGTGTCGCAAAGTTCGAGAAAATTCATTTTGAAGTTTGAGCTTGGTCAATGGAATAATTGTAGCCACCCAATTTCACATCCAATGGTTAAGATTAATGTGACCACCTTGTATCA
Organism: Amborella trichopoda; assembly: GCF_054954075.1. Taxonomy (NCBI): domain Eukaryota; kingdom Viridiplantae; phylum Streptophyta; class Magnoliopsida; order Amborellales; family Amborellaceae; genus Amborella; species Amborella trichopoda. The sequence goes on from NC_142345.1 coordinate 5,576,878, forward strand.
AAGGTAAATGGTCTTATTCTATATTTTTCCATTATAGTAAAGAGACTAATTTTTGTCAGCATTACTCCATCTTTTTGGAAATAAACAATTAATTCAATAAAGAATTTTTTAGGAAAAGAGAAAATGATAAGAAATGATAAGCAAAGACCTGTACCTTTACAAGGGCAAGTGAAAATAGAAACCCTAGGATTATAACAATACAAAAATAATTAAAATTTTGAGTTAGAAATATCCATTTCATTGCTATAAGTTGCTTTTTTAAACTTCACATAATGGACAACAAATACAAAGACATGATACATATTCTCAATATTTATATATTTTCAATCAAATAATGAAAAACCATAATGCAATACTATTAAATTTTTTAAAATTGAAAGAGCTAAATTTTAAATAAATTTTAGTAATTTTTAGAAATTTTTTAAGGCCAGATTAGCCGATCCACCGATCCGACCGGTTTTCATGATGAATGATCTGAGTCGTCGTTCCATTGTTTTTAACATTGGATTAAATTGTAATATCCCATTAGTGTGATGTCTATATTGTTTTTTTAACAATATTATGTATTTCTATTACTCTCAGATAGACTACTACATTCTGCAATACTACCCTTTTTTTGGCTAAACCATTTGCCAATTTGTTAGCTTCCCTATACACATGTATGAAAGAAACCACTATTGTGCTGCATAAATCCATAAGTTAAATCTAAGTTGCCCTAAATTTCCAAGGCAGCCTAGACTCTTTATTATTCCAATTAGCAACATTTTGAGAATCCCTTTCAACTAGCTAAAACCGTCAACCCACTTCACCGGGACTAACTTAATTCATTGTAAACAACTTAGCTGATCTTGATTTGCATTATCACATCCATACAATCGTACATAACAAAAAAGTGGTCTCACCCTTATAGTTCCTCACAACTTATCCCGTTCTTTTTGGACCCGAATTTCTCAGAGAACTACTATCAAAATTTATCTTTACTCTTAGACTTTAAATAAAATTATAAAATATTAACTTTTTTAGGTCTTGTAAGTTTTTGAGATTTTTTTTATAAAATAATAAAATTTTTTGAGAAAGATCGTGCATAGAAGTAAAGCTAGGTGCATGCAGTAAAGATGTACTTCTAAAGTCGTATGTGATCATAGTATGCTAATGCAACTAAAAGGAAACTTCTATAAGCTTGTTGTAAGACTAGCCATGCTTTATGGAACATAAAATTAGGATGTCAAAAAATAATATATTCATAGAATGAGTGCAGTTGGGATGAGGATGGTGAGATGGATGAGTGACAAGAAATGATAGGATTCAAAATGTATACATCTGAGGGAAGTAGATGTAGCTCTAATAGGCGATACGATAAAGGAAAGAAAACTTAGATGTTCTGGCTATGTGCAGGATTGACCTAGAACAACATTGATTAGAAAGAATGGTCGAAGGCTCTAAAAAGGCAATGGCAATGGCAATAGCCCAAACAGATATGGATGGAAGTAGTGAGAAGAAATATAGTGACTTATAGTCCAACAAAAGGTTTAGCCCTTGATAGAGTGGAAAGAAGGATAAAGATTCGTGTAGCCAACTCCAATAGTTGGGATAAGACTCGGACGATGATGATGAAGAATTGTGGTCCTTTGGACCACCAATATTTACATGCTCCTTCAATTTAGGGGATCACAACCCCTTTAGAGTTGATGGACCATGTGAATATTTATAAATCACAACCCACAATATTTATTTTATTTTCCTAAGCTTTGTTGTCACATGGGTTCGAAACTCTGCACGCAGAAAGCTTTGCTAGTGTTATATGGGCGTGGCACCTCAAACACCCAACTCAGGGCCATTTGAGGAAAAATCCAATGAAAAGAGGGGATTAGACTGTAAAATGTAAAAGTCATAGAATTATTTTGTAAGAGAAGGTATTTAATGAAACCATGTACTCTTAATATTATGGGTGTGGTTTCAATACTGAAAATCTTTGAGACAGCCTTAAAATATATTTTCATCTTTAATTATAAAATTTAATGCTTAAAAAATAGTGTCGATCGTGCAGATCTATGAGAACTTGAAAATCTTAAAAATTGACAGTAAAAAACTGTGTTACAATATGTATTATTTCCAAAACTTGAAATTCATTTTTTTATCATGTCCATGCATCTTGATGTTGAGATGATCAATGTGAGGATATATGGGCATCAAAACAACCTCTCTTCTTTTTTACAAGATTACTTAGCTTTTATTGATATTAAATAGGGAAATATACATTGGTCAAAATAAATAATTTGAAATAACTATCTGGTCGACATTCCCCTCTTTCTTCGCCATCTCATCTGCAACCTCATTTGACTCCCTGAAGACATGTTGAAAATAGATAATCAATGAAGAAATTGCATCCATCACTTGAAGTCACAAAGATCTCAAACGCCATGGGGGTTTAGCAATGCAAATGCACTAATTTATTACATTCAAAGAATCGCCTTCCAATATCACTGCATTTCTAAATCCCTTCTCTCTCCAAATCAAGTGTCCTTGCAAAAGGGTTCCTAACTCTACATGATTTGCAGTAGCCACACCACACGGTCCAGCATAACAAAAAAGAATATTCCCACTCTGATCTTTGCATATTCCACCAAAACTTGCTACCACCGGGTTTTCAAGGGAATAACCATCAAAATTAATCTTTAGAACTCCAATTACCAGTAGTACCCATCTTAATTTTGATCTAACTTTCAAAAAACGATAGGCGGTGAGATTATCCATATTTGAAAATACATCAACTTTAGAAATCCCAAAGCCTTCCTTGGTAACTCTAAGCCAACTCTAAACAGAATTCAAAATCTTAAATTGTAGCTCCTGAGTCCCTAAAGATATGTCATCAAACGTTCTTCTATTTCTCTCTAGCCACAACTCCTAAATGATTGCACCTCTAAAAATATCCCAAATCATTCCACCAGCTTTGGAAGACCAATCAATTTAAGTTGTTGCATTCATTGTACCAATGATCCCAGCATGACCATATTTACCCCAATATGGTACATAGCTCATTGCCAAATGTGGTAAAAGAATGGACATAAAAAGAAAAGATGAAATGAACTTTCTTCATCACCTTTACAAAGCAAGCAAACATTTACAATCACCTTTTCCCTCTTCCTTAGGTTGTCCAAAATCAAAACCTATCCTTGAGCCATAACCCAAATGAAAGCTTTAACTTTAAGTGGGATCCTCCATTTTCAAATATCTCTAAGGTCCGATTGGGTCCATCTAATCCGATCATGGAAAAGTATGGAATAAGCAAATCTTATTGAAAAATTTCCATTTTTTCAAGTACTCATACAGCTTCATCGTTAGCCTCCAAGAAAACAGACGAATGTTAGCTAAACGCTGCAACAACTCAGATAATTATTTAAAAACCACATTGGGAATACGATTATAGCAACAATCAATATTCCATATAGCATCACGACCATTTATCAATCCAATTTCAATCACCTAGCGATCTCATTTGAACATCTGTGAAACAAATCTGAAAATTTGAACTTAAGAGCCTCCTCTGTTGCCTATCTCTGATGCCAAAACAACACATTGTCACCTTTTCCTACATTCCACCTAATTTGGTTGAGCATAAAAGTTCTCATGGAATTTATTAACTTCCACACATGAGACTGCCTCATACCAACATAGTTTCTTTTTGTAATAAACTTATTTAAAGGATCTATCCCATATTTAGCAACAAGAACCTGCTTCCACAATTGATCATCTTGATCTAAAGATCTCCAGCACCACTTATAAATTAGAGCTTCGTTCATAAGTTTGATTTTACAAATTCCTAAACCACCTTCTCCTTTGGGTGTGTACACCATTTGTCAACTTACTAAGTGACACTTCTTCTGGTCTCCATTCGAGCCCCACAAAAAGTTCCTCATCATCTACTCAATTTTTTTGTTAACCGAAGAAGGCATAACCAAAAGGGACATTTGGGATATAGGTAAGTTGGAAATTAATGATTTAACTAAAGTCAATCTTCCACCCAAAGAAAGATTTTTAACCTTCCATAAGTCCAACTGAACATTTGCTCTCTTAAGTATTGGATCCCAAACCTCATTAGGTAACCTAGAATCCGAAATAGGCATTCCCAAATAAGTGACAGGGAAATGATCCACTTTGCAACCTATAATTCTAGCCATCTGATCAACAATTGCTCCATCACAACTTATCTCAATCACTGAGGTTTTCCCAAAATTCACTTTAATACCAAGTGTCACTAAACAATATCTCAGAAATCTCCTAATATAAATCATTTGATTAGTTTGATAACTACAGAAAATAATAGTGTCATCTGCATATTGCAAATGAGAGATCATTAGAGATTCATCTAAAACTTTGCAACCACTAAACCATTGCCTTCTAACCACATTATTCAACATCAAGCTAAAAGCTTCACCCACAACTGTGTATAAAAAAGGAGATAGTGGGTCACCTTGCCTCAGTCCTCTAGATGCACTAAAAAACATTTTGGGCATCTATTTATCAAACAGGAAAGTATGCCGATGACAAACATCCATTAATCCAATGTCTCCACCTTACCCCAAAACCCATGCACTTCAAAATTTCATCAAAACAAAATTAAAGAAGTTTGACACCAAAATTATATTTATGATAAAATTTAGAGGTACACCTTAATTGGATTGTTTAAGGTTGTAGCCTTATGCAAACCCCACCATAAACAAAACATAATTTTACGATTGATTTCTTCCCTTGAAAAGAAAAAGTTTATATAAGGTTAAAACCTTATACAATCCAAGTAAAGTGCACTTCAAAAAAAAAAACTAGTAGTGAGTATTCAGAAATTGGAAAATCTTGTACGAGATTATTTCAACCTAGAGATCAATGAGATATGAAGGAAAAAAAAAACAAAAAATTCAATTTCAAAAAATGGTACATCTTGTAACAAGTTATATGTTTATTTTAAATAATTTTTAAATATATTAAAAAAGTTTATATAGAGTTAATGCTCGAAACAATAAAATTAGAGCTCACCTCAAAAATTCCATTAGAAGAGGTTATTTTGATGCTCAAATATCTTCAAATTGATCATTTCGACATCAAATGGATATGAAGTTTTTAAAATAGTACATCTATTTTTTATTTTAGAAGTGCGATTTAGTTCTACAACTGACGGCGCCTTTCCCTATTTGAAAACCCCTGTTTTTCCTGCCCGTTCGAGCGGGAAACCCATAAACCAGTCCCCCCTCCTCTCTCTCTCTCTCTCTCTTCCTGTTCTCTCTCTCTCTTCCTGTTGACATCCTTCTCTCTCTCTAAGGAGTGACGAAACATGGCGGAATACTCATTCCCAGTCCTTAAGACAAAGGACATCGCGGCCATTCTCTCTCAATTTGAGATTGCAGGCATCTCCCATGACCAACTCGAAAGGCCCTCTCCCGAGTTTGTTTGCAGCCTCTTTGACGCGTTCTTGAAATATCTCGATCCCGAAAGGTCTCCACCCTCTCTCTCTCTCTAAGCTTTCTAAGATTTCCATTCTCTTTCTAGGGGTTTTCCCCTCTTTTATACGGTAATGTTTGCTGCAGAGATGATCCAGGATCAGCCTCTTTCGCTGCCCTCGAGGTATTGGAGAATCCAGAGCATCACACTCAGTCAGTTCGAGTGGTCAATTTGTACTGCAAATTAAAGGATGTTCTCTCGAGGATTGGGGTCGATGGTTTCTTATTCAACGACTTGGTAATACCAGAATCGAATAAAACTGTGTACTTCGTCAGTGGTCTTATCAATTTCTGCTTATATAGGTGTGTTTACATGTGACTTCATGCTCGATCTTCTCACTTCTATTGCATAGAACACTCTCATTGAAGTTCATGGAGTTTTTCTCTTGCTTGTTCCTTTTGAAAGTTCAAGGTATTTTTTTTCCATGATGGGATAATTCGGTTTGGTTTTGGTTTAATGTACTGGGCATTCAAGGAGTTTATTGCTGTGAAACTTTGAAGATTTTGTATAGCACTTCTTTATATTACATCAGGGGAACAACACCAGTTTCTTCAGGTGTAATAATGATTCATTGCTATTTGTCCTTATCATTATTCTTATGTATAATGTTGCAGAGAGGACAAAATAGGTCTTATAGACCCTGTTATCAATAATGACTATGCGGCATCTCTAGAAAAGTTGGAGATGAAGTTAGCTGAGGTATAAGTATAATTGTTGCATTGAACACTTTTGGATTTGCATCTTCTTTCTTTCCTTTTCTTTATACAAATATAGTTTCTGTTTATGGTCTTTCAGAGCAGGATAAATAACGATCTGAACTCTCGTGCTGTTTTAACAATGAAATGCATTTGGTTCAGTTTCTTTCTTTTGCTCTCTGATGATGATGTTCCCACCACGTGGTTCTTTTGGAGAATGCCTTTCTCACTCAGTGGTTGGCTTGAATTTGCAGAAGAAGAATGAGCTTTTGGAAATTGAGGGTGCTAGGAAAGCTGAGGAGCCTATGGTTAATCAGTTAGAACCTGAAGTCAAGGAGTTGAAGCGGACCGTTCTTAATCTGAATGAGCAGCAAGCATCATTGAAGGCCACGCATAGGAACCTTAGAGAGAAATTAAAAGAAATTGATGAAAAGGTTATCATCCTATCATTGATTTTGACTTTTTACTTCCTCAGTGTCATAATGGCTATGATCCTTTTTATATTTGTTTTGCCTGATAATTGCATTTAATACTATTTTCTAAATTTTTACCCAGTCGATTTCCGACCTGCTTGAGCTTTTTGAAGCTATAAAGATATGATGGGCGACTATCTACCCTATTTGACTACACTGACTTCTCAGTTTTCATTGTTTGCATTTTCATGTGAAGTTCTCCCCTACTCTAATTTGCCATACTTTCCTCAGGATTGAGCACTCATCAATAAGAGCTGCTTGTTTTCATTTTTGCCATTTGCGGAGAGACATAAATCATCCTGATGAACTTCATCAAGGCACATATGGAAAGGCTTGTAATGTGAAAGCCTTTGCATTTCCACACCCTCACAATGACACTCGTTATATACTGTAACTAAAAACTTGAACTATCTTGGTTTTTTTCCCTATCATTTTTTAATGATGAAAATCTGGATTGATTGATGCACTTTTTTAGATAGCCTTTAGTTTTGGTACATATCGTGTCTGAGTCATGCAAAGATGAAATCGTTTTACTTGTTGTAGTTAGCGGTAATAATAAGCACATGATGTTCTGTTACTAGGCTTCATCAAATACCCAACCTTCCCTCCCAACAACAAATAGGTCACAATGTAAGTCACTGATTGATACTTCTATAGTTGCAATGAGATCTGGAAGGCCCTTATCCTGGTTCAGGAGTTTCATTTCTAATTTGCAATTACCCAGTTAATTTCAGTAGTTTGCTTTGCAAATTGCTGCAATCGAAACGACAAATGGCCATGATCAAATTCAAGAATAGAAAAGTACTTCATGAGCTCGAGGGCCAATACTGTAGCAGTGGTACTTCCCCTGAGTTCATCACTTTTTAAATGGTGAGGGTCCCACAAAGGCTCAAGACAATTTCTAGAACAACTTAAGAACTTAAAAATAGATTTGGAGCTTCATAAAAGCTCCACCACATCTAGCATCAATCAAATGGATGGTCCAGATAAAATTCTGACTGGGGGGGAATGGAATTGTATTTGGAGCATTCTGGGCTTGTTTGCATTACCAAAAAATTGCTTAAGTTCTTAACTGCTGTGAGAACGTGCAGAGTGTTTGGCCTTATGATTACAAAAGTCCTGTGAATGAAGCAATCCACTTTGAATAAAGTTAAAAAAATGATAAAGACTACTTAAAAGTCAAAGATTGATGAATGTTATTTGAATGTTAGATCACATAACCAAAGTAAAAAGATTTGAAATGCGTTCATGCACGATAAAAAATATCAAAATGACATTAAATTTAAATTTTGGTGATAAACGAATGTTTTGGAGTGAATTAAGAATCATTTGCAGCATATACCCCTTTAAGAGTCAAAATCCCAGACCAATTATTAGGTCCAAACACATCAAATCACATTCGCCAGCATATGAAATGCATTGAAAAGGAAAAATCATGAATCGATTTGAAAAAAGTTAAAGTTTGTTCTATGATATATTTAGATCAGGGTATGAACGGTTAACTGCAGTGGAAAGTTGTAGGTCTATGTTTTTGATACATAATGCTCACTGAATTAAAATAGGAGCATTGATCTTTAGGAACCCAAATGAAACTTCAGCCCTTGTTTGACAAATGTTTGAAAGCGCTTGGACCCAAAGTCTCATGTTTGTGGTTGTTGGGCAAAAAGCCATCATGTCCATGTAACCTCCAGATCAATTGTTTCTCGCCATGTTGGAGTTTAAATTTCAGACAAAAAGGAAAATTTTTCGAACTCAAGAACATATATACAGTCATTCTGCAATCTACCCAAAAACCCTTGTGTTGATTTATACTTGTGTTAATAAAGAGGAAATTGTGTTGATTTATACTTGTGTTGATGTGTGTTGATATGTATTGCCCTTAGATTTTGTCTATTGTGGTATTGTAGCAACTATATGGTAATATGTAAGTACTTCGTAAAGGCCGACGTCTCACTCTTGCGATTCTATGCTTTCTTTGGCTGTGGTTGCATTTGCTATTGTAAATATAATCCTGAACATATTGTTGTCTCATGTTTCCCATGGCACATTCCATAGTGCATCATGTCTTGCATAAAATGCTTTAACTTTATGCAGATGCAAAATCAGAAAATTCTCTTGTTTTGGAGTTTGCTACCTCATTTTTAAATAGTACATGTAATGTCAGTTCTTGGATATAATGTATTCTTGCATAAAAATGGTTTAACATTATGCAGATGCAAAATCAGAAAATTCTCTTGTTTTGGATTTTGCTACCTCATTTTTAAGTAGTACATGTAATGCCAGTTCTTGAATATATTGTATTCTGTTATTTTTCATGGCATGAGTCAAGTCATCCACAATGTTGTTTATTTTCAATGATAGTTGACAAAAAATTAACTTGTCATTCATAATTATTAGGAATGCTGATGCTTGAATATTTACAGTTCGCTTTGAAATTAGACATGTCATTATTTAAAACTAAAGTGTTTGCTACCTAGTGCATTATTAATGATTTTCAAGTTCTGGTAGATCTCAAGTGCCGAGTTCCAATTAGCAAAGCATGCTCAAGAAAATTCAGAATTGCGATCTAAAATTGTTCAATCGCCAGAGAAGCTACAGGTAATTAACTTTCTATATGTGTTCTAGAATAATCACATTTTATTTTGGCATAGACATGAAGTAAAATTACCTGATAATCTCCATTCCAACTAGTTTCCATATTTAACCTTATAGTTTCTACATTCTGGTCATTGTCCAATGATCGGATTTTTTTTGAGTTCAAATTTATCGGATTCCAAATAAGATAAGTTCACTGAGCTAGCTTTTTCTTTTCACCATAATTACTAGTACACTTATATGGAATCCAACGACCAAGTGACATATAAAGCTATTGGTTAGTGTTCTTATATGGAATCCAACGAGACTGACATATAAAGTTATTGGTTAGTGTTGAATATTCAAACTTATTGGCAACTTGTGCTTTATGATTGTCATCCATTCACTAACTTTAGGGGGAGTTATATGTGTTTAAGCATTTGTTAATGTATTATTTGATGATATCTATGGGGACATTTATGTGAAATTTGGTCGGACTTGTCCTTTTATGATTGTGTGCCCATATACTCTGAATCTCTCAAAACAGATTACTGTGGTTTGGTGTACCCTGTTTGGTAATTGTTTTGTTAAATTTCTAGAAATGTGATGTTCGTCAAAAAATAAGTTATTTCTTAGGAATATGGTACATGACTAAGTTCTTGTATGAATTGGAATTAAATTCATATGGAAGATATGAGATGTGCTTAAATCCTATCACTCAGCAAAATGTTTAAAAACTGGATGATTGGGTCGAACCTGTCACCCACTTCGGGAACAAAATGGTGGGTAAAAAACAAAAAACCTATGTTAGAGATTTTTTTGTTTTGATTAAAAAAAAATGTTGGGTTTTTCATAGATCAAGGTGATATAAACATTTAGGGACAAATTTGATGAAATAATGATAAATCGAAGATTTTTGATTGGCAAATTAAAAAATGTCCTGAAATTTGGACTCTCAATTTTTTCTATTTTGTTGTTAGTCCAAAAAATTGTTATAGGGATCTGTTAAAGGGCTTCAACACCAACAAATGGTATATTAGTGGTTGAGAAATGAGAGAGACTTTTATCAAAATCTCATCAAAATGCAACTTTGATGAAAATAATGATTTTTGGGTGGCTAAAAGAGATCAATTTTTATCGAAATCTATCAAAAATAGGGGTTAAATCATGGCAGATAAATTATTGGTTGAAAAAGACAAAAAGATGCTAAAGCTCCTTTATTTTTACCTTTCCTTTTTACATGAAAAAGGGGGTATTAGGCGACTTGCTCGAGTTCAGCTAGAACTGGCCTGGTACCTAGCCCATCTTAAGCCAACTTGGGGATTTGTCGATTTAGCAAGAATAATTCTTTTTTTGTGCTACTTGGAGGAAATAGTTCTCTCCACTTAGTAAGAAGTTTTGAGGATCTATCAAATTTCTACATGTGATTTCTGACACATCATAAGCAAGCACATGCCTAAACCCTAAGCTCAGTTTGCTCATTTCAAAATTATGGCTAATCCTTTGCATGTTGGAAGAGTTTTGGAAAAAATTTGAGTCACAAGTGAACCTGTATTTGAGGATCAGAAATGTTCTTTCATTTTTTGAAAGGCTGCAGCTTCTGAAGGCATGAACGTCCCCTGGTCAATAACTTTCCTTGTGGATTAAAAAGATGACAATAGAACATTGTCCTTTTCTTTACTGTTGCAATTCAATATCTACTAGCGCAAACTCTCAATTATGGGCTTTCATCAATGCACAATTTTTGGAAAGAAACTAAGACTGTTTACTTAGGGAACCAGAATAATGCTTGATGATCATGATAGTGATGAAGAAGTAATTGTCCCTTAAATATAAGTAGTATATTGACACCAACTTAGGTGTAGTATTCGAGAACTCGCCCGAGATAACTCTGGCCGAGCTAACTCTGACTTGGGCGGGCACAAGGTACTTAGGTGTACAGTATGCAGGACTTAAGCAAGGACTATACACTTTCCAAAAATAAAAGCAGGGGTGGAAATCTGCCCTCCTTTCATTGTCTTGTATTTCAAGCCTAAACTTCAATCGATTTGAGCCAAATTTGAAACCATAATTGGATTTTTCCCTGATATATCTATTAGATGCAATAGTTTTTTTTAAAAAAACAAATTTTATGTATTTTTCTTGAAAATGGTGACAATATATTTGTATATTACCATAGTTAATTACAAAGAGTACTCATAAGCAGTGACTATGATGAGGCAGCCCACAATCCGGGTGCTTTAAGACAAAAGAAAGTAAGGAATTAGCAGAAAGAAAAAGGTAGAAGGAATTGATAGCCACACCCTTGTAAGGTGATATATCAAGGGGAAGGAGAAAAAGAGAGGGGGAAAGAGGAGGGGAAGGGGGGGAGGGGGATGAATTTTTGGAGGGGAGAGAAAGCTTTAGTGGTCGCTTCAGATTTTTTATATCGATAATTTAGCCAAGATTTTACCCATTTTCAAATATGGTGATTTTTTCGTAAATGATGGATGATGCTCACTGATATTTGATCTCTAAGCCTATTTTTTTGTTCTTGATCTTACCATAAGCCTGATTTTCTCAAAAAAAAAAGGATTTGAGAGATTTGAAATTCATTATTACTATTCGTTTGAATTTTTCAAGAATTTGTATCTCCTAGATCCAAACTCAAAATCCAAAATTGGTTTGGGGGTTTTTATTTGATTGTTTGGGGAGCTTTGACAAGGACCGAAGGCATCGTTTCACACCAAGCGTGAAGATTGGGTGATCGGCCTCAAAAGTAAAATATCAGGAAAATTTCATTTTTTTTTAATACATATATTTGATTGTTTTACTAAATCAGTTATTATAGATTTGTAACTAGTATTGTATAGTATGTATTGTATAGTATATATACTTTTCATTTTTTTCCATTTTTTTTATGATTTTTCTAGTTCTTTTAATTTTCCCATATTTTTTGGATTTGTTTTTCAAGCTAATAAAATTAAGTTTTTCATATATCATGGTTTGTATGCTTTTTTTATTTTTTATGTTTGTATGATTTGTTCAGTTTTTTACTAGTTTTTCTATTTTTAGAAGTTTTTTTTCAGGAATAGACTGAATTTTTTGGGCCCTTTTTGGCGCATCCCTTGGTTTGAGTGTGATTTGGCCGAGTTTGACCCAAATTTGCCAAGTAACTAAGCTCGGATAGTGGCTGGGGGCGTTGCCCAAGCCTGGTTTTAAAACACTGCTTAGATGTCTTTTAATTCGAACTAAAATGCTAGTACGCCTACGATACAACTACACAAGTATTATATATAGGGTTATGTCAGGGTGCTCACTCTATGGAGTAATTTATCATTGTACTCAACAAATTTGGACACTTGTATATCTTTGTTTTGTACATGGAGTCTTTCTTTAGTAAGGATATTTTTTATCATTAAGAGGGGTGTGATATCAACACCCCATGTGGATGACATCATACCCCTCCTAATGACCAAAAATACCTTTATTAAAAAATGCTCCATGTACAAAATAAGAGTATAGAAGTGTCCAAAATTTGTTGAGTACAATGACAAATTACTCCACAATGTGAGTGCCCTAACATAACTCTTATATATATATATATATATATATACATGGGAAAAGATGTTGTGCATCCAGGTGCGTACTGCTACAGTCAACGCTCACGGCCCAGATTGAATTTGGGCCGATCTGACGATCATAGATGTTCGATAATGTTTCAATTTTAATTTTTTTTCTATAAATCCAAATCACTTGAAATTTTAGATGTGTGTTCTTCAAAAATAGGTGAATCTACAAAAAATATCATTTTTTTTTACATGTAATAAATTGACCAAAATACCCTCGAAAAGTTTCAGGAGGTATTTTGATCAATTTGTTTTTTGTGAAATATTTTTTTTTATATTTTTATTAAGTGCGTCTTGATGAGAAGATCACACGTCTAAAATTTCAAGTGATTTGGTTTTGTAGAAAAAAAATTAAAATTCAAGTACTATCAGACATCTGTGAGCGTCAGATCGGCCACAGAATGACCCAGATTCAATTTGGGCCATTCACGTATGGGCGTACAGCAGTGATTCCCTATATATATATATATATATATATATATATATATATAGGAATGATCTGATGTCTGGTCTCGTTGTAATATAATACAACCACACTTCTAGAGCACCATGTTCATGACATTTGTATGGCCGCAAATTTTGCACACGCTCTCTTTACCCCAATAATAAATCTCAAAAAAAAAAACTCAATTTGCACCTAGATATAGTATAATGAGTCCCCTCCAACAAATAATCTAGACCATCGATTTGGAGAATTTCAAGATCTAGGCATTTACGAATTCAAAATCAGTTTTTCTTTTTTGATATTGTTCATCTAATGATAATAAAACTATCTACACATTTTGAAAAGGAAAAATATCTTTTTGAGCCATGGATCTAAGCATCTCACTAAAATTGACGGTTTATATTAATTGGGCCAAAATAACACTTTCTAGGGTATGTTTCTAAATTTTACCTTCTGTGATTGTTTATTAGAGTGAAAAGAGTGCATATTTAAAAATTATGTCAAACAAGTAGACTTAACATGGTTTTTGAAGTGTGTTTCACTATATTATTATACAACCGTTGCGTGAAATCATTCCTCATATATATATATATATATATATATATATATATATATATATATATATATATATATATATATATATATATATATATATATATATATATATATATAGATAGATATATATATATAGGAAAATGTTTATAACATAAGGGTAAGGCTCTAAACAATCAATTTAGGGCGTACCTCAAAAATTCACTAAAAGAGGTTTTGAAGCCCAAAAATCCTCAAATTGATCATCTTGACCTCAAGATGTATGGACATGAGAAAAAAATGGATTTCAAGTCTTAGAAATAGTGCATCTTGTAATGCATTTTCGGACCGTCAATTTTCAAGATTTTCAAGTATTCATTTGCTCGACCTACACTACTTTTGAAGTTTTACATTTTATAATTAGTGTGAAAAATACATTTTCAGGACATCACAAAGATTTCTAGTATGAAACAACATCTTTCAACACTATTTGAAGGTGCACCCTACTTTGATTGTTTAGAGCCTCAGTCTTATACAAACGACACACACACACACACACACACACACACACACACACACACACACACATATATATATATATATATATATATATATATATCAAGATTCATGATAGCTTTTGACAAAATTTTACATTGGCAGCCTACCTAACATAACCATGCCCCTCTACCCCGGCATGGGATGGGTTAAGGGAAAGTTTAGGGTCATCGCCCTTCTTAGAAGCTGAGAGGCTTTAGGACCAGATGATATCCTGATAGAGGTTTGGAAGTGCATGGCGGAAATTGGCATTGACTGACTGACAAAGCTGTTCAACAAGGTGTTGAGAACAATGAAAATGCTAGACGAATGGAGAAAAAGTATTGTGGTACCTATTTACAAGAACAAAAAAGACATACAGAATTGTGCAAACTATCGAGGGATCAAGCTTATGAGCCATACTATGAAGCTCTGGGAAAGAGTCATTGAGCAATGACTAAACATGAAACGAGTTTATCTGAAAACCAATTTGGTTTTATGTCAGGAAGGTCAACAATTGATGTTATTTTCCTACTTAAGCAACTGATTGAGAAGTTTAGGGCGAAGAGAAAAGACCTCTACATGGTCTTTATTGATATAGAGAAAGCTTATGATAGAGTACTTTGAGATTTGATTTGGCGGGTGTTGGAAAAGAAAGACGTTTCTAGACACTACATCGACTTGGTAAGAGATATGTACAATGGAGCGGTGACTATTGTACGAACAACTAGTGGAGAGACGAGTGAGTTTTTAGTGACAACAGGTCTATATCAAGGGTCAGCATTGAGCCCGTACCTCTTTGCCTTAATTATGGACGATTTAACTAGGTACCTACAGGATGAGGTACCGTGGTACATGTTGTTTGCAGATGACATAGTTTTGATTGATGAGACCAGAAACAACGCCAACACAAAGTTATAACTTTGGGGGCATGCTCTAGAATTCAAAGGTTTTAAATTTAGTTGGATTAAGAGAGAGTATATACAGTGCAAATTTAGTAATAATAGGAGTAGAGACGAGGAAGTAGTTAAGATTGACGGCTAGAAAGTACAAAAGATACCACACTTTGGATATCTTGGATCGATAATTTAGGAAAATGGAGAGATCGAGGAAGATGACGCACATAGAATTATAGCTGGGTGGGTGAAGTAGAGATCTGCAACTGAAATTTTATGTGATCGCCACATACCAATGAGGCTGAAGGGCAAGTTCTATAGGACAACGGTGAGATCAACTTTGTTCTATGGGGTATAATGTTGGACAGACAAAAAATAATTTACCCATAGAATGAGTGTAGCGGAGAGGAGGATGTTGAGATGGATGAGTGGCAAGACAAGAAGGGATAGAATTCTCAAGGAATCTAGTCAAGAGAATTTAGACGTGACACCAATAAGCGATAAAATGAAAGAGATTAGACTTAGGTGGGCTGGCCACGTGTGGCGCCAACCAAGTACAACACCTTGTAGGAGGTGCGAATTAGTTCAAGAGGAAGGACTGAAAATGGCAAGGTGTAGGCCTAAAAAGATGTGATTGGAAGTAGGCCGAAAAGATATGGGGATTTATGGATATGGCTTTTAATAGAGCATAATAGAGAACTAGGATTCCTGTAGCCGACCCCAAATAATTGGGAAAAGACTAAAATGATGATGATGATGAATATATATATATATATATATATATATATATATATATATATATACGCATATATGTATGTGTGTGTGTATGTTTGTAAGTATATATTGAAATTCATATCAATAAAAACTGTTATAAAATTATTTTTATTTGAAAAATTAAAAAAATGTTTTCTCTATATTTTTCTCCAAAATAATACTCCCTTTGTTCCCTACCAATATAATTTTTTCATATCTTGATCAAAATATGGTTGAAGGCATGATGATAAAGTGATAAATTTTTTGTTGAGAGGTTGAAGGTTCAAACCCTGCTAGTGTCATCTTTCTTTTATCACACTTCACACATAAAAAGCATCATGGTATCGACATGTGTAGTCATTAAATGTGGTTAACTAATGTCATGCTTTCCTTTGTGCATGGTATTACCATGAATGACATTAAATACTGATAGCAACAGATTTCTTTGAATATTAATAATTTAAATGGCAAATGCAATAAATGATAAGAAGGAATGCTAATCTTAGAGGGAATAGGCTCAAGGCTAAGTACTCAAAGTGGCTCCACAACATGACATCTTGAGTTTCATTTCTACCATGGGTAAGGAAGTTAATCCCTACTGAGGTACCCCAAAAAAAAAAAAAAAAAAAAAAGAAAATTTCTTTACATGGAGGACAAATGATGCAGCATATCTAGTAAAAGTATCAACACTCTTGTTTGTTTGCTAGACATGGTTGACAAGTACAAACAATGTGTTGCTGTTGTGTCCATGTGTGTCAACATGTGTCCAAATGTTGAGAATATCAACACGCAATATCGTCCAAAACCAGGATGTCTAGTAGCACTAATAGATATTAGAAGGCTGGTAAGGCAGGTTGTATTGCATTGTTTATGTACTTCTCTTGGGACCCATATATAATATTTATATCGAGAAAAAGAACAAAAAATTGTTCTCTAGAATTCTAAAGAAAAAATGACTAAAGCATGGATTTACTTAGAATTGCAATTTATAGTGCTACCAAAACCAAAACCATGTAATTTGTACACATACATACACTAGCTATGTATTAACACCTACCTTTCAAACTCAACTTGGGTGATGAATTAACTCAACTAAAGTTCAAACTCAACTCCAGCTAAAGAAGCGGCTACTTCGGACGGTTCTAAACATTGTATTTTTGGATCAGCTTATTTTTGTGGGTTGCTTTTGCTGTTAATGTAACCTTCAAAAAGAAGGCTTTTTTATTCTTCGTTTATTTTCTCTTTGTACTTAGAGCTTCTGCCTTGTGGATAGCCTAAATTCTACTCCCCCTTTCTTCATCAATTAAAGTTTAACTTTATCAAAAAATAAAAAACTTGGGTGATGAATAAAGAAAAGGAGGGTCACCTACTGAAATCAAATAATGGATATAAGACTGGGCTCCAGATTTAAGCTCACTTTTATTCAATGAGCTGTTTAATTGTAAAAAACAAAGAGACAAAGTTTTGGTATAACTTTAGCTAACAAGTTGACTGTTTAGGTATCTGTAGCATTATGTGAAATAGTGATCACCCATCTCAACAATGCTTCTGTCATAAAATGTAAGTAAAATTCAATATGCTTTGGGCGTTTATGAAGGATCAGATTACAACCAACTTAAATAGCATTATTGTTATTGTATGGAGAGGAGCTGAGAAGTGACATGCATACAATATCATGTACAGAATTTTTTTCTCTTCGCTAGACCTAGCAACAATATCTGACCTTTTGCACTTCATGGCGACCGATGATGAAGCAAAGAATATACAGGATGTAGTCATGGATCATTCAGAATCAGGACAACCGGTTCTATTAAGACTAAAATAACAAAGGCTCCAAAGAAGATGAGATGGATGGAGAAAGACCTCTACATGAATATCTACAACGGTCGAATGATTTTCAATTGTTTCCAAATGTGATCTCTAAATACAAAAACATTGATGGTGAAGTAAAACAGTTGTACTGAGATTTTTAATTAGATGATAGGAGCTGGGTATTGTCTCAACCGGTCATACATTCGAAACAAGATCCTGTACTGATACAATTTTGATAGTGCGTAAGTATGGCCTGGTTTGGAGGGCACGACTGGAGGACTCAACAAGAGTTCCAGTGGTGTTGATAGATCCAGAGCGATGGTATAGTACCACTGAATCCAATCGAGGTACAAACAATACCAGCTGCGTCATTTCTGACTTACCTTGCTTCTTGCTTCTATGAGAAAGGCTTATTGTATCTGGCCATTCTATTGGCTGTTCATCCTTGTTATCCATGAGTTTTATGGTTGTTGTCTTCCTTTTGGGTGATCTTGAATAGCTATGATGTCTTTTATTGCTGTGTCTACATGAATTCTAAATTGCATTAACGTAAGTATGCTTTTCGTCGTTATATTTATGATTTATTGTATATGACTTGGCATTATGGATACATTCCTTGGTGCATTTTTTTAGAAAACACTAGAGGAAAAGAAATCCGTTCGAGTTGAAATGAAGAGTTGTGAAAATTCTGCAATCCAAACTTTTCAAAGGTGGAGGGCTACTATGAATTTGTACAAACAGGTAACACTTATATTATGCTCCTTAGAATCAAATGTATAAGTGATCATCTTATAGAAAAATTTGTTATTCGATAAGATGCTGATAAAGGGTTACCGCAATGCCGATTTGGTTATCTGATTCGGTATCATTTTGTAGAATGAGGCTTAACCTATAGTTGTTCCTCCAAACATGTTTTATTTAATGTTCAATGTGAAACTTTATCATGAATGTATTCTAAAATGTGGACGGTACTGTATATTGGCCTTAGAAGTGGCTAAAGACTTCCCAAATGATATATATAATGAATGAGTGTACATATCTGAGGCCAACTTCTAGCCCTTTCTGTAAGCTCAATTAGCATTTGCTTCAATAATTCCGGTGACCAGGGTTTTCAGGTCCACAATCAACAACTGCTCCAAAAGGGTTTGAAGATTCTATCAATTGAACTTCCATTCGCTTGGGCCCAGGGCAGCTTCCTGAACTTGTGAATTTGGGACCATTTCCCCATAAAATTTGATGTTGTTAGATCCGAGTTTGTTTGTTAGGAACAATGTTCTAAAAATTGCCAATCTGGATCGGGATACGGTGGATAATGTACTGATTCCTACTAGAAATCAGTGCTTCTCATTAATCTACAGTACACAAACTAAATACCATACCATTAAGCTCAAATAGCTTAGTTGACTAGAATAAATGTCGTCTATCACTTCGTTGGGGTTTCAACCCCCTCATAGCATATCACCTTTATAATCTTTTAACCTTTTTTCCATGTTTTTTTTGCTAGATCGCCAATCCAGCTAATCTGGATGATTGCATCATGGATCCAACTGATCCGGATTGGGATGGGTGTGTGGGTGATCCATGCTACCGATCCGTTATGTAAGACACTACTTAGGGATCAGCAGGGTTACTTTGGTCTTTTATTTTTTGTGTGATTTTGGGGCTTTTTTGGTTGTCTAATGTCATAGGGATTAAAAGGGCAATGGTGCCTTTTATTATTTTAGAGTATTTAGGAATTTAGGGCTCTACTTGGTATATGAACAATTGTAAAGACAAAGGTGGAGTGGAATAATGGTTTTCTTTTGGGACTCATGAAGAGGCATTGTTATTGGGGTGGATTCCCTTGCAGGCCTAGAGTGAGGGCTAAATCTCTCAACCTTTGTAGTGGACTCCCAATGCTGGTTCCTTAGTTCCTTCATTTGCAACTAAGGGGCCCTTAGGAATAACATTTCACATTTGTCTACATGAATGGGATTTCTCCTAGAATGAATACTGGGACATACCTCTTGACCATACCATACCATACCAAGCCATGCCATATGACGTTGACAATAAAACCTTTCGTGGAACATGAATAAGAGGTGATTCAGCTTCTTTAAAGAATATTGATCTCTTCTTGGATTTTAACTTTTTCAGTGGATGTTAGTATATGAATTTAAATTGTGTCTACCGCACTTTTTTTTGAAACTTTATTTTTTGAATGTCTTCTTCCCAAAAGAATACTGGATTGGTAAAAGGCTATAGGTATGCTCAAAGTGTTACCACTTCAGTCATTGCTGTTGGAGCACCAAGAATCTATCTTATTCAGGTAAAAGATGTTAAAATACAGATGGCTCACACAGTGCATATGCACCTTGTAGTCATGCATATATGATGCACCTGGTGAGATTACTGCGTCATGCATATATGATGCACCTGGGTGAGATTACTGTGGTTTGCTATAGCTCAACAAAGCCCCTTCATGTTAATGTGGGCCTGCTCCATTTCTGGGATTCATATTCAAGCTTGTAATGATGTGAAAGAACATGAATATAGCTGCTTGTTACTTCAACAACCCATAATGTGTGGAGTAAAATGAGCTCTAGGGGTTTAAAGGAGCTTGGTTGAACTGCCTTCTTTGTAGCCTAAGCTCAGATAGGGAGCAAATGGTGAGAATGAGGACTTTGCCATGCTGATGATTGGCTATGAAATTTGTGTGCATGCTGATCTCAAATTTAACAAGCCGTACTGCAAATTAGTACAATTGATAAAACAAAAGGGAAAGGTTTTTATACTTCCCCTACAGCATAGAAGATCTATGCTTCCCCTACCATCCAGCCATCCAATTTTGTTCAAGATAGCCACTCACCGTTTGATCTTAGATCCGACGTCTCAAAGTATTTATTTCTAGTTTTTTTTATACAAATTGTATGAATATGAAATTCGGTATGTGGTATCTTCTCATTGTGGCGCACCTATAAAAAATACTAAAAATAGTGACCAAAATACCCCTTGAATCTTTCAGGGGTATTTTGGTAATTTTATTTTATTGAAAATGTTTTTTCATCTTTTTTGCTAGTGCGAGTTTAATAGAGGATTTGACATCCAAAAATTGGTGCCAAAATAGTTTATAAAAAAAATTAAAAATAAAATAGTGTAGATACGTGACATTATGATTGGGGCAATCTTAGCCCTCCATTTAGAATGGACGGTTGGATAAAGGGAAGTATATAAGTTTTATGTTGTAGGGGAAGCATAGAAAGCTTGCCCAAAACAAAATATTCTCATACATTATTCTCAAAAAATAAAATAAAAGAAAAAGGAAAAAAACAAAAAACATCTCCATGGATTAGGAGGTTTTAAATTGGAAATTATCATGCTGGAGGTCCAAGCCATGCACTTCAACATGATATTCTAGGAGTCAGTCATTTTGGTATGTTGTTGCTCTTAATAATTATCAGTTCTCTTGTACAATCTAGAGAATACAATATCCAAATTAATTAGGGTATGTTTGAATGATGCAATTGCTTTTGTTTTTTATATTATCATGGACCTTGATGGAAGTTTATATTATATTTGCCTATTTTGTTAGAAAAAATGCCAAATAGTGGACCTTCTCTTTCATATAGAAATTAATTATTATAGAAATTCTTATTTTTGTCTGTGGAAAAGTGTTATGTAGTTTGGAGTTTTCTTTCTAGAGATTAATTTGACTTGTCAAAGAGATTAGCTGATCTTCTTTGTGAAGAGTCTTATGTTTCTCTAAAGAGACTTAGTGTCCATTAATTAATATAAATATACAGACCTATCTTTTATAGACAAATTACAAATGACACTAACAGAAACTAAATCATAGACACTTAAAATATACCCAGACTTACCATAAAATACATGACACAATATCCTACCCTTCTCATATTTACTAATTACAATATACACCTTCTATATTAATTGGATATAAAATATATACTTCCCTTTCACACTCCCCCTCAAACTCAAGATGCTATGAAAGAGAGCAACTGGAGTTTGAACACCAAGTCGCGGAAACGAGCAGTAGGATCTTCAGGTGCATACTCAGATTGCTTGATCGACAAGCGCAGAAAGCAGTGACGAATTAACAAGCCTCAAGAACAAATGGCTTCAGGAATTCTTGGAAAAGATCAAATAGATCAGAGATTCGAAACACGACTCGGCGTAGAGACAGATCAGAGAGTCGAAACACGACTCGGCGTAGAGACAGATCAGAGAGTTGAAACACGACTCGACGTAGAGACAGATCAGAGAGTCGAGTTTTTTGCTCACAAACTCATCTTGAAAATCGGTGACAATGCTTTAGAGACGAGGAATAGACATAGTTAAGATGAATTTGGCTCTGATACCATGTGAAGAGTTTTAAGTTTCTCTGAAAATTCTCAATGTCCATTAATTGATATGACTATATAGACTTGTCTTTTATACAGAAATTACAGATGACACTAATAGAAACTAAATCATAGACACCTAAACTATACCCATCATTACCATAAAATACAGGACACAATATCCTACCCTTCTCATATTTACTGATTACAATATACAACTTTTATATTAACCGGATATACAATATATTCTTTCCTTTCGCATACTTTAGTTTTTCTTTCCCTTTTGTAAATCAGTTTTTCCTAAACCAATTGTGCTTTGATTTCAGGCTTGCAAAAAGTTATCGAAGAGTTTGGACTTGATGCGATCTATACAAGAACAGGTTTGATTGAGCCTAGTCCTTGACATGGATTGACTACTGGGTGCATGTGCTCATGCCAAATTTTTTAGCAAGTTTCATGATATAAACAAATGGGGTCATGCCTCTCTGATGTTATGGATGCCCATAATTTCAGGCATGCACATGCCAACACATGCAAACACAAACTACGCACAGAGACATTCATATTTGTGTCATTCATGGAGTAATTATATCTGTGTGAGAGAGGGAGAAAGCTCATATTCTAAATGTGCACAACTAAATAATTCACTAGTGACACAGGATTATTTGGGTAAGGTATAAGAAAAGAAAACAAACAGATCAATTAATTATTAGAGTGTCATAATGAGGTAGAATTTACCATATTATTGGATTCAATGTTGGAAAACTTGGCGAGTCTACACGAACTCGCCTGTCACTCAGGCTCCGCACCTTGCCAAGCCCGGAACTTGGCCACGTCTCTGACTGACTCCGCTGAGCCTCTTAGATTTGACTCAGGCTCGGGGACTCTGGCATGTCCAAACCCCACACTGATTGGATTTAATGGATTAAGGAACCGATAGCAGTCAAACACAGTTTAGAGTATATATCCTGCTCTGCGGTGGCAAAAGTGGGATGGTGAGCCTCTCTAGTGTGAGGTCAGGACTTTGAAATTTTAATATCTTCTAATACGTCAAAACTTATTAGGTGGAATCTATCAAACATGTTGAGAAACAAAGAAAAACACTTCAAGTTAAACTAAAGGATGCAGAGCTCGAGGACTTGGTTCTTGAAGCAAAAAGTGTTGAACTTCAAGGGAAAGGTAGAGTTTGAAAAAAAATTATACCATTTTCCTCACCTGCTTTCAAATGTGTACATGTATTGTAGTGGATTTCCATTTGCAGTGGAACAAGCAGATAAGTTGACACTGGCAGTGGAGCAAGAGAAAGCATTGAAATGTGCCGAGGCTGATAGAATGCTTAGTGCCATCAAGTCAGAGATGGGAGCCAAGTTGCACGAGCTCGAATTGATGGAAAAAAACTTACAAGCCACAATGGTAGAGGTACTACCATTTCCAAAACTCATGCCATAAACATACGCTTGATGCCCAGCCATTTTCGCCTTTGTATTTCTTATGGTTTCTGATCCAAATTTTCAGGCAAATAATGACATGTTGAATATTAGTGAAGTAAGAAAATCTGGAGAGGCATTGCTAGAGAAACTTGGTAGAAAATTTGAAGAACTTGTGAATGAGGTATCTTTTGCTTATAAAGTTCAAAATAACGCATATTGGTTATTGAGATAATAGAATTTGGTTCCACTGTATTGATAATTAAATTTTGATCAAGGCATTTCCCAACTAGATTAGCTGAACAATTTGTGGGAAAACTGCTCTTCTTTATGCTATGCATATGGATTTCCTTTTTTCTTAGAAAGGTCAGGTTGTGTTTGTGCATTTGCACTTGTAGATGGGTGTGTAGAATTAACATATATATAGTCGTGCATGTACCATTAGAAACAAACGGCCCCAAAAAAAATAATTTCATCCCTCCTACAAGGAGATCCATGCTCTCTCTCTCTCTCTCTCTCTGATGCAAGCATTGACCAACATTCATGGAGATGGCGCTGACATTCATGCAATTACATATGTATGAAAGTACCAGTGGCATGGACGAAGATGTCTACTATATTAGATAATCGAACTTATTAGTTGCTCATACTAGAGTTCTGGTGTTTGCAGTTTAACTGTTATTGGAGACCTATTGATGTGATATTGGAACAGCTAAACGGAGATCCAGTAGTGTATGGTGTTTCTATATGATGAGGATGGATCTTGTCAAGGATTCTGGTGAGAATACATGCTATTTTTTTCATCTTCATGCCTTCTTGTTTAATTTGTTTTTTTAGATGCATGAGGAAGAAAGCAAGGACGCAGAGAAATAAAAGAAGGTTGAGGTAGTATGCTCTCTGAGCCTGCAAGAGAGGTCACCCGTCTCAGCACGGGCCTCACACAATATAGCCCAATCTTTCTTCTTTGGAGTATTTATATATTTACACTTTATAAAAGAAACCCTAAAATAACCTAATTGCACCCAATATTGTTTTTTAAAAATCTCTACAATACTAAACAATTTAATTGCACCTAATATTTCTCACAAACTAACCCTATTTACCACTTACAAAACATACCTAATCACATCAGAACAATAAACCCTAACTGCATCGACAATTGCATTTTTTTGGGAGAATATTAATAGATGGGCACACATCTGGAATGAAGAGAAACGAAGAAATGCAATTGTCCACAGCATTTAGGAAAAGAACAATGATTCTCTTCGTTTCATTATCATTTTTTTTCCTTTATTGATCATCAAGTGTCTTTTTTCAGGTATGGATGATGCTGAATTATCAATGTTGTAGCCATTAAATGTCTTTTTAAGAGACTTCTTCGCCACTTTTTGTGCGATTAGAGGCTGTTAATGATAGCAAGGATTAAAAGGTTAATTTGTAACTTATTGGGACATTCCAAACATCTTCTTTGTTTTTGTATCAGATTAGTGGTTTAGACTGAACAATTAATGTATTATTGTTACTTAATATTGTAAAAAAATTGTTTTGCTTGATTTAATGGACAGACTTCCTCGTTTGAACCTGTCAATCCTCCCTAATTAAGCTGTCCTTTATGGGGCCTTTTCTTTTTTTGAATCTTGTAGGTCTTCTTGTGAATGAAGAGGTTGGAAAAAATTGCTTCTTAGATAGGAATTGGGATAGGACTTGAGTGGGTACTAGTTGACACTAGCAACACTAATCTCAAATTTGATTATTACCCAAAAAGAAGACTACTAGATATTTATAAAGAATCAATCATACATTACAATTGAAACCCTTTTGTGACAAATTGTACTCTCACCGTTTCTTGTCAATGAATATTGGATAGTTGGGCCTGTGTGGCAATGGTATTTCTAAGGGTCTGGGGAGCCTAAATAACGTCAAATGTACATAAAAACTTGTCTCAGATGCACCAGTAGATTTATATACGTTGCACATATAAATGTAAGAGAAAAAATTACAAACATATTCATAAGATAAAAGAAATCATTAATATATTTTAAATATAAATGTTGGGAGAGACATGAAAAAAAAAAAGATATAATTTCATTAGATAAATGACATGTTCATTTTATTGCTTATTTATTTTGGGTTAAGACAACTTATATTTTCCAATACTGGATAGTGGTAATAAATAATTATTAAAATACTTACCAATAAATATTGAAATCAGGAGCATTTCAAATAAATGACGATTCTTTTTAGAATTTAAATCACAAAAAAGTAGAAAATGCTAATTGTTTAATCTGTGCACTTTAAAGGTCAAAAGTGTAATATTAAGTGGGGTTCAACTACAGACACGATTTAAACTAAATAAAAAGATTATAAAGCAATATACTATTAAAATAAATTTTAATCTTGTCACACTTTATATAAGTGAGAAGATTCATGTATAAGCATTAATAAAAATTTGGTCTTAACATATAAATTTAATAAACTAAATTTTTTAAAAAATATTCATAATACAGAAAATTCTCTCTTCTCAAATCTCTCTCATGCCCCATCACGGTCTCTATCACTCTTATGCCACCACTCACGAACTCTATCTCATGCTTCCCTCACGACACCTCTCTCTCTCATCCTCCTCTCCTACACCCTCTCTCTCTTTGTATGATGCCCTCGTCC
Organism: Amborella trichopoda; assembly: GCF_054954075.1. Lineage (NCBI taxonomy): Eukaryota > Viridiplantae > Streptophyta > Magnoliopsida > Amborellales > Amborellaceae > Amborella > Amborella trichopoda. The sequence goes on from NC_142345.1 coordinate 5,603,123, forward strand.
TTCCCCTCTCATGCTCTCATTGATCCCTCCCTCCCCTCCTCTCCTCTCCTTCTCTCGTTTCCCAATCTTCTCCCAAGGGAGCCTATTTTAAAATCTCTTTATCTCTACCCTCATCTTCTAAAATCTCTTTATTTCCATATATTCTATATTATAGGTTGAGAATATCTAAAATTTGAGATCTTTCTCTCATGCCCCCTATCTCCCCTCACGTGAGCTCTCTTCTTCTCTACCCTCGTTACCTAAAATCTCTCAATCCCCATATATATTTCTATACTATATATTCAATTTTTAAAATTTGAAATTTATCTTTTTCAAAAGAGATAATTTCTAAAATTTAAGATTTCTCTCTCTCTCACTCTCTCTCTCTCATACCCCATCTTCCCCCACGTGAGCCTCTCTTAAAATATCTCTCTCTACCCTCATCTCCTAAAATCTCTCAATTCCCATGTATTTTTCTATGTTACCTATTTAGTTTCTTTTATTTAATAAGTACATATTTGGCTTCTCAAATTTACACTTTATCTTTTCTAAAAGAGGTAAATAAGCAAATCCATCCAAATCTCCTAAAATGATATAGATAGTTTCTAAAACAGCCTTTTATTTTTAGTACGCAATAATTTATGAGGTTGAAAACTCTCTCCTCTTATGGGTACTCTCTCTGTCCTACCACACACTAATTTTAGGAGATTGCTCTTTTTCAAAATTGGTGTCTTACGGCGTACTAATTTTAGGAGATAAAAAAACACCAAAGGTAATCTTCTCATATTTTTAGCATAGCATTGATGATGTCCTTAAGAGGCCAACAATCTTCCTTAACACTTAAGGTAACTCTCTCTCTTGTTTTGGAGAGGCTTGCTAAAGATTCCCCCATTTGAAACGAGCATGGACGAGGGAGGATGCTCTCAATATTTATAGGTGGAGTTGCCCAGTTGCTTAAAAGGAGATGTCATCTTCATAGTCTTTGCTTTCTATCCGTTAATTCGTCCAGGAGCACACCCTGCTTGTTCTTGTAGAACTGTGTGCAGAAGGCTTCCTTGAGTTGTTTCCTCTATAATGTAGTGGAGGACTTCAATACAACCTCATCAGGGTTTCAAAAAATCAACAAATCAACAAATGCTCATGTCAGAGGTTAGTGCAAGCTGACAGATAATGGGCAATGTGATGCGGGGAGAGCTAATCTATTAAATTGAGGAATTCTGATCCGCTTATAATTCGGTTGAAATGGAGTATCATCCATTTAAGCCAGGTAAGGTTTTTGATAGGTTTCTGACATCCGCATCCCAAGGAGTTGTAGGTTCCTTGGCCCTTCCATTATCATAGCTTAGATAACATCTAGGCAGTTGTAGGTTCCTTAGCCCTTCCATAGCTTAGATAACATCTAGGTTAATAGGTGCATTTCCAGCTATCAAGGCCGGGATTGTTGCAGTCACTACTCCTTACTGGGTTTTTGCCTATGGAGGTGGTGGTATTTGGCAGTTGGCACTTCTTGATGATAGAAAATGATTTATGTGATTTTTTGATAAATTTTTGGGACTTTTTAAAAAAAATTCGTAGCATGAAAAATCCATTTAAAGGCACTTAATAGGGGCCCCATGTGCCACCCAGTGCCCATAGAGATGACATGCGTCACCCCCATGGCCATACCTAGGGCAGATGTGATCATGACATCAAACCCATATGGTCCTTATTTGTAATTCATTGAATTGGTCATTTAAGTTCTAATGTTTTAAATATGAGAAAAATATTTTATAACTTAAGTGACTTATTAGTCACATGTGGTTTTGACACACATTTGATCTTATTCACGTGTGCCTAGGGCTTTGGGAATGCCACGAAATTTGGCTTCAAGCCGAATCCATAGGACAATGTGATTTATTAAAGTAGCTTTTCGTGTAGTATCACCTCATTGGCTTAAACTATGTGAATTTCGTGAAATAGCTTTATCACATTGAATGAAAGCAAGATATTTTATAAATTATACAAGGGACATGTCCTTATACTTCCATTCTTTCTTTAATTTTAAAAATCACCATGCGCAGTTTTGCAAATGAGAAATGGCATACATGAAAAATTTTCTCTACAAAAGACAATTTGGTAAAATATCCAGTCTAAGGGTTTTAAAGGTGTGATAGGGTGTGAAATCTCATCTTTTAATCTTCCATAACTCCATTCTTTTTGTTCTTAAAGTAATTCACTCTTCTTATTCTGGCTGTAAATTCCATTTTACATGGCCATTTTATGCTTATATGCTTGAGTATTCATTAATTCTAAGCCCTTTGTGAAACTATATATGCAAAACATCATATGTGCATAGTCTAGTACAACACTTGCACCTAGATGCAATATTCTACTTGATTTTTATCACCTAATTCTATGAGGTTTCTTTGAAATATTCTGAGCATTCAATAAGCATTTAATGTGTATTTGAGTACAATTTTATTCGGAAGAAACACTCACCACCATGTTCATCAGTTCTATCTCACCCATTTGGGAAGGGTTCGTGGCCAACCTCGTGGCAAGGGACACTTTAGTGTCGTTAGATGAGATCACCCATTTCATGGAGGCCGAAGAGCAAGGAGGAAAGTCTATGGATGGACTTCAGAGCTCAATCCATTTGATAAACCCTTCTCTCCCTTCCTCTTTTTTTCTCCCTAATGCTAATGTGAATGTATGCAATCTGGGGGTTGGTGGGATCACAACTAATAACAATAATAAGAAAGGGAAGGGAAAAGGCAAAATGCACGTGGGAGAGGGAATATGAATACTAGGGGAAAGCCTTTTGAAGTGCCTCCTTACCTACCACCACAACAACTTAGCAACTACTTTTTTAGGCCCTACAATCAAAGTGGAATCAAGCTATCCAAGGAAGCCCAAATGCTAAGAACAAGCCACCACCTCAACCTATGATGGTTAATGGTAGGTCTGTGTGGCCATCTTCACAAGATTATTTGAGAGTGCAATGTTTTCTTTGTAAAAAGTATGGCCATACATCAAAGATTTGTAGGTATCCACCACAAAACCTTCTCTCCCCTCCTCCATCTTTATGAAATATATGGAAAGTATATGGAAAGTACCAGGTTAATATGGAAAGTATATATTGCAATCAGTATATAGGTACAATATCTATATTTTATGGTAACTCTGAGTATAGTTTTGGCATATGTGATTTACTTTCTATTATTGTCATATGTATTTGTCAATATAAGACAAGCTTGTATATTCATATTGATCAATGGACACTGAATCTCTTCAGAGAAACATTAGACCCTTTACATGGTATCAGAACCAAATACATCTTCACTATATTCATTCCTGTATCGTTGAATATGTCAATTTCTTATTACTTGATTCTGTCTTGATTCGACCCATCTGAAAAACGGTCCTTCTACCCCGCTGCCTGTTTAGCCTCTGAATCTTGATCTCACGACCTAGATCTATCTGAAATATGATCAAAACCTAGTTTGGCCAGAGATATACTAGAAAACAAGTACTAGAGATCTACCGGAAAATCATTCTTATGTTGTCTTTTTTCTCCGCGGCTACTCTTTTTTCTGTTGTTGTTGCACTCCTCACATCTAGATCATTGCACATCTCATCAATGACATGAATAAATTTATCTTTTTCCTCTTACAAATGCACAAGATGAGATTGAAGTTCCCATGCCTCAGTGGCTAATATAGATTTCTCTCCATAATGCAAATCATTGGCCTCTTTTGCACATGAAAACATCTATTTAAGATCATTTACTTTGGTAAGAATATCTTGAGCACCTTTTTCTGCTTCTTTTTTGGCTTGTTCAGTTGCTGAAAAATCATCTTTCGTCCAGAAAAAAAAATCCGAAACACCAAAAAATCACTCAAATCTACACCCCCTGAAATTGAACTCATGAAATATCTAGAAACACCAAAAAAAAATGTGTTTCTCTATTTTCTTATTGCTTTGTCATATCTGTATTTGTTTGCCTCTGCTTTGAGGTTTCATGTTGATCTTTTGCTCTTCATTTTGAGCTCAGATCTACATGTCTTTTTCTTTAGGTCTGTTTTTTCTCTCTACCTTTGGCTTCTTTTATTCATATTTTCTTTGTTCTTCTGTATTCTATTATGTTCATTGATTATAGAAACGACAAAAACTTTATCTTTCGTCTCCTATTGTTCTTGCTATTTCCATTTCCAAAACCCTGGCTTTTGGTTGCAGCTCTTTCTTCTTTCTTTCCCTTTCTTCCCTCACTAAAAAGAAAAGGTGGCTTCATTTGAAAGGGGCATATGCATTTAAAAGAGAAAAGTGGGAGGGTTGGAAGTTGTTGTTCGATTGTATTCTTTGGTGGTCCATTATGTTTATGTGATCTTCCAACTATAGAACTCAATTCTCATATTTGTTCCAATGGAAAAGTCCAAATCCTTTCAATTGTTATTTAAAAAAATGTGGTTTCAGGTATGTATAGAGTTCTATTGGTTCTTCATTTTGTTTTCTCGATTGACTCGACTGTTTTTCTATCTTTAGAGAAGATATAAAGTTTTTATTTTTTGCTCGAGCTTACTATACTAGTGCGGTTTGTTCCTGAGGCCTGCTAATCTGTTATTGCTCGCGCTTGCTCTGTTTGAGCCGTCTGTTTCTAAGGCTTACTAATTGGCTGCTGCTCAAGCTTTTTCTGTTCTTATTTTTATAAAGCTTCCTGGTGTTGTTTATGAGACTTGCTAGTTTGTAATTGCTAGAGCCTGCCTTGTTCTGTTGTTCCTCTATGCTTATTGAACTAGCAATCTAAGCATGACAACCGCTGCTTCTATAGTCATGCTATGCACCTACATATCCAACTATTCGTTTCCACAATTTAATGTTCAAACTCCAACTACTCTCTCTTATAACATCTTGAGTTTGAGGGGAAGTGCAAAAGAAAATTATATATTGTGTATTAGGTTAACATGGAAAATATATATTGCAATCAATCTATATAAGTAGGGTAGGTATATTTTATAGTAAGTCTGGGTCTAGTTTAGGTGTCTATGATTTAGTTTATATTATTGTCATATGTATTTGTCTATATAAGACAAGCTTGTATATTCATATTGATTAATGGACATTGAGTCTCTTTAGAGAAATATGAGACTCTTCACACCTCCAAGTTCCAACACAAGCAAGCCCCATGTTAATGCCGGTGCCTACAATTTTTCAAAGAAGGAGAGGGTTTGTGTGGTACACGAGGCCTTCATAATTAATAATGAGACCAACGTGTAGGTTCTAGACTTTGGTACAATGAAAGAATTTCGAATATTTGAGGATATTAAATCGAGAACTCATAATGTCTACATGGGGGAAAATCAAGTGGAGAAAGTTTTGGGCAATGAGAGTATACCTTGAGGCTTGCCAATGGTAAGACTCTTATCTTCATGAATACACGAAGCCATGGGTATGAGAAAGAACTTGATCTCAGTATCTCAAATGAGCAAGACACGATTTGTCGTGTTCAAAGAGAGTAAAATCTATGTACACGAGGGATCCATTATAGGGGATCTTGTTTTTGTCACTTTTCTTGTAGATGGCTTTTATCAAGATGCAATGAAAGTTGCGTTTGCTTGTGTGGGTGAGTTATTAAAAGAACTAAATATGACACCTAAGATAGGGCATATAAGTCAATCATGGCTAGAGGTAATAATGAAAAACAGATTACATAATAAATTGGATGAGAATTTACAAAACAAATGTAAAGCATAACTAGAAGGGAAAATGATTAAGAAGCCCCATAATAAGGTCAAAGGGTTACTACACTATTAGAAGTTTAGAACTAATCCACTCGGATGTATGTGGACTAAAAAAGATGCATGAGGTGCTTTATCATTTTTATTGATGACTACTCTCGATTTGGCCATATATATTTAGTAAGGAATAAAATTGATGCTTAGAACAAATTCCAAGAATACAGAGCTGAAGTTGAAAACCTAGTGGGAGCAGAGATCAAAGTCCTAATGACTAATACAAGAGGAAAATATACATCCCATACCTTCTATGAGTATTGTATGCAAAATAGTATAATATATCAAACCACCATGCCTTACTCCCCCATAACAAAATGGAGTTGTCGAAAGAAGGAATATGACTCTCATCGAGATGACGAGGAGTATGATGAGTACAACTAACTTTGGGTTAGAATTTTGGGGTTAGACGATTCTAATTGTCCCATATGTCCTTAACTGAACTCCCACTAAACTGGTGCCATCCACTCCATTCGATGAGGGGGAAGCGGAATTGCCCCTACTCCCAGTATGCCCCCTGAATGCTTGTAGCTCATCCCAGCGATAATATAGCTCCTGTTTCAAGAGCTGTTCCTTCCGCCTCACTCCTCACCGAAACCAGAAGGCACACTACCAGGAAAGTAAGATAGCTTCTCCTCTGATTATAAAGAAAAGAAAGCTCCCAAAATGAGTGTTGTACTGTATTAGGGGATGCGATGAAAGCCCTATATATATATATATATATATATATATATATATATATATATATATATATATATATATATATATATATATATATATATATATATATATATATATATATATAATCTATATAAAATAAAAAAGATAGATGGTCATGATCCACCAGGGCATCTAAACCATAGACCGTACCAAAGGAAAGCGTCAGAAAGCGCTCGTAAATTTCCCCCCGACGCAATTCATACGGTATTAATGGATGTTCCAGCTTGGGGATCAGAACATGCCGCGGAATTTGTGGGAGTCTTTGACATTAAGTCAATGTTTTGAATCTAAAAAATAGACTTCTGGGCTGTCTAGGTTGGGACGCCACAACTGTTTTTACAGCAGTTCTGCCTTTTTTTCTTGTTATCAGCAGTCCTGCGTTATTTTCCCTCTCTTTCTCTCTTCATTCCACACTGAACTCTTTGCCTTTTTTTTCTGTTTGTTCTTGGTAGTTCTAGTGTTTTGCTCCATTACATCTCATGGCAGCAAAGGGTACTTCACAAACATCATGTTTCACTCAAAATCCCTCTCTAATCACTGCAAATGAAGTGTTCGGTTTCTCGCCAAATGACAAACCCAGGCTTGCAAATTGTTCCTCATTGCAACAATGGAATCCACTCCATACCAATTATTTGTAGGCTGACCTTCTTCTATTATGCACTTCAGAGTTTAAAGGTGCTCAGCCTATGTCCTAATCCAATCCCAAAAGAGGCCTAAACTAGACCCTAAAATCATAAAATCCATCTTCATGGGATATCCTATACATGAGAAGGGGTATAGATTTTATGACTATCCAATGATATTGTGATTGAAAGCCTTGATGCTCATTTTATTGAGGATGAGTTTTTTGAAGGGGGAGTAACTCATAAAAGAGTTAGACTTTTATGAATCGAAGCTGAGAGTGTATAGACACCAAATCACATACACTTGGGAGTACAACTATATTAATACTCAAAACAATACAACTTGAAATTTTACATAATACACTTGAAGTTAAACTAGCAACTTGAGATTACAGCAATTTTATTGCGATTACAGTAAATAAATAATGTCAAAGCACATTAAAAAATAGATAATAGAATTCAATTAGGATCCCTAGTTCATCAACAAATCAAACTACTCAAGGGGATCATCAAACTATACAAGTATGATGTGCTTTTACAAATTCTGCACCACTCAAAATTACAATTCAAAATGATTCATCAATAACCTTCATAAAACTCAACATGACATAATCTCGAACATTACAACACACATGCTCAAGCATATAATGCAATATGTCTTTCATGTCACATCATCCTGATGAGGTACGAAATCACCCGCATAGAGCACACTAATGGCATTTAATGCTTCATGTGGATGATGTCACACTCCATGTGGACAATATCACAACCCTTCTAATGATAAAAATATCCTTACTAAAAAAATATTGTATTACAAAACAAGAGTATACAAGTTTCTAAAATTTATTGAGTAGAATTATAAAATGCTCTATAGTGTGAGAACCATAACATAACCTTATATAAAAGCAGTAAATCTAAATAGACTAGCTTTATTTTATTACTGGGCCTGCATATGTAAGTTTATATAATATTATTTTATTATATAATACAACATCAATAGAAATATTTTGTCACTTAAAAATTAATGAAATTTTTTTAAAACAAACCTTAATACTAGTAAAATAAAAGTACATTATAATAGCTAGTAAAGCAATTAATGAAAGAAAATGTTAAAATAAAAAGGGTTTATGGAAAAAAGTAAGGCCTCCCCTTAAAATTCACCTAAAATTATAATTTTGTGTCCGAAAACTTCAAATCGATCATCTCGACCTTGACCATTATATTGTGAAAAAAATTAACTTTTCAAACTCTAAAAATAATGTATATTGTAACACATGGTTCAAACTATTCATTTTCAAGTAGTCATGGATCCACAAGATTTGTACCATTTTTTGAGCTATAAATTTCATAATTAGTGGTGGAAATATATTTTGGAATCATCTTAAGGATTTTCATGCCCAAAGTGTCTTCAGTTTTCTAGACAAGATTGCAAGGTGTGGCTTCACTTTTTTCCATTAGGGTTGATCCTTACGGAAACTTTATCCATTAATAAAACTAGCAACGTTGTCATTAACCCGAATATAACTCTACTAATATATTTGGAAAAATATCTTTGTACCCCTTAGTTTTGGTTTTCACATATCAATAGACCTAAAGATTCAAGATATATCTTCTAACCCCGTGACTAACTTTACAGGCTCATTCTAAACCCTTCATCTCTTTGTGTGATATATTCCCCCAAATTTCTCTCTAACACTCATCCCCTTTGTTTCTCTAACGGGAGATAGAGAATGAGAAACACGGGGAGAGAGAGAGTGAGAAAATAGGTAGAGAGATTTAGAGGAAAATCACGTGAAGAGAGAAATAATGGTGTTTAGAAAGGATACGTTTTTCTTATATTTGTTTGGGGCAAAAAAATGGGTTTAAAAGAGATAAAGTTAGCTTATAGTGTTAAAATATATAAAACTTAGAATTTTTATGATCCAAGATATGTTTTAAAACCTTAGGTCTATTGAGATATAACACTTAAAAATGGGGGGTATGGAAATATTTTCCCAATATATTTATCATAGTATATTGTTGTCTACTACTCCTTATAATATTTATCATATTATACGAAATTTAAATTTGTGATATACAGAACTTTTATTGAATACAAAGAGCCCCATTTGGAAATACAAAAGTAATGAATGCTTCATTTATAATGCAAACCAGTGTTGGAAACAACGAGTAAGGCTAAGGTGTTTGGGCCCAGACCCGAGTATGAGTAACTCAGTTCGAGTTGAGCCGAGTTCTTGCCAAGGGTAAAAAGTGTTAAAAAATAATAAAAAACTACTAAAAATCCAAAACAAATAAAAAATATCTTTAAAATAAAATTAAAAAAAACACATTTAAATGAGGTTAAAGAAGTAGTGAAAAATAGATTTTGAAAAAAAAAAGAATATAGTGAGACCATTTACCTTTGGTACAAGTTGGTTACAATTAATGATGACCATTGGATGTGAAATTGGGTGGCTGCATTTATTTCATTAACCAACCTAAAAATTCAAAAGTAATTTTCTCGAACTTTGTGACACACCCAAGCTATCAGATTTTACATAAGATGGTTGTAAGTAATCGTGACCTCTTTGTATCAAAAGTAAATGGTCTCATTGTAAACCATCACTTTTAAAAAAATTCAATATGTGACTGGAGCTATTTTAGAAATAATTTGAAAAGAAGGAAAAATGTAAAAATAATTATTCATGGCCAAAATGATAGAAATCATTAAAAAAAAAAGCTAATAGATTTCTTATTTTATTTTTATGATATTTCTAATTTCCTTTTAAGATTTCCGAGTTGGACACCCAATTCGGAGATACTTGGGCTAGCCACCCTAGCGAGCCCAAGGTACACGGACGAGTCCGACCTGACTCCCCTGAGTAATCAAACACTGACGCATACAACAATCACAAAACATATCTCATGGAATATAAATGGTACATCCTATATCTCATGACATATATAGGAAGAAAATCAAGTAGAGATGCCCAATCTACGACACATAAAATACAAACATTTATTACAACATTCAATCCTAACATTTAGATATACATTCTCAAAAGTGGGTAAAGTCATTAAAAATGAAAGTCTTACATATCCAGCTTAAGAACTGCCAATGGTATGGTGAGATTTCAACTTAAACCACCACGCATTTGGCATTTACTCCTACCGCTAATGGAATCCAATCAGCAATGGCTCACATTTTAAGAAAATCCTTTTATGATCATGAACCATCATCCATCAGTTGAGATGAAGCTTAGATGATGATGAACCATAATCCATCAAAATCACCTAATTTGACGCTACCATGGCCATATTCGATTCTTTAAAAAATTTGTGCCCCGTCAACATACTGTAACCACGTAAAACAAAGGGACTTGTTACATCCCCTAAGTTCTATACATTAATCCTATCTAGAAAGGCATAATACAGTAGAGAATTCAACTTAGCAACATGCAATTAGATGTTTAAACAAAGCATCAGTTCCAAAAAAATTAAAGAGAGACATTGAAAGAAGATTGAAGAGAGACATGTTTGGAGGAAAAGAAAGAGATGATACTTTAGGGGCTTTATAAAGGAGTGGATGAAGAGAGACTTGTTTAGAGGAAGAATGAAACATGATATTTTAGGGGCTCGATAGAGAACTGGATGAAGAGATGAAGGTAGGAATGTACAGTGGAGAAGAAGAGATAAAGGTAGGAACATGCTTTATATGAAGATTGAGATTTCCTTCAATGAAAAGAATTTTTTTTGGGATTTTAGTTAATAAATAATGAGAGAAATTGGTGGGTTCTATAGGTCACATCAATTGGAAAATTATGAATGCCCAATTGATATGTACTTTGTAGACATCCAACCTCCCTATACTTTTCACATCACACTCTGAAACCAATTACTATTTTTCTTTGCATTTATCCCCAATAAAAAAGTTAATATGTTAAAGACTAAACTACCATTTCAATCTTCTTTCTCTCCCCCTACTCGAAATGGGAAAGTGCGATCAGCACAAAAATGTGTTGGATTGATAGTGAGGCTTATGGAATTTGAAGCGAGAATCTGGTCCATCATACTTTTGTGTTGGATTGTTTTTTTTTTCATTATTTTTGCCAAGGTCCAGTAAGAAATGTGCTAGACTTGAAGAACATGGCAAAAAATTCGATCCACTAGAAAATATGTCATACTAACTTATTCCTTTGAGCTACATTTTTTGTCGGATTGCAATTTTTGCCATGTTCTTCAGTCCGACACGTTTCTTACTACTGGTTCGAAATGCGCATCCATTTTTTTGTTTGTCTTCGGCTTTTTTGTACTGGACCGCACTTTTCCACTTCAGGTGGAGAGAGAGAGAGAGAGAGACATCAGACGAGTGTAGAGAGAGAGAGAGAGATATATATATTAGACGAGTGTAGAGAGAGAAAAAAACTGACATCAAGCGAGCGTAAAGAGAGAGAAATTGACATCAGGCAGGAGTTGAGAGGAGAGAGAGAAAGAAATCTGACGAAGAGAGAGACATCTAGCGGAGAGAGAGAGACAGAGAGAGAGAGAGAAAGAGAGGATTGAAAGGATAGTTTACTAATTAACATATTAACTTTTTGACTAGGGAGATAAAAACAAAGAAAAACAGTAATTGGGTTAAGGGTGTGACATGAAAAATATTGGGGGTTTGATGTCTACAGAGTACATTCTAAGGGCTATCCATAATTTTTTCAAAAAACAATTACTTACCCCCACAAAAAAGAATCATGTAGAAAGATTTCCCCCTTATCTCTCTATCTTAAAAATCAAACAATTCTAATAATTTGATAACTAACAATATTGGATTCCAAAATCACATAGAAAGATAACCCCTTATCTCTCCCACTTCTAAAAGGATTAGATTATATTTGTTTAAAATATAGAATATAATTTGTCCACCTAAATATAAAGGCTAAAGGCCACATTTTCCTTTTTTTTTTACACCTATCCTAATATCCTAAAGTGTGGGGTTTGTATAGGGTGTCAACATTATACAATAGAAGTAACATGTAAAATATGTTTTTTGATGCCGAAAATCCCTATGATGGCCAAAAAATCTATCTTCATCCCTCGAATTATGAAATTTAAAGCTCAAAAAATGGTGTAGATCAAGCATATCTATAAGCACTAAAAAATCTTAAGACTTGAAATATGTTTTTACCTTATATCCATACATCTCGAGGTAGAGATGATCAATTGTAAAGTTTTTTAACATCAAAACAACATTTTCAAGTGGATTTTTGAGGAACTCCTTGCTTCTAAATTATAAGGTTAACACTTTACATTAACTTTTTCCTATTCTAAAATCTCTCGCATATATCCTAAAATCTCTAGTTATGATTTTCCTCTTCTAAAATTTAAATAGTGATCACTAATTGTAAAGGTTTTATCATTTAAAAAATCTATGTCCATTATATAATCTTTTTCCTATACTAATATGTAAAAGTAGCTACAACCTAGTATTATATAAAGGGGAAGGTTTCTATGCTTCCCCTACAAGGTAGAAGTTCTATCCTCCCACTACCATCCAGCCATTCAATTTTGATCAAGAGAGCCACTTACCGTTTGATCTTAGATCCGACGTCTCAAAGTATTTTATTTTTAGCTTTTTTTTATACAAATTTTATGAATATGAAATTTGGTCCGTGCTATATTCTCATTGGGGAGCACCTATAAAAAAAAATTTAAAATAATTTTTTGATAAAATATAATGACCAAAATACCCCTTGAAATTGTGAGGGGTATTTTGGTTATTTTATTTATTGAAAATATTATTTTATATTTTTCCCTAGTGTGAGTTTAATAAAGGAATGGATGCCCAAAATTTGATATCAAAATAGTTTATAGAAAAAAATTAAAAATAAAATAGTGTAAAGACGTGACATTGTGATTGGGACAATCTTAGCCCTCCATTCAGAATGGACGGTTGGATAAAGGGGAGGATAGAACTTCTATGCTGTAGAAGAAGCATAGAAAGCTTGCCCATGTATAAAAAAGATTATCCACCAACAAACCGATGACCAAATCAAATTCAAACAATCTGGCAACTCCATTGCTACCCCATGATCCTTGCTTTTCAAATTGTTTAAATTAGGATTCCACGGGCCTTTTATTGCCCACTATGAGCGAGATCAAATCAGGCTAGCATAAGTTATTTGATTGCAGTTGCAGATGGAAGCAGTGTTCGCAAAACCAGCTAATCTAATTGCTAACCGGCCTGTTAAATCAGAACCGATCAGTGACTGGTTCCAGTTTTGGTGGTCACTCAGTATTTTAAACTTTAAATAGAATAATACTTCGTATGCATATCAAATATGTTGGAATGGTATATTGGTTAGCTTAGACAATCGAGGTTCGAATCCCACCGCCAGCATTTTAAAAACCAATGAATTAATGAATTAATTGGTTCAAAAACCATATGCGTTTTTTCAAACCATATGCCATTTATTACTTTGATCATCATTTACTACTTACTTGATAAAAACAAGGGTTTATATTATGAGTAATGATCCTATGAGACCCTCCCACTCTAGAGATTGTGTTAAATTTAATGGTAATCCTTTGGAATCCTCCGGGTCCTACACACATGGGTGTGGGACCAAATTTAATGGTGATCCTTTGGGGTCCTACGGGTCCTACACACATGGGTGTGGGACTGTCTCATAAGATCATTACTCTTATGTTACATATAATATAATTTTTCTTCATTTTCTTTTAAGAAAAAAAAAGATAATTTTCTTTAAAAAAATATCATTTTCTTTAAAAAAAAAGATCTTTTTTTAAAAAACGAAAGATCATTTTCTTTTAAAAAAAGAGTTGGTCAAGTCGGTTTTTTAAACACTATTTTAATATTCTTTACATTATGGTAAAGATTAAAAAATATTTTGGTCATTGATACTCACTTTTCTATTTTCCTATCTTTTTAAAAAAATTTAAAAATACCCCTAGGCACAAATCGACTCATTAAAATCTATTTTTCCATTAATTTTCAACTTCATTTGAGCGTGTTTTGTTTTAATCACATTCTTTATATGTTTTTCATATTTTAGTAGATTTTTTTTTGTATTTATTTTTTTAATATTTTTTTATCGTTCGGGACTTGCCCGATTAGCGCTGTTGAATCGGCCGGTTTACTGATTAGGCCGGTTATATCGCTTTCGGGCCCATGTTCAGTTAACTGTTCCAGTTCGATTTTGCGAACACTGGGCGAAAGACACTAGACTTGGAGGACAATCAAAAGGAAAATTATATAAAGATTCTACTTAATTATTATTTTTGTATTCTCTAAATATTAACATAAAAATTTATTATATCAAAATAGTATATTAATATATTAACTTTGATCAAATTTCATTAAATTTGGAAATAAAGAAAAAACTTTACAATTGTCAAAATAAAATTTAGAGGATATTGTTAATAAATATTAAAGATTTTAAAATAGAATGTGGAGGGACATCTTTTTAGGGAATAGTTATGTTTAAATTCTTTTTTGGAAAAATAAAAATAAAAATAGTTTACCACAAAACTTTTTGGTTTCTAAAATTTAATCTATTGCCTACAATGGGTACTTTCTCTCATCTCCATGTTCTCACCTATAATCCAGGATTATTTAGATCTATCATCTACAATGGGTATTATCTCTTTCTCTTTAAATCTATCATCTGCCAAATCATATTAGGATCCGTTCATATTTGTTTGAGTTTATCCAGAACAATACAGAAACCTCAAAAAAAACCTCACATTGCAAGACCCAAATGGCCTTTGATTGCGACCAAACCACCATGGCCAGACTTAGTAGGATCTCTGGCATCGGCCAGAGGTTGAATTGAGTTAGCGACACCTATCGCATCGCTGCTAGCTATCAGCCTCCAAAAAAAAAAAAGTTCAAAATTTTTAGAGAGTTTTTTTGTCCTTCTTAATGTTTCAACAATGATATTGAATCAGTGGCAGATTTTGACCGGTCAAACCCCATCACCAAACTAAAAATGGATCTAAGAGTTCTAAAAATTAGGGAGAATTCCTTACGATAGAGAAACCCTCCAAAAACTTTTGGACCTAGGAAGCCTTTAACTTAGGTAACCCTAACCACAAGTCATTCAACCTCTAGAAAGCCATAGGTTTAGAAATCTTGATTCTCAACAATCATCAAACCCTAATTCAAAAAGCAATCATCAAACCCTAATTCAAAAAGCGGTATGATGAACATGCCCTAAGCAAATCAAACCTCAGCAATGGTTTAAAAAACGGATCGGTACACCAGATCGAACACTCCAAAAATCCATCTGGATAGGTGAATCGACAATCAGGATCGGGAATCGGCCGAATTGGTTGGATTGAGCTTTAAAAAAAATCCAAAAATATTATTAAAATTCATTATAAATGTTGTCTTTTAGGAATCCAATAAGAAGTGAAGATACTACATTATTAACTTTCATTTTTTTCATCAATTTGTGAATATTGAGATGCTCTTTCCATGTATAACCTAATGTTAACTATTAAATTTATATCACATAAAAAAAAATCATAGAATTATCATGGATAAAGTATATAATTATTCATGGACTACAATAAAGAGCAGACTAAATCGATGAAAAAATGACCACTAAAATCTCGGATTGGCGAAAAACTGTAATCCGCTAAAAAAACTCAAATTATTACAATCTAACTAACTATAATACAAAATTATTACAACCTAACTAACTATAATATTATATACTGAAATTAAAATTTTTGGTTTATATTTTTTAATTATTTTATTAGATAATAACAAATCCAAAATATTTTATAATATTATCTAATTTAAAATATATTATTGATAACTGTAAGAAAATTAGTACATTACATGATTTATAATGTAAAAATTAATAAATAAAATAAAAGATTTAGTTATCAATATAAAAATTATTAAAATGCGCCCCGATTTTCGAATAACGCTTTAATTTTTCAAAAGTTTAATTTTTTAGATTCTAGAATAAATTTAGTAAAAGAGATTGTCAGTAGAAAGAGAGAGATTTAAACTAAAATAAAATATTTATTTTTTATTTTTTTTATGCTTTTTATATTATTTACAATAAAAATAATTTATAGCACTTGGGATATCAAGGAAGAAATTACAACAAACGCCTTTTATATTATTTACAACAAAAATAATTTATAGCGCTTGGGATATCAAGGAAGAAATTACAACAAAAGAAATAAATAGCACCCAAAGTAGGAGGATTCGACTTTGGACAACAAGGAAGAAATTGGATGTGATAACCCTCAACACCACCCCATCGCATGTGATATCATGTTTCCTATTAATAGTACATATTCAAACTTGGTCTTCATTTAATGATGTTTGTGGGAATTATCCCACATCGAAGGATCGGTATTGAACATTCCTATATAAATAACAATGTAATAACGCGCAAAGTACGTGCATGAAGCCGCAGAGGCAACCCAATGTGTGAGGTACCACTTGTAATCGTGACACCGTGGGTGTGAAATTGTGCCACGTGTAGAATCCGAAGATTGATGATATCAGAGCAGCCAATTTATGTGTGAAATTGTGCCACGTGTAGAATGGAAGATTGATGATATCAGAGCCGCCAATTTGTGACATCATCAGGCAGTTCACTGTTCAGAATCGGGTGGATCGGGTGGTTATCTCTAGACACGGGAGGTTCCGTGTATTTTGCCCGAACTGGCACGGGGTGCCGATTCTTGAGTCGAACCAAGAGAGGTTCAGTATGAACCTAAACTAGGTGCTTATCAAAAAAGCAAAGCTCTGAGTCGAACCGGGTGAGCCGTCGACTTTTTATCAACAAAGCAAAGCTCCGATTCCCGAGTCGAATTGGGTGAGCCGCCGACTTTTCAAACACTGAACCTTAGTATGAACATGAATTAGCTCTGCGGTTGAAGATGAAGACACTTCAATCGCTAGTTTAATCTCGGCCATCAACTCCAAGTACCGGGCTAAAGGGATAGGATTCCAAATAAGTCTTTTCTTTTATTAATTTTTAGTTTATTTCATTTTCTATTTCTTTTCTTGTTTCTTTTCTTCTTTAATGGATTATGCATTATTTCAAGCCGGCTCTGCCGATGGTTTATGATGAGAGATCGGTTTATGCAATTCCATCTTCTTATATGCTGTAATGCGACACGGAACCCGCTATTCTCTATCAAAATTTAATTGTTTAAGTTTGAAGCATAAATTGGAGAGGATTTCTTCTTAGATCTTCATGGATTTGGCTGTAAATGAATAGACTTTGAAAACATAAAAAAAAAAAAATCAGAAAGTATTTTTAAAAGTTTTGAAGGAAATAATATATAATATCAAAGAGAAGAGCAGGGAGAAGCGACTTGATGCGAGCCGGGGCCACAGGTCTGGCGCTTGGACTTGGGGCCTAGATTAGACTTAGATGTCAGGCATCCTTCTCCACAAGCCTTAAAGCTCATTTGAACCACATTTCTTAAAGTTGAACTTGTGAGGGACTAGACCGCCTGTTACCTAAGTTTTTAGACTTGACCTGGATGAGGATTCAGGGTTTTGATCTTTTCAGCTTACAGGGATTTTAATAGCTCGATAGATATCTAATGTTTGGAGGCCAACGGTCAGGGCTCAAGATTTTAGGGTTTTTGGTCCTGGAGCAGTCCAAAACAGATATATTTATCAACAAAAGGGGTACAAATATTGCAGTGTACACCACTCCCTATTATCAAATAGGTATGTGTTATAGTATTAGGAAGCAGACCGCTTCCAAAAAGCAAAGGGTGCAGTTGGCATACGGACTTCAAATTTTATCATGGTATATAATTTTGATGTAAATTGTTCTTAAGATTATCTCAAAATCTATTTTTATATCCGGTTATAAAAGTTTAAATTTTAAAAATAGTTAAAATAGATCTATAAACATATGAAAATCATGAAAATGAACAGTGCAGATAATATGTTGTAAAATGCACTAGTTCTTAGACTTAAAATCTTTTTATTTTTCATGATCGTATATCTCGATGTCGAGATGGTCAATCAAAATGTTTTTCAACATTAAAACTACCTTTTCCGATGGATTATTGAGGTGCATCAATATAAGGTTACATCCTTGCATAAACTTTTATCAAAATCCAATGCGCAAGTAAGGTCCTAAAAAAATGTTGAATATAAGGTTTTACATAGGAGATGTGAGATGCTCCAATGGGAATGTACAATCTTTTAGCCTTTTTTATGCTCTCAAAGACCAAACATTTCAAATACAACACAAAGCATACCCATGAGAAATGTAGAAAAGAGAGCACCAACCAAATCACAATGGATCATTCTATGAAGCCCAAATTTTTTTGTTTTTGAATGTTAACCTAAAAATTCATGAAACTCCAAAATTGATGTAGTTCGTGCCAAATTGTCAAGAATTACTTACTATAAGAACATTTTTCTTAGTATATGGTTCTATTACATGTGACTATAATCCCATATACCAATGATAAACGTTCCTACTATACACTTTTCCATAACCATATATATGTGAAGAAATTGTATTTCTGGATAATTGGGCCTTAAGCCCTCATAAAGTTGTACTATCAAGCTTATCAAATATATGTACAAGAGCCCCAATTTATAGGGTTACAAAGATGTGTAGTACTATAAAAACTAATATATGTAATGAACTACCTTCCTAATATGGGTACATATAAAAAGAATGAAATATTGTTTCTAAAGATAAGTATAAGATTCTATATTTCCACAATATAAAGCCAAAAACTATTGGGCTCAAGTCACCATATTAGTCAATAGATTGCTATTGCCTATCTTTCTTTCCGAGCCCTAATAAAGGGCATTTATCCACTTTAGTCTGAAAAACAAAAGAGATATAGAATTGTGCGAATTATCAAGAGATCAAACTTACACTATAAAGCTATGGGAGAGAGTGATTAAGCAGCGACTAAGGTATGACACAAGTGTATTAGAAAATTAATTTGTTTTTATGCTAAGGATGACAATAATTAAAACGAATTTTCCTACTTAAGTAACTGATTGAAGAACGAAGAGAAGTCATGGTCTTTATTAATCTAAAGAAAGCTTATGATAGAGTACCTCAAGATTTAATCATAAAAAAAAAAGCACATCGAGAAGTAATTTGTTGGGTATTGGAAATAAATAAGTCTCTAAATACTATCTCGACTTAGTGAGAGACATGTTAGAGGGAGCACTAACTAGTGAGCGAACAACTAGCGGAGAGAGGAGCGAGTTTTCAGTGACAATAAGTCTACATCAGGGGTCAGCGTTAAACTCATACCTCCTTGTCTTCGTTATGGATGACTTAATTAGACACCTACAAGCTAAGGTACCATAGTGTGTGTTATTCACGGATGACATAGTTTTGATCAATGAGACCCGACGAGGGGTCAATACAAAGTTCGAACTTTTGAGGTATACTCTAGAATCAAAGATTTCAAAATTAGCAAAACTAAAATAAAGGATATGAAATGAAAGTTTAGTAATAATAGTAGTAGAGAAATTAAGGAAGATGATGTACATAAAATTAGAATTGAGTGAGTGAATGGAGACATGTAATGGGAGTTTTATGTGATCACTGTATACCAATGAAGCTAAAGGGAAAATTCTAAAAAATAGATGTGAGACAACTTTTTGCTTTATGAGGCAAAACATTAGGCGGTCAAAAAACAACATACCCATAGGATGACTGTAGCTAAGAAGGGATGTTGAGATGGAAGAGTGGCAAAATAAGAAATGATAAAATTCAAAATGAATACATTTAGAAGGTCTTAGGCGTGGCTCCAATAGACGATAAGATGAGAAAAAGTAGACTTGGATGGGCAGGCCTTGTAAAGCATAGACCGAGCACAATATTAATTCGGATGCATGAGTTGGTTCTAGTGGAAGACTAAAAAAATACAAAGATTAGGCCCAAAAAGACATGGTTAGAAGTAGTGAAAAAATATATGGGAACTTGTAGCCTTATTGAAAGTATGACCCTTAATAGAGCAAAATATCAAATTATGATTCCTTTAACCTGAAAAGGATCGGATGATGATAATGATGTTCCACTTTATTCTCAAACCATAGCTAATAGAAGACCTGTCTCAACATATCAAAACTTTGAAGCCCATTTATCCTACAATGTCATCTCAACAATGTGTGCATTCTATGCTCCTACAGGAGCATCTATATATTATTATCTCATGTAGAATACTTATTTTTGACGAATTTTTTTATTTATAAAAAAATAAAGTTTAGAAACTACCTGAGAATCAACATAATTGTTCTTAAAAAGAAAAAAAAATTGATTTTGAGTGGTCTTATGCTCAGATCTCACCTTCAAATTAGACGATCTCTATTTAGTCTTGGGATATCATTTTTTTTTCCAAGCATATAGAATGTGATTTGGAAAGTTTAGTTTATTGGTTAAAGATGTTAGATCTTCAAAATTTATGGTCCTTAAAATACTCCTAAATTTGGTTTTACCTGAAGGCATAGATGAACAATTCTATTCCGCGGGATCATAAAATATTTTCTCTTATTTAAAAGGAGTCGAGGGTCGCAGCCCCCGTCCACGAGAGGATAGGACCACATTGGCGTTTAAATCAAAGTTGAGGTTCGTATTTTATTTCTCACTCCAACGTCTAAACATACGCCCCCCCGCCCCCCGACCCCCTGCCCCCACCCCGCGCCCCTCTCACTCTCTCTCTCATCTCTGATAAGAGGACTCTCTCTCTCTCTCCCCCTCTTTCTCTCTCTCTCAGATAAGAAGCATTTTCCCTCTGAACTAGGAAAGAGCAATGACGGAAGAGGCTTGCCCAAAGGTTACAGAAGAATCCACGCCTTCTGCAACAACCAAACAGAGGTACCCATTTCTATGTAACCCTAATTTTTCTTTATTTACAGTATTCCCCTTATTTTGCAGCAATCACTCCATGAATCTAGGGCAACAGTACATGGTACATGATATTTAATTGCAATTTAGAATTTCTTATAAACCCTCTATTGACTGTGTTTGAGTCGTAGGCTCATTGAATTTGTGTAATACTATGGGAATTTAATAAAATTTTGTTCCTATTGTTTTAGTTGAGAATTGGATTCTGAACTTTCCAGATGTATGATTCAGTCTGACCTCTATTTTTTCTTTAATTGGAAATGTTAGTCAATCATTCTTTTTGTGAACAAATGCTGTCTAGTTGTTTGATCCTGGCTTTTAGGACACATTTTAATCTATTGTCTTGGTAGCTCCTAACTCGTTCAAGTTAGAATAATTTCATTTTAATTTTCTTATATTTTTTGGTCAAATGATCCTCTTACATTTCCTAATGAGGCGAAAAGGCCTTAAAGAGTACTTTAGGAATATGACTTCACCCCCTTTGAAAGAGAGCCTTTCTTTAGGGTGTAGATCGAGAAATGAAACTGGAGGTGGAAACCTTTCCGAGAGAAACAGAAGCCATGGTAAAAATTGGCTTTATTATTTTAAGTTCTTAAGTTGATTACAAATTGGCACGTGGTTTTCCTTTATTCAGAAGTGTTTTTCGGGTGAAGTGTGGTGTGCCTTTTCTCTACCATTTCTTGTTTATTTTCTTTTATTGGATGATTTGTTTTACTTACCATTTCTCTAGTTTTGTTTGGTTGAGTTTCATTAATGCACCTGGAAGAAAAGGAGTTCTTCTTCAGGACTAATTCACAAGAAAAGAAAATCCTAGTAACCATGAATGGACATGATTCGGAAATAGCAAAACCTTAGAATTTTATGGGCGGTAGGATGTTTGAAAGGACTTATGGAGCTCAGAACTGGTTGGTCCCAATAAAAATGTCTGGTTTGGTAACTGCCAAATTTTGTCCAGAATTTTGGTATTCTTTCTTTGAAGATAAGACTGGACTGATTATGAAAAAAGGGGGTAACTGGACTGGTTCTAGGCCCGTGCATGGTTCAACCAGTTGAATTGGTCTTTGTACCTCTGGTTATTGATAAGAGGTAAACATCTGCTTCTGCATCTAATAGTTTAAATATTTCATCTTGCTCTCATGTTCCATTGGTTGTATTTTACTTAGTAACCTCTCAATGTCTGATCCCCATGCCAAATATAATAAATATAGCCCATTTCTGTCACCATGCTCATGTTATGCTTCCATTCTATGGGCTTTATTGATTGCTCAGTATACTTGTTGTGCTTGTGGTTTGGGATTATGTGAGGATGTTTTAGAGTTGCTCTATATTTTAACAGGAAAAAGAGAAAATGGGATGAACCTGCTGTGCCTTTTATGTCAGCTGGGACTCCAATACCTGGAGTCCTCCCATACAGTAGTGTTGGAGCTATTCCTGGAGTTATCGTTCCTAGTATGGATCTGTTTTCTGGTGCTCTTCTGACAGCTGGGAACTTAGTGACTTCTCCAAATGTTTCAGATATTCATCCGATGCCTGTGGTCCAACAGAATGCAGTTTCTGTTTTGCAAAAACTTGATCAAGTAAGTGATCATTTTGCAAGCATTCAATAAAATGCTTTATTGAAATATCTTCACTGTGTTTATTAGTACTGACATCCTTCCTGTATTAACTTAATCTTGTTAGTCGTATGAAAATCTGAGTAATATTTGAGCCAGGAAGATCCTGTTGTTTTCCGTTAGAGAATAATCAGTATATAAACTGTTTAGGATCACCATATAAATGTTATTTTTCAAAAGAATGGTAAATAAATGTTTTCATCATAATTTTCTGTTAAGTCTTTATCACCATCCATTGTTTAACGGTTAAGTTTAGTTTCAACGTGGAGAAGTTCTACAAGTGGCACAACCATAACTCTTTTGTTTATGTTTTTTATGAACTCGCCAGATTACTGGAAATATCGTCCCGACTTCCTTTTTCTAAAACGGTTCTTATTTGCAGCCTCAACTTTGTGTACATAAGCTTTTACCTGTTCCAGGTTTATTGTTTGATTGGCTTCAATGGTATACTTGCTGACAGGATTTAGCAACCAAAGGAGTAGTTCCCCTGCCAAAGATACAAGATGAACTCATTGCCCGAGAGATTGTCATTAATGATGCTGAACCTGCTGTACGGTACAAGCTTACAAAGAGACAGACTCAGGAAGAGGTGAGATAGGGAGTTGAAGTTCATTGATTTGCAAGATGTAGTTTCTGATAAAGCAAATCATGTATTCATGCTATAGCCTGCTATACATTTAGTGACTTACTTATATGTTATGATTTTACTCGGTTATTTTTTGTATTTCTTTTTACCTTTTAGATAATTGTTTTATCTCTTTTCTTCTTGTTGGCAGATTCAGAAGTGCACCGGTGCTGTGGTCATTACAAGGTGAGGATGGCTGTGCAGGATTAAATACTTAAATTTTGGATGCCTTCTAGTTGTTAGTCTGTTACCTTATTGTTCTTTGTGGAATTTTCTAGGGGTAAATACCGCCCTCCTGGCTGTTTGCTTGACAATGATAAACCACTATACCTTCACATTTCTGCTGGGGCTCATGTAAGTCTCTTATTTTATTTTTTTTGTTGATTAGCTGAAACCCGTTGATAGACTACTAGTTTGATAGTGGTTTAAGTAAGACAGGCTGTTAAGCCAATTCCTTTTTTTTTTTTTTTTTTTCTAGTCATGACCTTTTATTATGCACTATTTAACCTTTTTGAGTAACCAAGTGACCCATAGTCCATACAGTAATTTATATGTTTTTGATAAAGAAAATTACTTATTTATATGGTTTTGATAAAGAAGATAACTTATTTATATGGTTTTGATAAAGAAGATTACTTGGGCTTCTGACAGCTACCTGTACTTAACCAAAAGCACAAGAAAGCTAAGTCACCATCACAGTGTGATCAATGTTCCAAAAATGCCGGGCAGTACCCAGGTGCCTGCCTAGGCGGCAGCCCTTTCTGAGCAGCCGAGGTGGTGGAACAAGGATGGGAGTTGTTCACAAAACTGTTTTTATGTCCAAATTGTGTAAAAAATATATATTGAGGCATTTTAATATTTTTTTATGTTCAATCAATGCAAACTCTAAAGACAAACCAAAGTATTTGAGATATGGACAATTAGTTAATAACAAATTAAGAAAACTAGGAAAATATAATCCAACATTCAAATTCAGCACTAGACTACTAGTAGGCTAGACTACTAGTACTAAATACTAACGCAATCGCAAGGAAAAGATAATAATTATATAGTCACATACACACAATTCCCAAATCATAACTTATAATCCAATTAATCCAGACTCCATAGTCCAAAGCCCAACCCAAACACCATAGAGCATACTTCTTATTAACTCATACACATAATGGCATAATACATAGTCCGTAATCCATACAAATTTCAATCTTGAGATGTTTCCCATTCTCAAAAGCTTCCGAAAACCCTTGTATAAGCTTTTAAACCTATAAATTCAAATCCAAACCAAAAGGATGATGAATGGATTAATTTTTTAGAACTTGGAATTACTAATCAATCTAATAGCAAAGCAAAAATGTGTGTTTTTCGTCCATTCTAATATATAAAGAAAGGGAACTTAGGATATAAAAACCTGAACCCCCTGTCCCCCCCCGGGGGGATGCCCTCTTATTTAAGGGGGGAAGGTACAAAAATGCCCCTCCACTAGGGGCAGTTTTGCCCTTGGGTTGGCACAAACCCTGGGTGCCCGCCCAAGGCTAGGCCTTGGGCTTCCTTGCCGGGCACCCAGGAACCCAGTGCCTAGGAAGGCCGCTTAGGCCTTAGCGACGTGCCCAGGCCCCCCTGGACCATTGAGGTCGTCTAGGCGCTAGGCAGGCCATTTTTTGAAACATTGAGAGTGATGCTTTTAACATTAAAATAGAAAATTAATTATAAATACCAACCAATAAAAAAAATTCTATGGATGTTGCCGTCATTTTCTCCTGTGTTGACTAAGCACCATTACATTGGATGGCGGTTCCTGCTTTAACTATGACTATGGACTATCCATCTATTGGATGATCCAGTCTACAATACAAGAGCCCTAATTCTTTTTCTTTTGTTTTTAAACTGATAGCATAGTGAGTGAAGAGCTGTTTCAAAAAAATCAAGTGCTAAAATTCCTCTGGATATGTTTTTTGGGTTTGTGGTGAACCCTATAGGAATTTGATCATATGGTCTTTTGGAGAGTTTTTGTTAAAATATGAATACCATTGATTGAGATTAGTTCAGTACATAGTGGAAAGGAACCAATTTTTCTGTTAAAAAAAGAAAAAATTCTTTATGATGTTTGACCCGTACCCCCAACAAAAAGCAATAGGTGACTTCCTAGGTAACTTACTATAGCCTTACCATATGTAGTGAAAAACTTTCTTGCTCCGACTTCTCTCTCTATCGTGTGAACAAGCACTGATGATGGTTATAGCACTGACTTGGTAACACTACCTCTCCAGCTTAAAGACACAGCAAAAAGGATTAAAACTGTTGACCGTGCTGCGGCCATGGTGGAGGAAATAATGAAACAAGGGCAGATTCCCCAGCTATTTTCTAATAATTTCCTCCCATTAACTGGCACTGGAGTACAGGTCGGTGGTCTTTCTGTCTTTTAATAATGGAATGTGCCATATTAGGGTTACTAACCTCTTTCATGTTTTGGTTGCATGATGAACATAGGTTAATAAGCCTTTCAGTGCATGTGTCTTTTTGGGTTTTGAGCCCAATCCATCCTTGAATGTTGCTGCTCGGATTCGTGGGCCAAGTGTAAGCATTTCACTGCCTCAGCTACATTTTTTTTGGATATCTTGTCAGTATGCCTTTGTCTGGAATGCCAGTTAATTAGGTTGCTGTTTATTGATTTTATGCCTGGGCTTTATGTGTTGTAATTAATTTATCTTTTAAAGAAAGATGGGTACTATGTGCTTGCTTCTTTTATTCTTGAGTAATATACATATTTCCAAAAAAAATAGTCATGCTTGTCTCCTTCGTGTAATGACTAACATACTGGTCTGTATCCTTTCAGAGACCTTCTAATTCTTTTTAATGATCCTTGTAAGATTTTTTTTATTTATCAATTTTTATTTTTGCTCTCTTTTAGCTCATTTATATGTCAATGTTTTTTAGATATCCTACTCAATGTGTGTGATTAGATGATGTCCGCATTTGGTAATTGGTTGGTACAAATTCATATAATCTACGCCCCAAAAGAGTCTTGTTTGCTTCTGTGCTGAACATAATCATCCTATTGTATATCATTTTGTTCTTTTCTTCTATTGTATGTACTGGTTGTAAGCAATTATCTAGTTATCGTTACATTCTTCAAGACAAGATTTCTAATGATTTAAAGCTGTCCCTGACTTCTCCATACCCTTGGGAGAGATTGTTTTTGTGCTGGTGGTGGTTGGCTTTGTACATGCAGGACCAGTATATAAACCACATTATGAATGAAACAGGAGCTACTGTTATGTTGAGAGGACAAGGCTCAGATGGTGTTGAGGGTCCATATTCTGAAGGTTGTGGATTCTATCTACACCTGGCCCTCTTATTTCTGATAGATAATTCTGCACTTCGCCTCAATGCCGTTCAATTTGCCAGTTGACACAATTTAGTACATTTTTCTTTTGTTGCAGAACCACAACAACCTTTGCACTTATATTTGGCTGGTAATACCTTGAAGAGTCTTGAAGATGCAAAGCGGCTGGCAGAGAATCTTCTGGATACAATCAGTGTGGAGTGTGGTGCATCAAGGTTAGCATCCATTAGACCGGCTGATTTTTGACAATGTTCTGCTTTAATATATTTGGTATTAAATTATGTCATGATAGTAATGTTATGTAAGAATTTGATCTTATTTTCTTTTTTTGATTTTTTTCTTTTTTTCTGTAATTGGTTTATCCCCACTTATTAGTTACTTGAGTAGGAATTCTAAATTACACAAGGTTAGCATCCATTAGACTGGCTGATTTTTGACAATGTTCTGCTCTAATATATTTGGTATTAAATTATGTCATGATAGTAATGTTCTGTAAGAATTTGATCTTATTTTCTTTTTTTGATTTTTTTCTTTTTTTCTGTAATTGGTTTATCCCCACTTATTAGTTACTTGAATTGGAATTCTAAATTACACATTGTATCAATTTATTTCCTTGTTTTCTGTGCTAGCAATGATTCATATATTTATCTGGCTAGATGGAATGTATTTGTTTATTAACTGCTGAGGGAGCCATCATGGGGTGAGGGAGCAGGACCCTCTTCCTTTACTCGCATAAGTTAATTTGCACTTGAAATGTAGTATTAGTTAAACTTTTTTGCAAGTAATCGAGGAGAAAACAGTAACATTTATTTCATTGAGGATTTTGTATCACCCTTGATTTTGAGGATTACTTTGTGGGTAGTGTTATATGATTTTATACTTCCACTCTCCGACTTTATTGTTAGGCTTTCATCATGGTGCATATCATAATTCATATATTGTCAAAAAAAAAGAAAAAAGATCACATATTGCTCTAGGGTGATAATACTCCTGTGAAACTACTGCTAATGAACATCATGTACCATTTTTATATCATCTAGGGTGTCTTCCAGCAAAGTCTACAATGCGGTTCCCCCTCCTCAACAGTTGTTAACTAAAATAGAAAGCGCACTGAAAGAAGCCAATGGAAGTGCAAATGGGCCTGTGGGTACGACATCCTTGTCCACCAACTTAACAACAGAACCTTCAATTTCCACAGCAAATGTACCAGCACTACCTTTTTCTACTTCCATGGGGATCTCCACCACCTGTTCTCAAGGACCAAGCTTGCATCAACCTGGTAGTGCCTTCAATTATGGACAACGTCCAATTCAGTCACTCAGTTATCCTGGGCCTTCACTAGCTGGAGGAACAAGATATAGTGGATACGAGGGGATATATCCTCAGGCTACTCCTTTGCAGCAAGTTGCTTTGGCATTGAGACAACCGCCTGCTCCAGCCTCTCAGCTTTCTTCCACCTCATCAACAGTCAGTGCATTGCCTAAGATGAATTCGAGCTCTGATTGTTCAGCAGTTAACAAACAAAGGCGGAAGTTTCAAGAGTTGCCAGTTAATCCCAAGGGACTGACAATTGCTCATCAGGTATTGTGTTCAATGTTTTAGGTGAGGATTCAAGTAATAAATTCTCAAGAGATTCCATCATTGAGGAAGATTCAGAGAGTCAATATGGTTTGGGTTTCTCGCTGGGATACTGAGATTTTGTCTGAAATTCTGTTGTAACCATAAGTTTTGTTACCATCTAGAATTAGATTGATGGTTTTGTCTACCACATTGTGGCTTTAAGAAATATCTGTCTAGGCCTAGGATTTCTCTAGGGTATAAAATTTTTTATTTGTGGCGGGAGATTAACTTTGCAGAGTAGAAGTTGGGTTTCTATTTTATTCATCAAAATTTTTTTTCTCCACTCTTTTCCAGTGCAGCATTCGCTTGAACATGACTTTCTGAATTTAATATTGCAGAATGAGTGTGTAAAGTGGTAGCAATAAGTGTGTGAAAAGTAAAAAGAGACTTTTGGAGGAGGGTGGGTTATATTTGCACTTTGACCTGTCCTCACATGAAATAATGAATAGTATTACTCTCTTCACCATGAGCTAAAATTGATCCAGATGTATTTACTTTCTCTGGGTTGAGGCTTCGAGGTCTTTTCCTGAAACCACTAACCATTGCTAGAAAATTTGCAAAAAAAACAAAAAAATTGCTTCCCATGTAATGCTCGAACTGTTATCTTTGAAGGGACTTGAACAATCATAATTATCATTTCTTATTTATTTCCTATTATTGTCATGCTGATAAGTTCTAATTATTCCAGGTATTTTCTCTGACCTTCTATCAGGCTGACAGGCTAGTAGAGGACCTGTTGGTTGCACCATTCGTTTGTATGTTTCACAGGGTTTTTGAAGTTGGATTTTGATGCATTGAGAGCCATCTCTCTTTTGTCGGCTGATGGAAGGCTATTTGATCTTGGAATCCAGGGCCATTGCTTTCAGCCTGCTGCTTTATGAAATTTTATTTCATATTCATCATGTGTTTAGCTGTGAACTGTTTATGCTACCATTTGTTCTGGTCGTAAATCTGATCCTAAAACCTTATGTAAAAACTCTAAAACCCTGTAAACCATAACAACCTTAATCCTAAATCCTAAAACTTAAACTCTTCTTCCCATGTTCATGGGCCATTCTGCATGCCATTTTGAGGCATGGTTATGTAATGATTCTTATTATCCTATCCTTTTCGCCTCTTCTTGACTGTGCTGCATGTTTTCTTCTTTTGAATCCTTTTCTCAAGATCCTTCCCTTCGTCAAAAGAAATTTCGTCATCCCAAAACTTTTCATACTTGGATAGAACCATAGCAATCTATGGATCTTTTGTCTCGTTCACAGTTTTATTAACTGACATAAGATATTCCCACACACCCTACCACACCCACCCCCCACCCCATCCCCACTCTCACCCCCACCCCCAGACCAAATCTGTGTGTGTGTGTGTGTGTATTTTGCTTATCCAACTAAAGGAGTTGAAGGGATATGAAAGTTTTTGCTTTTCTTTTCCAGAACTCACGACAAGGGTCGGAATTTCTTAAGCCAGGTGTTTCTTTGGAAGAGTCAATCACTAGAAGTGGTCAGATGATACCGCCACCAAAGAAATTGGTGCAGTTAGAGACCAATGGAATGCCACCCCCTCCTCCTAAGTCAATGCCGCCTCCTCCTCCCAAATTCATGCCTCCCCCTCCGGAAAAAGAAGTTGTGACCTCTGTGTCCAGGCCTGCGGGAGGCAACTCAGTTATTGCAGGTTAGGATCACTACAAAGTAAATTATGTTCTTTCTTCTTTTAGTAACCGTAAAAGTTGGTTGTGTTCTTCCTCATTCCCCATGTTGATATTAAATGTTTATTTAGATTATGTCGCATTTTGGATTTGCAACCGAGCTCTCAGTTACCGTGTTTCCCTTTTTCCTTCACTTGATTAAGTGAAAGATGGGCATATTTTCATTCAATTCGGGAGCTGAAAGGTGAAATGTTTCCAAATATCATCATTTATGTTACAGAAATAGAGAAATAGAGTCAGGGTTCAGAATTCTTTTGAGAGGGATCTTGCTTTTCATTCTTTTTGTTTCTCAAAATATTTCCTGTTTCTTTTTGGATTTCTTTCCTGAAATTCGGTGCTGAAATGTGCGTCAAGTTTTCCTTATAAACCATACGCGCTTTTTCACACATGCCTCTATAGGGAGGTATAGGTCGATATACGTTTGGATACATAAATATAGATATTTAGTTGGATAGATAATACAAAGTATTTCGACTTCTTCAGAACCTTCACTCAAGCTCGTTGAGTATGGCGAAGAGGATGAAGATGATGAAGTTGCAGAAAAACCACCAATACCCAGTTCCACGAAGCCTCCATCC
The DNA here is from genome assembly GCF_054954075.1 of Amborella trichopoda. Taxonomy (NCBI): domain Eukaryota; kingdom Viridiplantae; phylum Streptophyta; class Magnoliopsida; order Amborellales; family Amborellaceae; genus Amborella; species Amborella trichopoda. The sequence goes on from NC_142345.1 coordinate 5,633,565, forward strand.
TCAAAACCATTCTGGGCCCTATAACCTTGGAAAGGATATTTAGTCATAAAGAAGAGCAAAAAGTTGAAGCAACTATGGTGTTTGTCTAAAGTATGGAAAGGTTGGCCAATTATTTTGTTCGTGACTATTGAATTAATTGTTTCCCTGCCTGATTTGTAAACCTCAAGAAAAAGCTCAGACTACTGTATTTCAGAGAAATTTTGGCGAAATTTCAGAGAAAAAGCTCAGACTACTGTATTTTCAGAGAAATTTCAGAGAAATTTTGGCAACCACAGTTTGAGACCGTAAGAAATTAGGGTTCCATGAATGTTGAGGTTTAAGATTTGGAGCTGTTAATATAGACAAGTGATGGTTTTGGATGGTGGGTTCAGCTTCTATAGAGCTGGCCATTCTGTTTTGTTGGGTGTAAGCTAAGTCTTGCTTCTAGGGTTTTTATTTTTATTTTTATTTTTTTGTTACATGCTCTTGGGCTCTTGAACTTCTGCCATTAATGTTTTAGGGTTATGTAATTTTCTCTATTTGTGGTGGGTTGGCTCTCTCAAAACTTGTATATTATATTACTGTCTCGTAAAGCAACCAAGTTCTTCTCTTATATTTTCATTTCACCCTTCTCTAATATTTTCTTTTTCCTTGGAACGCTCTCTCTCTCTCTCTCTCTCTCTCTCTCTCTCTAGATAATATACTGAACAAACATGCATTCTTGGATGAGCCTAAAAATTCACTGATTTCTAGGACAGTTTTATTTGTGTTGTCCAAAAAGAACAGAAGAAAATACTCTTCATGTGAGGGAGGACATAGTATATGAAATAGATGTGAGCAGAAAATACTCATTCATTCAACCCAGCTCTCAGTTACCGTTTTACCTCTGTTTGATTGGTAGATGCAATAGATGAATAAGGGATGAGAGAGAAGGCTTTTCATGGGGTAAATTTCCAAGTTCACCAGTGAGATGGCTTCGAGGGCAGCCCTCGTATTATGACAGTACCCCTAATTGAACCAAGGACTTGAATGTGGGTTCCACTCACATGCATTTGTCTCTTTTTGAAATGAATTCACACTAGGTTTCTCTCTCTAACTATAAATACTGTTTAAACTCTGAACCGAAAAGACTTTCTACTACAGTGGAGTGGATGATACTATCTTTTCCTCCCTCGGGAAAAGTCCATGGATACTTTTTAGATCTCCAATTATTGGATGTAACCTTTGTAACCCATGGAATAATCTCGGCAAAGAAAATTAATAATAATCTCAAATTATCTTGCTATGTACTAAAAAAACTTATGCCTCGAAACTGAATGGAGAGTCTAAATTTTGAAGGATAAGGCTTAAAAATTCTCCTAAGTTGGCATTTTGAGGGAGGCTGGAGATGCATAATATGCTCCTCCAGGAGTATACTGTATGCGCTGAACTCTAAATAGGGCGACCTATTCTAGTTAGGTCAGCAGTAAGTACACTGCAGGTGTGGTGAGTAGTGACGTTGAGTGACAAAATGTTAACTTCTGATTTGTTACTACATTTTGATTCAGACTTAAAAAGCTTTTGTAAATGAAAATGGTGTACTCCATTCCCTGGAGAGAGCCGGCTCGGCCAGTCCCAAGTTGACTCGACGAGTCTAATTTTGAAGCCTACACGGACACGATCGAATTTCGGTGACTTGACTAACCATAGGCGAGACTCGTGTCATCCAAGTATCGCTGTTCTATAATTGGTATGGTATAGGTTCCGAGTAACTTGAGCCGCGTCCAAAGAAGACATGCCGAGTTCTTGAATACAGTCTAAAATAGGAGCGAGGGACCTTAGCATGGGAGAATACAATGTACAATTCCAAAAGAATTGTTTAGGATCTGAACAGGGTGTATATTTGGTGGCGTCCTCTACACAAGCATGGTTTGAAAGAGAGGACACAAAGTAGTACCAGTAGGGCTGGCCATGGGCCCAGTCAGCTCGCCTTAAAAAGTTAGTCTTGGGCTACGAAATATGGCCCAAGTGCAAGGCTACGCCAGCCAGCTGGGCCCTCTTTTCCACTTTTTTTTTTTTTTTTTGGCTTTTGTTTACCATCATTGTAGTTGTCGTGCAAGGGAGGGCTAGAGCGGACTCAAGATAAAAGGAGTATGTTGTCCATCGAATCTGATATAAGGGTGGTGACCTTAAATTTTTTCTCAAATAAAAGGGCTGGGTTGTGTTAAGTAGCCAGTCAACATAAAATTTTGTTAAAACTCATTATAAATCGTGAAACCTTATAGCCTTACTGAGTGTATGATCTTAAATAGAGTAGAATGACAAAACATGATTCATATAACCAATCTAATTAATTAAAAAAAAGACTATAATGATGATGTATTCTATCAAGACACACAATGTAAACTTGATAGAAGTAAACTTGATAGAGAGAAAATAAGAGCTTTCAGGTCCAAAGAATGTAGTCGACTATGAGAGAGAAAATAAACTATTCGTGGATGCGAACCTAGGATATTTAGTGTGGCCCTTGCATCAATGGAGGAGATCATCTCTCTCTTATGTGGTCCACTCATTTTGTAACTAATGTAAGGGAAATGCAGTCACTTCCTCTCTAACGTTCTAAACAAACGTACCCGTGGGTTTATTTTATAGAGGCAAGCGTGTGAAGTAAGTCCACAAGGGAGTTAGGAGAGCACATTTTGTGTGCTCTAATCAAACCTCCTTCACATTCTCTTTAGTACCGTGATTATGTCTATCATCTTTTATGGGGAAAAATGTTAACGGTAAAAAAAAACAACATATCTATAAAATGAGTCTAGTGGAGATAAGGATATTAAGATGGATGAGTGACAAGATAAAAAAGGATAGAATTCAACATGAATATGTTAAAAAAAACTTTAAGTGTGACACCATAAGATGAGGGAGAACAGAATTAGGTGGGTACGGTGTAGACCTGATGCAGTACCTATTAGGAGGTGCGAATTTGTTTAAGTGAAAGGCCCAAAAAGGGCAAGGGGTAAGCCCAAAAAGTTATGATTAGAAGTATTGAGAAAAAATATAAAGACTTACGACCTTGCTAAAGGTATGACCTTTAATAGAGTAGAATGACGGACCGGGATTTATATAGCCAAGCCCAATTAGTTGGAAAAATGTTTTGACAATGATGGAAATTTTGCGATAAAAATTATGGCTACTTTTAAAAGGTGGAGTTTCTATAGGGCTAAGCTTTATGAAAAGCAGAAAGTAAAGCTCCACCTCGAAACCTTTGAAAAACATTTTGGACATTATAGGGGCTCCAGCACTATCTAAAGTAGTCCGGCAGTAGGGCTCTAGCATTGTGTAAAGTGTGGTCCGGCAGTAGGGCTTTGGCACTGTGTAAAGTATGGTCCGGCAGTCGGACTCCAGCACTGTATAAAGTGCAATCCAGTAGTAAGGCTCCGACACTGTGTAAAGTGTGGTCCGGCAGTTGCAAAAGGCAGTCCGGTAGTCGCAAAGGGCGATCTGGCAGTAGTTATTACTGGATTCCAGGACACCGACACTATGTAAAGGGCGGTCCGGTAGTTGTCTTAGAGTGGTCTCACAGTGGTGCGCTCCGGCAATGTGATGGTGCGCTCTATTGGGGTCCAAAGTCAACTTCAAATCTAACCAAAATGATTTTTATGTACTAAAAAGGTATTTCTGTTAAAAAAAATGAATGTTTTCCCTTGGAGTGTATTTGCATAGAAAGTTTGTTTTGGTAAAAAAAAGTGTGAGAAAATGTTAAGTTTAGTGTAAGTTATATAGAAAGTGTGGTCTTGCGGGTTTTTTTCTGTAATTTTTCCAATTTTTTTCATAGCAATAATGGTCAAGGTTGAGAACCAAGATGATCGATTTGTAAGTTCTCTAATACCCGAACACAATTTTAGTAAGTTTTAAGATGAGGCTTTATTTCTTTAATAAAATCTAAGCCTTTTTTAACCATTTTTTCTTTTTAAAAGGATTTTTAGAATTTAGAACTCACCTCCCAAATTGAACAGTGCATATTCAATCTTTGAATATGGTTTTCACCTCCCAAATTGAACAGTGCATATTCAATCTTTGAATATGGTTTTCTCAGACATAAAAAGTGCGATTTGATGACGCTAATTCCCCAAATTTGGAGTCCTAAATAAAACCCCTAAATTGGTTTACCCCCCCCCCCCCCCCCCCCCCCCCCCCCCCCCCCCCCCCCCCCCCCCCCCCCCCCGGAAAAAACACTGCATGGTCCAATGGGTATTATTTATTACACAACAGTGACTATATTAAAAAAAAAAACCAAACCAAAGAACTTCCTTTTGAAGCCAACCTTCAAAAACCAAACAATGCCTTGTTGAATGTCGTGGTCCCCAATGCCTCAAAAACCGTTCTGTTCTTTGCATCAAACCCTAAAACTTTTTTCTTCCATTTTTAATGCAAAAGAGGGAAAAGAAAAATAGTAATAAGAATAACCATCATTTTCCTTCTATTTTAAATCACAAAAAAGCCCCAAATAAAAATAAAAAATAAAAAAAAAGAAGGGAAAGGCATGGCAATAAATAATAAATGAACCAAAATGGGCCTACCTCAAGGTGCCCTTACAAAATATCTACACTAAATACAAAATATAACCTCCCCCTATCTCTCTCTTAATTTTCACTCTAGGAAATTTCTGTCGCCAACCTATTTGTCTCTCTTAATTTTCTCTCACTAGTAAATTTCTGTCCTAGATAATAGGGCATTGGGCCTTGCTCCACCGAGCTTTTGGATCCACAGCTTTCTTTGGGCTTGAAATGATCGAGTTATCTTAATGTCAATGCTCTCTGTCTCTCTAAGCATTGGAGTGGGTTATCTCCATGGTCATCAGCAGGCAAGTGCATTGTCTCCACCATTAAAGTCCCTGTCTTTCTCTCTCCTTCTTGAATCTTTCTTTCAGGTAAGAAATGGTCCATTTTTAGTGGTTTAACACTCTCCTTCCCTCTCTGCTTTGCACCCCAAATACCCATCTCCCTAAATCTTTGGGAAAGATAAAAATTTTGGTTCACTCTTCTATTGGGTCCCTGGTTTTAATGTGGCTAGAAAGCCTTGGTGTTCTTATCTTTGTAGTTTTTGTGAAATGGGTTTTGGGTTTTGAAAGAGAGGTATGGATATATGGGTTGTTTTAGCAGCTGCTGGTACTGGTTATCTCTCTAACTTTTGGCAAAACGTGAATAAAGAGAGAGAAACACCATATGCTCCATCTCCAGGTAGATTTATTTAGGCTGATTGAATACAGAGAGAAAATTCTAGGCATTTGGATTCGACCCACCTTAGGGAAAACCATTGTGGGAATTATAGGAAGAGAAAAGAATTTCGGAGCCGACATCTTGAGAAACGAGCAATCTCAGGAACGCAGTGTGTAAGTGGTTTTTCCTCTACTGAAAATTCGAGCGGTCAAGAATGTGAAGATATTAATGTTTGTTCAATGGCTTCAACCAGTGGCAATGATCCTGAAACCCAAGTGGGTTGTAGAGAGAGAAAGGGTTTTCTGTTGTTGGGTTTGCAGACAAAGTTCTGCAAGAAGGAAACTGGGTCTGTTGGTAAATTGTTTTCAGATTCAAATGAAGAGAGAAGTTTAATTTTGCCTGAATTTTCACCTAGAGAAGTTGATTTTAGGAGCAAGTCCTGCAAAACTAGGGAGTTTCATTGTAGGCAAAGGTCGTGGAGGGCTCCTGTGAAGCCTGTGAATGCTCTCGAGAGTTGTCTTATTGCTCAGTTATGTAGAGAGAGAGAGGAAATGGGAGAATTTGGGTTCACTCCTCTGCCATCTCCATATTTAAGGGTGACAAGACCAGCTCTTATAAGCGATGGTTGTAGAAGCAGTGAGAATAGTAATAATCCAGCAGCTTCTCAATTTCAAAGCTTAGAACATAAAATGCAAGAGGAAGATGGGACAATAGCAAAAGGAAATGAAAGTGTAATGGGAATTCCTCCGTTAAAAAAAGTAATGGGAATTCCTCCTCTATCTAAGCCAGAGTTGAGAGAGAACCATATCACAAGGAAGCGTCAAAAAGGAAAGAGGCGGTTTGGAAGATTCAAAGCTTCGAATGATAGACCCGCAAGTAAAAATCTCCATTCACTAGGTAATGATATCAGCTTTCATTGTTAACTTGCCATATTCTTTTTTGTTGTTATTTGTTTGTTTAGTTTGATAATAATTTCTTATGAACATTTGCTTCGTATTTCGGCCTTTACTCCCCTGCAATTACACTCTATGTTGACAACCTATCTGTGTCTGCTTATAAGAATAGAAATATGAGTAACTTTATCAAAATGCAGAGTATATAATCCTATGAAACCAGGAAGAACGATAATTGATCTTCATTGTTGAAGGAACCATGTATTTGACAAAATTGGTCTTGTTGGAAATTAACCTTAAAAGTCCACATTTGATGAAAAGTTCAGCTTAGTCGATTGATGTGAAAGACTATAAGTTGGATTAAGCTTTTGCTTTGATTAAAATACACTTTATATATTTGGCCAACATTAAAACTCCGATGCTTACAGATGAATTTAGCATTAGACATAGAATTAAGGTTTTATTACTCTCTTTGTATGAAGTAAACTCTAATTTTTGTATAGTTCCTTGGGCCCAGAGAACTTGTACATGGTACCAACTACCATGCTCTAATTTATGTATTGACACTTGATGCAGAGAAGTAGAGATTTGTTTTTTTTGGGGTTTGAATCAACCCTATAATGCATATGTCGAAATAAGGAAGGAAAACCCTTGAAAAGAATTCCAAGAATTAGCATGAGGCAAGAGCCAAGAGGTAGGGACAAAGGGCTAAAGTCCAACCCCATTCTTTTTTCATTCAAAAACCATTTCAAATTTAGATTCCCTCCCGTCTATTCTCCTCCCCCCCCACCAAAATAATAATAATAATAATAATAATAATAAGAGTAATGATCCTATGAGACCCTCCCACAGCCATGTGCGTAGAACCCCAAAGGATCACCATTAATTTTGGTACAGATCTTTAGAAAAGTTATCATATGGGTGTGGGACTTGACTTTTCTAGAGATCTATGCCAAATTTAATGGTGATCCTTTGGGGTCCTACACACATGGGTGTGGGAGGGTCTCAAAAGGTCATTTCCCTAATATTAATAATAATAGTAAAATAAATAAAAGACAGTTAAAAAAGAAAATATTTCTCTCCTTTAGCTGATAATCGACTCTTGATAGGAAAATATTGATAATTGAGAGAATGCATGCGCTGCTTATACATTTATTGGGTAAGGGCTTTGATCATCTCCTGGGCTACAGCCAGAAAAGAGTTTTAGGAATACTCAGTTGTGGAATTTGGAAATAAATAGTGTGGAGCAGGCCTAACCGGATAAGAATGATCCTTGGGAAAAATGGACACCACCTGAGGAAGGGACAATAAAATTGAAATTTGAATGCCTACATATGCCTAGTGTTCATCGATGCCACCGTAGAGGATGTTGAATGCCTATGTATGTTCCTGAGGTGTTTTGAGTATGCCACAGGTTTCAAAGTAAATATGGAAAAGTCCACTATGATAGGGTCTCACTCTCACCTTTGGAAACTAGAGCCTTGATTCCAGATTGGAAGTGTAAGGTGGAGGATCTCCCAACCAGCTATCTGGGGATGCCTCTGGGAATTGGTAAGCCCAAGAAGAGACAATGGTGAAATGTCATTGATAGAGTTGACTGTTGGTTAGCCGGATGGAAGGGGAGGTACCTGTCTTTTGTGGGAAGAAATACTTTCATTAAAGCAACCCTCTCCAACACCCCTATCTATGTCTCTCTTTCATATGTCTGCAACAGTGGCCAATCGACTGGAGCAGCTGATGGGGAACTTCCTTTGGTCAAGGGATTTCGAGTTAAAAAGATCCACCTCATATCATGGGACAGGGTATGCCAACCTAAACATCAAGGAGGTTTAGGGATCCGCCTTCTGAGGAAATAGAACACGGCTCTGTTAGGAAAATGGTGGTGGAGACTGGCGAACAATTCAAACCTGCTTTGGACACAAGGGCTTCGCTATAAGTATAGAATCCCCATTGATGCCTGGCTGCCGAAGGGCAGAACCCTGAGTAGGTCTTTTGGGGCCTGGAAATCTTTCCTGTCAGCTCTTTTTAAATTTAAACAGTTCATTCGGTTCCACCCGAGGGTTGGTAGTAGGGTTCGATTCTGGTCCAACCTTTGGTTGGGCCATACTCTTCTTAGGGATCAATATCCCTCTTTGTTTTCTCTTTCCACAATCCTTCTTCCTGGATTTCGGAAGAACTATCGATAGCTGGAAATACTAGGGTTTGGAACTTGTCTTTTAGATGCTTTCTCTCTGACGCCGAACTACTTGATTTTATATCCCTCTCTGCCCAGCTTCATGATACTTTCATTGCCCTCTTTGGTACGGATTGTATCGTCTAGACCCCGGCTCCTTCGGGTTCCTTCTCGGTTTCTTCTTTCTATAATACCTTGCTTCAACTCATAGACCACCCCAACTCAGTGGTGTCCAAGGTTTGGTCCTCGATAGCACCCCCGAAAGTGTAGGCTTTCAACTGGATCGCAGGTTCTGAAAGAGCGCTAACTGTGGACCAACTCCAACGCAGGGGGATTCCTATCCCGAATAGATGCGTCATGTGCCTTAGCGAAGAAGAGGACAACTCTCACCTCTTCATCCACTACGACTTGGCTTATAACCTGTGGAGCAGGCTCTTGCAGCTTTTTGGCTTGACCTGGGTGATGCTCGCCTCCATCCCTGCCCTCTTCAAATTCGCCGAGGACTCCCCTTGGCCCAAAGCTGGCAAGCTGCTTTGGAAGGCGTCCATAGCAGCCATGATATGGGTCCTGTGGATAGAAGTGGAGTCAAATGTGAAACCTCTGCTTTATTTCACTTGATTCACACTCTTGTGATCTTTTGGGCCTCTAATCACAAAGTCTTCAGGGACATCTCTTCTTCCTCCGTACTTTTGAACTGGTAGTAGGTTCTCATGGTTCAACACCGTCAGCCCAGCACGACATGGTGGTTGGGCCTCTCCCGCACCTGGTTCAGTCAAGTTTAATTTTGACGGGTGTTCCCTTGGGAATCCTGGCCCCTCTGGTATAGGTGGGGTGTTTAGAGATCACCAGGGGAACATCCTAGCACCCTTTTTCAAACATATCGGCCATGCTGACTCACAGCTTGTTGAATCTCTGGCTCTGCTAACGGGCCTCAAGATGTTCGACCTTGAGTGGGGTCTACCTCTCCTAGTGGAAGGGGATGGCTGCAATATTATTTCTTGGGCTGCTGGTCTTGGTACACCACCCTGGTACCTTGCTTCCATTTATGACGAGATCTTCCACCTTTGCAAAGCTACAGTCGTCTCATGGACGCATATTTTGAGGGAATCAAATGACCTGGCAGACCACCTAGCTAAGGCAGGAGCGATCGCACAAGTCGTGGCCACTTTATACTTTTGGGTTCCTAGATTACAAGGCTGCGACTATCTTTTTGTCTCTTTATGACGAGATCTTTACCCACTTTTGGTTCTACATCTCTCTACAACCCCTATTTTTGCCTTTTTGGTACATCATTGTAAAGTGTGTTGCTATTAGACCCTCATTTTTGGTACAGGACCTCTTCTTTGAGGATTCCTCATTTTTTTGGCTGAGAGGCCCTGCTTGTAGGCGCTCTCTTTGGACTTATGTATTACGTTTCTTATTAAATACAACATTAACTTTATCAAAAAAAAAAAAAATGAATTGAAATTTGATGGAAGTCCAAAAGGAAGCCTAGTATGTGCTGCTCTTGTAAGAGTATTTCACAACGAGCTAGAAAAAGGTTTTAGGTTCTACTCATTATCACCTACAAGGTACTGTACATACAAAGCTGAAGCATGGGCTCGAAGTGTGGGACTGAGAAATAGATATCCTGAGTGGAGGAACATACAAATTGAGGAAGACTGAGTTTCAATGGACCTTAACAAACCTTTTATCTCTTTTTGAAATATTTGAGTTGACCAGGGATCTTAATGTCTCTTTCAAACATCCGAGTAGATAAACATGTGCGGTTGTTGATCAGCTAGCAAGTGATGATGTCTTGAAGACTTCATATCGCAGTCACCTTTTTGTAAAGATAATAGGTGATACATGAAGTAGAGTCCAGTTTTGTGCATGTCGTTGCAAATACACGTAATTTTGTGTTTTATATTAATGAAACATTTTATTAATTAAAGAAGTTAACTTTTGGTGAAAATTTTATTTTTTAATTAATGAAATTAATCTTCAAGATTACTTTCAATATAAGTGTGTGTATTTACAGGGTCGGTGTCTGTGGAGTGGGTGATCAATCTTGATCATAGGAAATTTTCTGCCCATTCCTTCCCAACCCGTTCCCACTTTAGATTTCCTTAGCTTTCTCAAATAAGTATTGAGCTTTGCAAGAAAACTAATATTTGATCATAATTAATTGCACATGTTACATGAAAAGATAAAACTCAAAAGAAGACTATTGGAACTGATGGGTAAAGCTTAAGACACCATGTGGCTCTAACAAGTGCTAAAGTGACAAAGATCTATCAAAAGTTCTTGGTTATTTTGGTAAAGATAGTGATCCTTAAAATGTATGGCAGTATATTGGTTATTTTGGTAAAGAATTTTACTAGAACCTCTTTCGAAAAAAAGGTATTTAAAGTGATGCATATACCAATTGCAGTATACTGTATACTGTGTACAAAGTTGGAGAGGGCCTTCCTGAAAGAAGAAGCTGCTCAGTCAAAAAGGAGCATAAATGTTGGAGGTGGTGTCACACGTCAGGGTGGATTGAGCACTATAGGTGTGCTAAGAGTCCCCTGTTTAACCAAGCTATCTGCTATGCTATTGGCCTCTTGATGAGTATGATAAAAAGTAATGTTAAGTGGGGCATTTATCAGAAAAATCTCTTCAAAGATCAGATCCTGTCTCCATGGGCAAGTAGAGACACCATTGGTGCAATTGATGGTACTTCTCAAATCCCCTTTGATGAACAACAAGTTCACCAACTTCTATTGAAGAGCTTGAAGCCTTGTAAGACGGTGCGTGCCTCTGCCATTGATGAAGTTGCATTGCAAATGGTCCCTATAAAGGATAAAATTGAGGTTTCCCTAGCTATCACTGAATATTCCTCGCACGCCTGCCCAGCCTGGGTTTCCAAATGAACACCCATCAATTTTAACTTGATGGTGCCTAGTTCTGGCGATTGCCAGCAGATGACCTAGTGTTGAGATTCTACCAGATCTGGCTATAATGTCGCAGTTTAGTAGGAAATTGAGGTCTTCTAAGATTTGAAACCATTAGGTTGTCTTGCCCACAATCACCACTGTTTTGATGTTCTCCTTAACATAGAATAATCATTACCTAGCCTTCAGAGGTCATCCTGTTACGTTTTATCCATACATTCCACAACAAAGCAAGAATTGAGGCCCTCCAAAGTATTAGTCCTGCCTTTTCGTCCCCGAGGAGGAGGGGTGAGAAATATGCCCAGAAGTGTTGGTCAATAGTACACTACCCATTCTGCCCCAAATGTTTGCAAACATTGGCTTCACAGCAGGGTGAGGAAAAGGTTGTCTAACCTCAATATCTTTGCGAAGGATGCATCGATTGGGCGTGGTAAAGCCACGCTTTCGTAATTTTTGTAACTGGTCCAAAGGATCTTTCTTCATATGGCTAGCCATCCAAACAGCTGGATCTATACTTGGTGTTCACCCAACAATTCTATAACCTCGGCAAGGGAGAATGGATAGTTAGAGTGTAGCGAGAATAAAGATGGGAGCTGATCAACAATGCTCGAACTCTATCGCCAGTTTCTGGTAACAAGCGAATCTTGGTAGCGAAGGGAGAGTATGCCGAGAATGCCCCTTTCCATGCTGCAGACGTCCAGGGCTTGGCGTGGCCTTTGGCAACCAACCATACTCATGTGATCTATATTTTTGATGGATGACCTTCCTTCAAAGTGTCACAAAGTGCCAAATCCACTTGCCTAACATGGCAGTATTCTTGTCTTTAATCAATCTATACCCAAATCTCCTGCTTTCTGGGGTTGCATACAGTGGACTGGTTAACCAGATGCATTGTTTGGCTAGATGGGCCCCCGACCATTGGAAGTTGCTCATCATTTTCTATAATCTATTAACTATCGACATTGGCATTTGATAGAGGGATAGCTTAAAGATTGGGATGCTAAAAAAGGGTGGGTTTGATAAGTGTAACTCTCCCACCCAAAGATCATAAGTGCCCTCTCCAGGAGGCTAATCAAACCCTCCAATTACGCCATTCCACTGGTGTATTCTACGTTTTCCTGTGCACAAAGTTAATCCAGGGTATTTGCTTGACGACAATTCTACGCCACAAACCAGTCTGGCAGCCAACCTCATATTAGTTTCCACCCCAAATTTCAATACCCATGAGTTTGTTTTTTGCATGTTGATTTTGAGACCAGTTGCAAATTCAAAGCACCTGAGAAACACCCAAATTTTGTCAACCTGCTTGGGAGAGGCTTTGCAGAAGACCAAAGTATCATCAGTGTACTGTAAGTGGGATCGATGGGCCTCTATTTTAGGAATTGACACCTCGGATCAAGTTCTGATCAAAATTGATCTGCTGAAAATTTTTGGCAACTATAGTAAAGAGAAAGGGTGATAAGGGGTGTCCTTGGAGCTGCCCTCTGGAGACCTGTAAGTAGCCTATGGGACTGCCATTAATCAAGACTGAGAATATGTGGGGAGGCACCCTGAGATCCTTGATTGGCTTTCATGGCTTTAGGTCTTGCTCTTGGAGGGTAATTAAGCATGGGATTTGAACCTGGAATCTATGTTTGCAATTGTAATTTTAGACCAGTGAATCTTTCATGTCATGGCATTAGCTTAGGGACTTGCTTGGTCTTTCATGAATTTATTCATTAATCAGTTACTTTTCTAACTCAAGAAAATTGTAAATGCCTTGTTTATTTTGCTTCCAACTGCTTTATCCTTTCCCACTTGTGAGAACTAGTCTTAAAATTATTTCACTACAACCCAATCGATAAACGCTACAAAAAAAGCGTGTTTCTACAATTTGTTCCGTGCTCCATAACTGGCATTGGTCTTTTCTGACAAAATTGTCATGGCAGGATCAAGTGATGGATGGCTTCTCTTTTGTTGTGGGATTGTTGTTGGTGTGATGTCCACTATGTTTTCAACTAAGAAAGAGGTGGACAAGTTAAATGAGTTGCTGAAGCAGAGTGAGAACTTAGTTCAAGATTTAGAAGAAGAGTTGGAGATGAAAGATTCAATGACTTTGAAGGAGCTAACAAGTGATGCATTTCCATATCAAGAAAACAATGATTCTTCTGTAAATCAGAGACCATCAACTTCTCTCGCTGATCAGAAACCAGATCAATCTTGCTCCAATGAGAAAGAATTAGATTTTCAGAAGAGGGAGGAGCATGCCGAATTAGATTTTCAGAAGAGGGAGGAGCATACCAACTATATGAGCAAAATAGAGGCAGAGCTTGAGGCGGAACTGGAGAGACTGGAATTAAACATAAATACATCTGCCCATCAAAGAAGATTTTCTGGCCCTAATGAGGTAAGTTAAATTTTTATTAGGATTTAAATTTCGTTAAGCATGAACAGCTAATAAAATTTTCAACTACGCATGTGATATTGAGTGTTTTGCATGTCTTAGGAAAAATCAACAACATTTATTTTCTGCCAAAAGAAAAATGACATTTATAGCCTCTGATCACTTTGTTTTGGCACAATTTTATTATGCACATGTTGATTATATCTCATGGATAAAAAAAATTTGGTTTTAAATAATTTTGTTCTAATTGTCTTGTTTTAAATATAATTTTATAACTTTGATATGACATGTCCTTTTGTGGACTCATATCCGTTTATGGCTTTAAAAGCGCTGAACCATTACAAAAAAATTGGTTCTAAATAATTTTGCTCTAATTGTCTTGTTTTAAATGTAATTTTATAATTTTGATATGACATGTCCTTTTGTGGAGTCGTATCCTTTTGTGGCTTTATTGTTTTGTACAAACATCACACCATGTCTATAATATTTTGGTTGCCGTGTTGTTGCCAATGTAAAACTGCTGACCACTGGAGAATGCATTCTAGCATTCAGGAAGGCGATGACCCACGTAGAAGTTGTATATAGAGCTTTTGATCCTAGACTTAAGAGGCTAGGGCAGTCCTCTGTACTAGGTTATTAATTCTCATAAACTATGTCGAGAGTATCTGAACCCATTGGGGCGAGATTGTGACACAACCGCCTTCTTGTCGTATGACATTAATTCAAGTAACATACGTCTTTTGGAGTATCTCCTTCAGATTTTGAGTCCTTTGCCTTCTGATTTCTGTTATCTACAACTAGTTTGAGTCTGTTGGGCTGCACTTGGTGCATTAGTCTATGAGTTTGAAGGACTAAGTCGATATTTGAGATGAAAATATTAATGGTAAGGTTATATATTGGGAAAATTGCATATACCCCTCCAAAGTAGACTTTCTAGACAACCCCCCCCCCCCAACGAAACTTTTTTTCGCAACTTTTACCCAAAAACCAAGTTTATAGTAAATACCCCCCCAGTCAAAAAGTCATATTTTTTTGGACAAAAATGCACCTATCACCCCCAAGTGTCCCACAACCCCACGCACTATCTCTCGTCTATTGGTCTAGCGTTCACCTATCTCGGTCCGGCATCTCAACATGATTTGTCTACGGTCCAGCACTCTAACCAAGGGGTCTGGCAACTTGTTCAAATAGTCCGGCACATCCATGTTTCGGTCCGACAGTTGTGGCTTGATCCGTCTTCACGCGGTCTAGCACTTTTCTCTCGGTCCGTGAAGCCGGCAGTATCATGCAATGGGTCCGACAATGTGCAGCCTCATTCCGGCAATACCATGTAGTAGGGTCCGGCAACCTTGTCCTCTTCAATGTCTAACCAAACATGATTTCTTAAGCACGGGGAAAGGGCATTTTTGTCCAAAAAATGACTTTTTGCCTTGGGGGGGGGTATTTGGTACAAAACAGAGTTTAGGGGTAGAAGGTGCGAAAAAAAGCTTGGTTGGGGGGAGATTGTCTAGAAAGTTTACTTTGGAGGTGATCTACAATTTTCCCAGACGTATAACCAACCTTTTCTTGTAGCCAATTTGATTGTCAGATTATGTTGCAATTGGGGAAATGAATTGGGAATCTTATTTGCTTGCCCTTGTTAGATGGAATAAAGCAGTAGCTACTTCAGTGTTTCAAAAAGCGCTAGGCGGCTCTTAGGCGGGCGCCCTGAGTGGCCCAGTAGAAATATTTTTTTTTTGGGTTCTCTCTAAAATAGCCTCTGATGGGTTTTAAGTTTCACGTGAACCTAAAACCGACAATTTTACCTCTTTAGTATTAAAAAAATGACTCAAAAATACTCTCAAGGAGCCGTAGTTCCCCCCCTGGGTGGGCACAGGCCCTGGGCGGCCGCCTAGGTGGGTTCAGGCGGGCGCTCAGGGATATCCGCCTAGGCGGTCCGCTTTTTGAAACAATGAGCTAGTTGCAAGCTTCTATTACCTCATTACATGTGGATTCAAGCTAGTGACCGTTGAGGTTCGAATCGTCACATGGATAGTTTTAACCAATGTTTCAAATACCCAGGATCAGGTCCCAAATCAGCCTACGATGATCCAAATTGGCGGTTCTGAATTGGATTGGCCGATTCTCAAGCGTCTTAAAACCTTAAAACATGAAAGG
Source organism: Amborella trichopoda (assembly GCF_054954075.1). Taxonomy (NCBI): domain Eukaryota; kingdom Viridiplantae; phylum Streptophyta; class Magnoliopsida; order Amborellales; family Amborellaceae; genus Amborella; species Amborella trichopoda. Next base: position 5,649,263 of record NC_142345.1, read on the forward strand.
TATTAAAAAATTAAATTGGGCGACAATCGCCTTCTGACTAGGATCACTGATTCTTTTGAAAGAATGTTATTGTTTTGTGACAGAACCTGGCGAACCGATTCCCTATTCTGTAAAGAAATTGGTTTGGTCCTCTACTGAACCCAATCCGGATTGCCGATTTCCAATGTGGTTGACTTCTTTGAAAGCACGTTTAAGAATAAATGCTGAAGGCATAGTCACAGGGTTCCAACATTAAGAAAAAGTTACCTTATAACGTGGAGTGAAACAGAGATGATCACTAAAAATCTATTTTTATTTGTCGTCATTTTGCAGTATTTTGCACTTCTGGCCACCTGTATTGAGAGAGAGAGAGAGAGAGAGAGAGAGATGGCACTTTCTGGATTCAAGAAATTGCGTCACTTGATGTATGTAGCCGCATTCTCCAGTCAAGAAATTGTTTTTTTGAGGGACTTCTCCATTTAAGATATTGCACCAGTTAATGGAGAGAGAGAGAGATGGTCGCTTTGTGCATTCAAGAAATTGCATCACTTTTGTATGTGGCCACACTCCTGTTGTTTTTGTCTGAGGGAATCCTCCATTCATGAAATCCAACACTTAATGTATGTGTCCATGTAATATCTTCCCTCTTCAGCATTTGTGTCATGCTATGATTTTAAATATTGCATAAACTTCTCTTCTGATGCAGCTTGATCCAGATTGTATGGCAGATATTGTCCATGGAGAACTACGAGCTGACATGGTTGGTGGTGGTGGAGACACAACTGACTCTAACCGTGATGGCACTCAGTCGGTCACCCCACCACCCCAGTCTCTGTGTCATGCAGTTTCTCCACGTGAACTCAGCGTACGCCTACACCAAGTCATACAATCAAGGCTTGAACAGAGAATCGTAGAGCTAGAAACAGCTCTTGAGCTCAGCCAAAAGAGGCTTCAGAGCCTAGAAAATGATCGCCCAGAGATAGACGTATCTTTTGGTCAGAAGTTATTCTCCAGTAGCGAGGTTTCGTCCACGCAAGAGAGCCCTACATGGAACTACCAAGGCCAATTTGATCAGCTAAGAGATAGATACGATCCAATTAGCATTAATAATCCTGAGAAAACCAGAGAAACAGATATGTGGGCTTCAAAGGGAGCAGATAGTGGTTTTGAGGCATACGAGGAGTTTGTCAACATGGGCATAACACAGGTAGAAAATGGCGAGGGAGAATTGAAGAGCACAAAAGATGGAGAGATAGAAGGGACCCATCTCGGAAGGAGCACTAGAGATGATGAGGAAGAAGAAATCCATTTCTTAGAAGGCACAACAGGTGAGGAGGAAGAAGAAATCCATATCTTAGAGGGCACAACAGGTGATGAGAATGAAGAAACCTATTTCTTAAATATCCGAGGAGATGGGGACAGCAAAGAAACTCATTTTTTAAAGGCCATGAAAGATCAGAGAGAAGAGACCAATTGGTTAAAGTGTGTAAAAGACGAAAGAGAAGAAATCCATTTCTCCCAATTTAGACAGGGATTAAATGGAGATGGGATTCCGTGCCCGAAAAGGATCTCAATTGATGTGAAAGGATTGGTTCAAGAGAAGATAAAGACATGGGAAAAGGTTAAGACAGGGAGTTGCAGTGGAAGATCTGATGAAGGGTCCAGTGATAGTGAGGAAGACGAGGTGAGCAAGCTCTTGATCCAACACATTGTGGAAAGAGCAAAAAGGGGTTCACCAGCTCTGCATAATGCTCAGAAGATACTATTTTCCATGGATGAAACACTACGGAAATGAGAGCATTGGATGGGTTCGCTTATCCATCCCTACTTTGATGTGTACTTAATTTAATTTTCTTCTATAAAGTATCACCATTCATTTTTTGAAGCTTTCGCATTGTCAAAGAAAATTAAGAGAGAGAGAATATACTCCCAACAAAAAGAAAGAAGGCTCCCCAAAAGAAGAGAAACAGTTTTAGCGGAGGAAACAACCAAGTGAACATTTTCACAGCACAACAAAGGTCCTCAAATTAACATCACTGTAAGCAGACAGGTGAGACATCAAACATTTGGCGCAAAGACCTATGAGAGAGAGAGGGGGGGGGGAGAGAGATCTATGCAGACAATCATTAAAGGATGCGGTTAGCATGCAGGACAAGCCTGCACATGTAGAAAAGCGGCGCCTCTTAAAAATCTATTTTTGGAAATGAATTTTCGGACTTAATTTTTAAAAATATGTAATTTCTAACATGAAGATCGAAAAAATAAATAAATTTAAAAATAATAACTTCATTAAAAAAACATTTGAACCTTTAGTTTCCATTGTTTTTAAATGGACCACCTACTTGCTTCCATCTTTACGATGGATGCTTTATTCTTCTGGGTCGCATGTGTAGAAATGCAGTTCAGCCCGCGTGAAACAATTTTCAGTCATTAAAACATTTCAATACCAATTGTTTGCATGTTGTGCTTTACCAAAGAAAATGCACTTTTGGGGATAGAAAAATCTCAGTTTTTGAGAAGACAAATAGGAACCAATGTTTTAAAAAGTGCTAGGCGGATTGGGGGTCGAGGCCGCCCAATGCACAGGTGGGGCGCCCAGAACTTGGGTGGTCCAATTGAATCCAAATAAAGATTCTGCAATCCAGTTGAATCCAAATAAGTATTCTGCAGTTATTTGAGTATCAGACTATCTGTTATATCAAATTATACTACATATTAGCATTTAGTACACATTCCATAAGCATAACCATAATCCATAAGTCGGTTCATACTCCACAATCCATATCTAATTAAAACTTAAAAAATGCCAACCGACGAAATTATAAAACTATGAAATTAATACTTGAAGACTCCAAAGAATCTTCAATAGTTCAAATGTTCAATACACAATACTTCAATCAAAGTTCAAACTTCAAAGTAACAAAGTTTAATAATTATTCAACAATCAACATTCATTTATCATCAAAAAATCTTGGGTCGGCTGCATTGGCATCATATTCATCGGAGTCAATGGAGTCGTCACTCTCTTCGACATACTGTGACTCGTCTTCTTTCGTCTCTTGTGAATCTGCCTTTTCTTCCTTCTCTTCCTCCACCCTTGTTCTCTATGCAGAAGCTCTAGTGGCCCTAGGAGGGTCAACTGATGTCCTTGAAGCATCCATAACCATGTCTTATGTCAATCTTTCATGCCCTTAGACCTCATCATTATCAACTAACCACTCCATAACATTGTTCATATTTTTTGATCTGATGAGGTCTCTATTATCTCTCTTAGTAAATATGTCTTTCAAGAATCGATTGTACTTGACATAGACAAGGTCATTGAACTTCTTTGGTTCAAGCTTGTTCATTTTCTTTGTATGAATCTAACAAAATAATATGAAAGTGAACTAATTAAAATCTAATATCTATGGTTCATGTATTATTTATAAAATTATACAAATCACCCTAATGGCCTTACCCATTCAAAAGTACTCCAATTGCGCTCACAACCGGATGAAGAAGTGGTTAGGTTTAAGATCCGAATGGCTAACTTTTGTAAATTTTGAGAACTATGCCCATATTGGCTCCACCAATGGGCTGCAAAGAAATAAAAAAAAAATCATAAATACATATTAGAAATACTTGATTACTTGAACAATTGAACTTGATGAAAATGAACTTAAGAATGTTATTAATATAATAATATTTAATACCTGGATTAATTTTGGTCATTTGCCTCATCGTCATTGGACTCCCAAAAGATTTTAATGAGTACTAATAATTTATTAGCTCATCAGTGCATATAATGTCCTGCATTTCAAGATCAAGGACTAGCACATCTACACACTTATTAAATCCATCCATAATTGTATCATTTGTTGTATATCATTGTCAATATAAAACAAAGCTAGGTTCGAAAAATAACCAGTAGCATGCAATGGCCGATGCAGCTGCTTATCCCACTTATCATCAATAATCTCCCAAACAAGCTTATAGCGGGTTTCTGCATCATTGAAATTTTGAGTTATCTCACTTTTGCATTTCTCCATAGCATCATATATATAGCCCATAGAAGGCTTGCCACTATCAACCATATGAATGACTTTGATAAGAGGAAAAAATACCTTAAGAGCATCTTTCACCCCTCGCCAAAAAGCCTTAAAAAGTATAATATCTATCACCTTCTTCTCAACTTGAGCCTTAGACCACTTGTATGCCCTCCACTCATCCAAGGTAAACATTTGCCTCAAGTACACTATCCTCGAATGTATGTTATCTAGGCATAAGTACCAGGTCACAAATCTCGTGACCTTAGGCCTCATAGTCGCTTTCTTCTTTGTAAAGGTTAGGCATCATACTGAGGGTAATGTGGTGGCTATAAATGAAATTCGTAACATACTTGGCCTTCTTCACTACACCTGATATCTCGGTTAAACCGTCAAGAGCCTCAAGCATGAGGTATATACAATGTCCTGCACATGGTGTCCAAAAGATTATAGGATAAGCTATGCGCAATAAATTAGATGCAGCAACATTAGGAGCAGCATTGTCTGTAACAAGATGCTCCCCAACCTCCTTGATTCCCTTCTCTATCACTTGAAATATGTAATGGGCATCATGGATATGATCAGAGGCATCAATAGACCTCAAAAAAACAATCCCTACTGGACAATTCATAAGCAAATTCATTTGACTTCTTCTCTTCCTATCACTCTAAGCATCAGTCATAAGAGAAACCTCATACTGAGCTCAAGCATCTTTCTTAAGTTCTACAGCTTCCGTCGTGGTATTCACTGCCTTTTTTAAAAAAGGCTCTGAAAGCTCATATGGGGTTGGAGATTTCATCCCAAGGCCAAATTGGCCAATTGCCTCTACTGCAGCATAAAAGTTGCTCAAGCAAGCAGTATTGAAAGGAATGTCCGCCTCATAAAACCATGTAGCCAAATAATACGCAGTTCTATCTCTCTCTTCCTTCTTGATTATATTTTCAATGGTGGTTTGCATTTTTGTTTTCTCTCCTGCAATCTCAAGGTCAGGCCGACATAATAAACTATCCATAGGGTTTCTAACCCGAGGCTTCTTACTCCCAAAACCAGAAGCAATACAACTCCTTTCCCCTTTCCCCTATGATGCCGGCAAGATGTTTCTTGAATCGGTTTATGCTCTCTTTTGTATCTTTTTCGCACAAATTGCATCTTATGCAATTTTTATCATTAGGATATGGGTTATAACCGTATTTCCAACCGAGATCACCACTCCTATTAAATTCCGAAAAGACATCTAAAAAATAATGTAAATTACTAGAGGCTAAGGTAATAAAAAAAATCACTTACTTTGAGAAACTAAGTTTGATTGCTCAATCTTCAAACTTTCACCTCAAAGATGTTTCTAAATACTCAAAATCTTCTAAAACACCCCTTAATAACTTTGCAAAACATCACAAAGTAAATATAGTACCAATGGGTGATGTTTGGTTAAGTTTGAGTAGCCCTTCGATCTTGAAAAATTCACCACAATCTAATTTTTTTGTAGTTTTTTCTCTCTAAATTTGGCTCAGATTTAGGTTTCAAATGAACCTAAAACTTTAAATTTTGGCCCTTAAAAACAAGAAAAAATGACCCAATTTGCCCTCGCCGAAATAGATTTCCACCCCTTGACGGGGCGCAGGCTCCCAAGGCTAGGCGCTAGGCGGCTTCCGTATCGCCTAGGCGGCCGCCCAAGGATGGGCCGTCCAGATTGGCCGCCTAGGCCTAGGGGAAATGGCCAGGCCTTTCGGACCGCCTAGGAGCTAGGCGGCCCGCTTTTTAAATCACTGATATGAGAACAAATAAGACTAGCCAAGTGGGGAAAAGAGAGAGATTGATTTTCACTACAACTGTCTGACAGTCTACATCTCTAGCGATAGAACGTGCATGTTATCACATTTAATGCAATTTCTTAGTTCAGAAACATACAATGTAGCTAATGCAATTTCTTAATCCAAAACTCTTTCATGATGGTAAAAGGGTGGGGAGGGGGAGAGAGTACGAGGTAAACACTCTCATTGCAACAAGGGCCGTTTGGGAACCTGAAAATCTATTACATGAAAATAAATTACACGTAAATATGACACTTTCAGGTACACTTTTATGGTAAAAAAATAGAAAAAGATTATCCAAGATTTCCCAAACAATCGAGTGAAAACTCTTTTACACGCTTGATAGATAAACGGGGTGAAATAAAAAAAAAATCATAGTTGTATGACGAACTGAGTCAATAAGTTAGAGATCCCGATTCAGTCTTCCTCAGTAATGGAAGAACTTTTGAATTCGGAATAGATAGATATGGTCTCTTCGATTTATGAGAGAGTGCATGAATTCCTTTCTAATCTTTTTGCTTTTCTGAAAGCATATTTTTCAGATTGGGGGCTATCGCCGTATCCAATTCCTTATGCTTGAATGGCCCAGCCCACCTGGTGGGGGTGAGCCCTTCGGTTGGTCTATCCTTAGGAGAAAGAATAATTTTCTGCAATTCACCTCCTAATAAACCACATCAAAAAAAATCTTAGCTCTACCCATCTTTTGCCACCAATAGCTCCTTTGCAAACAGAATCGGAAATATATTTAAAGCACCCCATTTCTACAGTTATAGCTATTGTTTATTTCCAGATATCCAAGAGTTGTAGCTATTGTTTATTTCCAAATATCCAAGATTTATTTAGCTATTGTTTATTTTCAGCTATTGTTTATTTCTAGATATCTAAGAGTTGTAGCTATTGTTTATTTTCAAATATCCAAGATTTATTTAACTATTGTTTATTTCCAGATATCCAAGATTTATTTTTTATAGCTCCTAGTAAACAGAATCGCACATATATTTAAAGCACCCCATGTGCATAGTTGTAGCTATTGTTTATTTCCAGATATCCAAGATTTATTTTTTTTGGTTTTGCAACCACATTTGTAGCTATTGTTTCAAAAAAATAAATGGATTAAGATGTTTCTTAAACCGATTTATGCCCTTGTATCCTTTTCACAAACATTAAGATATGGGTTATAACCGTATTTCCAACCAAGATCACCTCTCCTATTAGATCCCGAGAAAGACATCTAAAAAAATGTAAATTATTAAAGGCTAAAGTAATAAAAAAAATCACTTACTTTAAGTAACTGAGTTTGATTGCTCAATCTTCAAACTTTCATCTCAAAGATGTTTTTAAATGCTCAAAATCTTTTAAAACATCAAAAAGTAAATATAGTATCAATGGGTGATGTTTTGATCAATTTTTGTTAACTTTGAGTAACCTTTGATATTGAAAAATTCACCACAATCTGTTTTCTCTCTCTAAAATTTGGCTTGTTTAGGTTTGAATCTAAAACCCTAAATTTTGGGCCTTAAAAACAAATAAAAAATGATCAAATTTGCCCCCATCGAAATGGATTTCTGCTCGTGGAAATTTGCCCCCACCGAAATGGATTTCCGCTCTTAGGTGGGACGTAGGCCCTGGACAACCCAAGGCAATAGGCGGCCGCCCAGGATGGACCGCCCAATCTTGTATGAACATGGCACTAGGCAGCCGCCAAGGATGGATCGCCCAGTCTTGTATAAACATGATAAAAGGGTGGGGAGGGGGAGAGAGGACGAAGCAAACACTCTCATTGCAACAATGGCCGTTTGGGAACCTAGAACTTTATTACATGAAAATAGATTACACATAAATATGACATTTTTGGGTACGCTTTAATAGTAAGGAAATGCAAAAAGATTATACAAGATTTTTCCAAAAATCAAGAATTCTATTACCGTGAGAAAGATTCCCCCAAAAACCACCTTCAAGATCAATTACATGCTTGACAAGTAATCGTGTGAAATCAAAAAAACCTTAGCGGTTCTCATCTTCTGCAATTCACCTCCTAATAAACCACATGTAAACCACATCAAAAAAAATCTTAGTTGTACCCATCTGCAACGCTCCCTTGCATATTTAAAGCACCCCATCTCCACAGTTGTAGGTATTGTTTATTTCCAAATATCTAAGAGTTGTAGTTATTATTTATTTCCAGATATCCAATATTTATTTAGTTATTGTTTATTTATTTTCAGATATTTAAGATTTATTTTTATTTTTTTTATAACCATAGTTATTGTTCCAAAAAAATAAACGGATCAAGATGTTTCTTCAACCGGTTATGCCCCTTTTATATCTTTTCACAAAAATTGCATGTTATGAGATTTTTATCATTAGGATCTGGGTTATAACCATATTTCCAACCGGGATCACCACTCCTATTAGATCCCGAAGAAGACATCTCAAAAATGATGCAAATTACTAAAGGCTAAAGTAATAAAAAACATCACTTACTTTAACTAACTGAGTTTGATTGCTGAATCTTCAAACTTTCACCCCAAAGATGTTTTTAAATGCTCAAAATCTTCTAAAACACCATCTAATAACTTTGCAACGCATCAAAAAATAAATATAGTACCTGGGTGATGTTTTGATCAATTTTGATTAAGTTTGAATAAACCCTTCGATATTGAAAAATTCACCACAATCTAATTTTGTTGTGGTTTTCTCTCCCTAAATTTTACTCAAACAAGATTTAGGTTTCAAATGAAACTAAAACCCTAAATTTTGGGACTTAAAAACAAGAAAAAATGACAAATTTACCACCACCGAAATGGATTTCCGCCCGGTAAAGGCCCTGGGCGGCCGAGCCACCAAAGAATGGACTGCCTAGATTGGCCTGTGCGGGCCTTTCGGATCTCCTTGGCGGCACGCCTAGGCACTGGACGGCCTGCCTAGGCGCTGGACAGTCTGCTTTTTTAAATCACTCATAGGATCAAATAAGACCAGCCAAGGGGGAAAAGAGAGAGATTGATTTTCACTACAACTGTCCCAACAGTCTACATCTCTAGCGGTAGAACATGTTATTACAATTGATGCAATTTCTTAGTTCAGAAACATACAATGTAGCTACAGCGGTAGAACATGTTATTACAATTGATGCAATTTCTTAGTTCAGAAACATATAATGTAGCTGATGCAATTTCTTAGTCCAAAACTCTTGCATGAACATGGTAAAAAGGTGGGGATGGAGAGAGAATACGGTAAATACTCTCCTTGCAAGCGGTTTGTGAACCTGAAAATCTATAACATGAAAATAGATTACGTCTAAATACAAAATTTTCGGATACACTTTAATGGAAAGGAAATGGAAAAAGATTATTCAAGATTTTCCAAAAAATCGGGAAATCTGTGAAAGAGATTATTGAAGATTTCCCCAAAAATCACGTGATTTATTTAGCTATTGTTTATTTTCAGCTATTGTTGATTTCCAGATATCCAAAAGTTGTAGCTATTGTTTTTTTCCATATATCCAAGAGTTGTAGCTATTGTTTTTTTCCAGATATCCAATTGTTTATTTTCAAATATCCAAGATTTATTTTTTATAGCTACTTTGCAAAAGGAATCGCACGTATATTTAAAACACCTCATCTCCACATTTATAGCTATTGTTTATTTTCAGATATCCAATACTTATTTTTTTTGGTTCTACAACCACAGTTGTAGTTATTGTTCCAAAAAAATAAACGGATCAAGATATTTCTTGAACCGGTTTATGCCCATTTTATATTATTTTCACAAAAATTGTATCTTATGTAATTTTTGTCATTAAGATCTGGGTTATAACCACATTTCCAATAGGGATCACCACTCCTATTAGATCTCGAAGAAGACATCTAAAAAATAATGCAAATTACTAAATGCTGAAGTAATAAAAAAATCACTTACTTTAAGTAACTGAGTTTGATTGCTCAATTTTCAAACTTTCACCTAAAAGATTTATAAATGCTCAAATATTCTAAAACACCTCCTAATAACTTTGCAAAATACCAAAAAGTAAATATAGTACCAATGGGTGATGTTTTGATCAATTTTGGTTAACTTTGAGTAACCCTTTGATCTTGAAAAATTCAAGACAATCTTTTTTTTTTTTATTCTCTCTCTCTAAACTTGGCACAAACACGGCTTAGCTTTCAAATGAACTTAAAACCCTAAATTTTGAAAAAATATTCAAATTTTCCCTATTTCTGCCCTTGGGGCCTAGGGGGTATCAGCTTTTAAAACACTGATAGGAACAAATAAGACCAGCCAAGGGGAAGAGAGAGATTGATTTTCACCTCTCTCACGATCTACATCTTTAACAAGGGAAGAGAGAGATTGATTTTCACCACAACTGTCTCATAGTCTACATCTCTAGCAGTAGAAGATGCATTTTGATGCAATTTTTTAGTTTAGAAATATACAACACAGCGGATGCAATTTTTTAGTCCAAAACTCTTGGCTGAACATGGTAAAAGGGTGGAGAAGAAGAGGTAATCACACCTTGAAATAACGGTTATTTGGGAATCTGGAAATCTATTACATGAAAATAGATTACATGTAAATATGACATTTCGTACACTTTAATGGTAAAGAAAATGGAAAAAGATTATCCAAGATTTTTCCAAAAATTAAGAAATCTATTACGGTCAAAAACATTACCAAGATTAAATCACTATTAAGGATGAAAAATCTATTACGCGCTTGATGGATAATAAACCACATGAAAAAAACTATAGCTTTATCCATCTTCTGTAACCAATAGCTGCCCTTATAAACAAATCGCACGCTTGACGGATAATCGGGGTGAAATAAAAAAAAATCTTAACTGTACCTGTCTTCTACAATTTACCTCTTAATAAACGACATGAAAAAAAATCGTAGCTTTACCCATCTTTTGCCACCAATAGCTCTCTTATAAACGAAATCGCAAATATATTTAAAGCAACACATCTCCACAATTGTAGATATTGTTTATTTTCAGATATCAAAGAGCTATAGTTATTGTTTATTTTCAGAAATCCAAGATTTATTTAGCTATTTTTTACTTCCAGCTATTATTTATCTCCAGGTATCCAAGAGTTGTAGCTATTGTTTATTTCCAAATATCCAAGATTTATTTAGCTATTGTTTATTTCCAGATATCCCAGATTTATTTTTTATAGCTCCCTTGCAAACAGAATCGCACATCTATTTAATGCACTATCTCCATAGTTGTCGCTGTTGTTTATTTCCAGATATCCAAAATTTATTTTTTTTGTTATGCAGTGTAACAATCCTAAACTTTTGAAAAAAAAAACAAAAAAAAAAAAAAAAAAAAAAAGAAGAAAATAAACTTTTAATACATGATGATTCGTTTGAACATGATGGTCCTTAGGGACCATCTCTACTTTTCAAAGCTTTTCGTTTAAAAGCTTTGTTGCTTCTTTGCTCTTGCCACGTCCACTAAAGGACGTGGGCTTTAGTCGTTTAAAGCGTAAGCTAACGCTCACACCAGTAACGTAATAAAAGAATAAAATAATATATTAGTAGAATTTAAATTCAGAGAGATGAGGACTCCTACCTTAGAAAACTTATGAGATTTTTCTCCCTGGTCGAAACACAGTGAACTCCTCTCTCGAACCGAATTTTTTATCGGAAGCTCTCTCTCAAACATTTGTGGGTAAGTGACATCGTCTTTCTGAAAAATAGTCTGCTTTTAATATATAGTGATATTTCCATCCAGGATCTTTATTTTATAAGTTTTGTGTGTAAGTGACCCCATTGTCTCGAAAAATAATCCATTCTTTTTAAAAATGAAATGAAATAATTATTTCTGCTTATTATCATGAATTTTAGGCGCGATAAATTTTATGCGCACGTGACCTCATTATCTTGAAAAATAATCTTTTTAATAAAAATTGTGATATTTTATCTATGTTAGAAATTTTGAATGCTGTAAATTATGAAAAAAATAAATTTATTTATTTTTCTTGTCTATTGTTAAAAATAAATGTGATATTTCTGCTTTTAGTAAAATTGTGATATTTCTTTCTACTGTTTTGAATATTTAGACATTGTAAAATTCATGTGCAAATGACTGCCTTATTATTTAAAAAAATTGACATTTTTTCAATTGATTATAGTATTGTTGTGAAATGTTTATTTGTGAATTGATATCCCATAAATTGTGATAATTCCGTATTCTTGAATTTCTATAAGAATTTTTCTATATATATTAAATTGGCAATTATGCTAGAACGTCTTTACGAACTGCTACCTTTCTAAATTTGAGCCCAAAATATTTGATTGGTTATTTTAGAAATGTTATTGAAAGTGACTGTTATTAATGGTTTCAGTGAAATTCATATTAATGATTTCAGTGATATATTGAGTACATGATATTGCTGCTTTCGAATGTTTAAAGAGATTTAGAAATAATTTAAGTACGCAAGTGGACTCATCCGGTTCGCCGGTGAGGTATAAGTGGACCTATCAGGGACGCCGGTAGGGATTAAGTGGACTCATCCGGTACGCCGGTGAGGTATAAGTGGACCTGCAGGGATTAAGTGGACCTATCTGGGACGCCGATAGGGATTAAGTGGACCCATCAAGACGCTGATGGGGTATATAGGTGACCTACTTGGGACGCCAGTAGGGTATTTTGTGAAATCCTTTGAATTATGTACTGCCGTTAAAAGTGTTATAAGCATTTCAATTACTCGGATTATACTTAATTATGCATTTATTGAAAATGAAACTGTTGATGCATTTCTGTTAATAGATCTCATTTTGGAAAATATTGATATCTTTCAATCATGATTATTTTTAGGATTATTATGACCACTTACTGAGTAGCCAAACTCATCAAACTATGGTAAACACATTTTTCAGGATAACTGCGGATTCATTTTGAGTGCTAGTCAAGATCAACCTTGAAAGATACTGTTGTTGTGCTAGCTTTCTTTATTTACTTTGTAAGACCTCGCCACTGTAAATTTGTCCTATCAATAGATGTATATATGTTTTGTCTGTCACATCTCAGGAATAACAGTATTGTAAATTCTTGGGGTGTGACATGCAGTCACAGTTGTAGCTATTGTTCCATAAAAATAAACGGATAGCTATTATTCCAAAAAAAATAAACTAATAATAAACGGATTTGGGTCCATCTTCACAATATAGCTATGGTTTATTTTCAAATATCCAAGATTTATTTTTTTGGATCTGCAACCACAATTATAGCTATTGTTCCGAAAAAATAAACAAATAATAAACGAATTTGTATTCTCTTACACCTATTGTTCCAAAACATTTTATTTTTTTGTTCTGCAGCCACTTTAGTTGTAGCTATTAGTACAAAAAAATAAAGGATAATAAACGAATTTGGGGTCTTTTATAGCAATTGTTCCAAAAAAATAAAGGGATAATAAACGAATTTCAGTTCTCTCTTAAGATCGATATTTTGGGTTCTCTACTAAAATTGATATCCAAGATTTATTTTTTTAGTTCTGCAACCACAGTTGTAACTATTGTTCTAATTCCAAAAAAAAAATAAACAGATTTAGATTCATCTATTTATTGGTTTTCTTTTTTCTTTTTTTGTGCTATTGTTTACTGATAAATTCTAAATACTTGAGTTCACTTATAGAAAAATACTGGAGTTAGAATCATCAAATTCGAAATACTTGAGTGAATATCAATCCACTTCACAATATGCGTTTAAAAAATCTAATGTCTAACTCTTTCAATTCATAAGTTTCTTATTATGATTTTTATTCGAATTTCATATTGTAATTGTATTGCTTTCACAAATTTGGACATTTCGTTTCAATATAAATCCCGGGATATATTGAGAAAATGTAAGAATCCTCACAGAGAAATGCTTGAGTTTACTCACAAAGAATCGTCAAATTCTAAGTTTCTCATTATGATTTTTATTCAGAATTTCATATTGTAATTGTATTAATTTCAAAAAATTTGGACATTTCGTTTCAATATAAATCTCGAGATATATTGAGAATTCTAGGTTTCTTATTACGATTTTTATTCGGAATTTCATATTGTAATTGTATTGATTTCACAAATTCGGACATTTTGTTTCAATATAAAAATCGGGATATATTGAGAAAATGTAGGAATACTCAAAGAGAAATACTTGCCGGGATATATTGAGAAAATGTAGGAATACTCATAGAGAAATACTTGCTGGGATATATTGAGAAAAGGTAGGAATACTCAGAGAGAATTATTTGCCAGGATATACTGAGAAAATGTAGGAATACTCACACAAAAATACTTGATTTTACTCATTGAGAAAATGTAGGAATACTCACAAAGAAATACTTGATTTCACTCACAAAGAATCGTCAAATTCATAGAGAATTGTCAAATTGATTTCATTTATAGAGAATTGTCAAATTGATTTCACTTACATAGAATCGTCAAATTCAAAATACTTGAGTTCACTCACATAGAAATACTTTTCAAAATACTATATTTTTCGAAATACTTGAATCCACTCACATTACTTGATTTTACTCACAGAGAATCGTCAAATTCGTAGAGAATCGTCAAATTCAAAATACTTGAGTTCTTACTCATAGAAAATCGTCAAATTTAAAATACTTGAATTCACTCACAAAAAAATTCACTCAAAGAGAAATATCTTTCGAAATACTTAAGTTCACTCACAGAGAAATTGAAATACTTGAGTTCACCCATAAATAATCGTCAAATCAATGTGCTAACTTTTTTAAATTAATTTCGTGAAATTGAAAATTAAAATTCTTGAGTTCACTCACAAATAATCGTTCGTCAAATCAGTGTACTAACTTTTTAAAATTAATTTCGTAAAAAATTAAAATACTTAAGTTCAGTCACAAATAATCATTTGTCAAATCGAATCAGAGTGCTAACTTTTTTAAATTAATTTAATTCATCAATCAGTGTACTTGCATTGTTTTTTTCTCAAAACTTTTTAAAATTAATTTAATTCTTCAATCTCCTCCAATACCCCAACATAATTTTTTCCTCTCCCAATATAATTTCTACTCCAATACATTTACATAATTCCCTACATTTCATAATTTCTCTTCCAATACATTTACATAACTTCTCCTCCAATACATTTACATAACTTCTCCTCCAGTACATTTCATTTCATTTAATCCTACTTGCCAAATTTCTCTCAACTTTTTATTTCTTCGCCAAATTTCATCAAACTTTTTTTTTTGTTCTTTTAAATTTGCCAACCTGCCAAATTTCTTTAAATTTGGCCATAAAACAAGAAATTTAACTATAGAAGTTTTTTAAAGTTACTAGCCAAATTTCTCCAATTTTTTTTTTCTTTTGAATTTGCATATAGAAGTTTTTTTTTTGAGAGAGATGATCGAAATGCTTTATTGAAAGATGTTATTCCAAAATGGACACAAAACCATACAAAATGATGTTATTCCAAAATGGACACAAAACCATACAAAATGATGTTATTCCAAAATGTTAACATCTTGAAAGCACATCAAAACGCAAAGGCATACAAAAAATGTGACTAATTCTTATACCTGATGCATAAGTTTATGCTGGATTGTATGGTCAACCATGTTTTGAATATAAAGCCAAAAAAGTGAAACAAAATGTTACTAATGCATTTCTCATATTTCTTCTAAAAATAAAAAGAACAGTAACAATATATTTCCCACACAGAAAATATATTTCCAGATATCCAAACCGCCACAAGGAAATGTGTTACACCGTAATGTATCTCATAGAGTATAGATGTCCCGAGTCTATTTCCCTAACTACTGCAAATCACACTCTTACCAGTTTCTCTTAAAACAAAAAGATAAAAAAAAGGTTCTTTGATGAATGAAAGAGGGGGGAGAGATTCATGGCTATATCCAATCTTTCACCCTCTTTTGTCGGCGAAATCATCAGGCTGATCGTCATCCATGATATTACCCTCCAAAGGGTCATTGCCAAACTGCTTCCCACCAATTGGAGCCGAATTATAACCATCCTCGTCAACAGACTGGCCACCACCAAATCCACTGCCAACACCACCACTTCCACCATAACCTCCGCTAACTCCACTGCTAAAACCATCGCCACCACTAGCAGCAACACCATAGCTTCCACCACCACTAGGGGCAGCACCATAGTTCCCACCACTACTACCATAGCTTCCACCTCCACCTCCACCTCCACCTCCACTTCCATAGCTGCTTCCATAGCTGCCCCCAGTAGCTCCACTACCTCCTCCGCTATAACTAGAGTCACTGTTACCCCCATAGCCGCCACCCCCACTTCCACCATAGCCACCACCTCCAGTACCACCATAACCACCACCTCCACTACCATAACTATCAGTGCTACCACCACCTCCACTAGCACCATAGCCACCACCTCCACTACCATAGCTATCGTTGCCATAACCTCCACCACCACTACCACCATAGCCAGCACCACCCCCATAACCACCACCACCATAGCCTCCGCCACCACCACCATAGCCGCCTCGGAATCCTCCCGTGCGGTCGGTTGCATAGTTCACACGAATCATTCGGCCATGAAGATCCTAGAGGGAAAAAAGACCATTTAGCAACATCTTTCAATTATAAATGACTCTAATAGTTTGACAAACTTCCTATTTTAGAGAGAGAGCAATCACGACATGATACATGGTTCTCCCACAAAATATTTTAGAATTACAAGGGCTTGTAGAAGCCTTATTTTGTCTAGCGAATGGAACAGGAGTTTAGGTAAAACAAAAAAACATTGGTAGGGTATTAAAACAACATGAAACATGGTTCTCCCGCAAAATATTTTAGAATTACAAGGGCTTGTGCAAGCCTTAATTTGTCTAGCTAATGGAACAGGAGTTTAGGTATAACTTGGTAGAGTATCAAAATTAATGCTTTGGAGCTCAAAGAAATAATACCTTTCCATCCATGCCAGAAATGGCTGTGGAAGCTTCCTCACTAGATGTGAAGCTGACAAAGCCGAAGCCTCTGGATCTACCAGTTTCACGGTCCATGATTACTCTAGCTGAAACAATTTTTAACATGATTGAAGTTATAGTCCTAAACCATTCCAAACAAGCACAGAGCAAGAGAGGGAGGAGAAGTGCATGTGCATACCTTCAATAACTTCTCCATAGCTAGCAAATGCTTCTCTGAGACTTCCATCATCAGTGCCGTAGGAGAGTCCTGAAATAAATTTTGGAAATTAGTATGAGATAGGGATAAGCAAAAACCTGCCATTTAAAATTAATGGAAAAGAAAAAGCCGCACCTCCAACAAAGAGTTTAGAAGATGACATGCTACGTATGGCTTGGAAGATTGATGGGTTGGATGAGCCAATATTCTTGTTTACAGTTTGTCTCACTAAAGACCCAACTCTACTTGCGAAAGCCATAATTGGATACCTGATTACAGAAATCGAATAAGACTAATGTCACACACAGTGCAGTTGCTTGCTCTAATAGCTACAAGGGTCTTTTCAATTTCTGCCTTACAATACATAGAATTACCATAACTAAATGTACAGATAGCTGGTAAGAACAGAAATCAGAACCATGCAACATCATAATGGAATACAACATCAAGCTTATCGGATTTTTTCTTCACATCTCTGAAAGGAGTCATTTTCTTCGTGTTTTTTCCAATCAACCTCAAAAAGCAGTGAGTCAGTAATGTCAATATAGTCATTTATCAAATCCTTGCTATCAAACGAACCCCAAATTCTTGCAGAGATATAAGAAACTGGGCACTAAATGCTCGCATGCTTGAAAAGGGGGGAGAAAGGTATATCAATCCTTCCACAAAGATTAAATTCCAGACAAACTTATCTAAACATTTTAATCACCCAGAAATAATATCCCCTCACAAAAAAGTCAAGAAATAATATAAAGATGTCCCTGCACTATTACCAAGGACCCACAATTATAGTCAAGCTCTTGTACAATCCAATCCTTCAACAAAATAAACCAAATTAAGATGCAAATACGTACAACTCTCAACAGGTCAACATGTACACACAGGGATTCAATATAGAGAAATACACAAAAAGGCTAATATTTAAACAATTACGGCATATAAAAAGTCAGGGCCTCAGATAAAAATTAACAATATGTGATTAATATATTAAAACGTACATTCTCCAATTACAGGATTGCATTATGCACCCAACATCGAAGCGCTTTACAGAAAAACACATGTATACAAGCACTGCGATCCATCACTTTAAAATTAACTTACAAAATCTGTATTGTTAACAAGCTCTCTACTACGACTAGCAAAAAATTAAAATGCAAGAAATCAACTATCATCGAAAAATTACAACCAAATTATGTGCTGAGAGCAAAATACCAGTTGCATCATGCAAAAGCATTGCACTAGATCAATATAACAAATTCTAAAAGGTTGCAAAACACATAAAAGACTTAACAAAGAAAAATGGCATCATGACCAGAGGACTTTGGACCATCTATGAGATCAATCTGTATACCCAAGTCCCTGAACACTAGCTCGAATTATGACTATACCAAAACAATAGTTGAGATGAAAAGTGATAATATATTTAACATACTTGCACATCCTGACTGTCAATTAAAATCCACAGCACCCACTACTTTGTATCTTAATCTCCATTTGAGAACCCATCAAAGTCATGAGTTCAAAGATTTCCACTTCAAATATTACTTAATACCTGATTATCTCCACTATTAGTCCTTATTTTCTCTATCTTCAAATTTATCCAAAAGATGAATCCAATTATAAGAGTCAGAAAATATTTAATTACTGCATAAAAGATGTAAAAATATTTAATTACTACAGAAGAGCTAATGAAAATATTTCTGCTCCAAAATGGTCATTTGGTCCATTAGGTCTAGACTCTAGAGAAAGAGAATTTCCCTAAAGAATCTCCAATATGTACTTAAATCAATCACCTCTTTATTCAGTTAGTTTTGCATGTTGGAAGTCCAAACCCTAAACCCCAAATATGAGATGAATAGCTACAATGCTCACAAGAACTGAATAGAAAGTAACCAACTCAAGGACAAACACCCACAATTTGGTTAACAAAAAATGTTTCATGTATGAAAGACATTATCAGAATAAAATATAAAAAATTACTACAAATGCATCAATTGACTGAGAGTGTCCCACAAATAACTACTCAAAACCTAAATAGTTGAAACCTAGTCTTCTAACCAAATCCAAAGGCACATGACAACAAATCACTTCAGAAACTTCAGAAAGGAAAAAGATAAAACAACATGATATTTCAATTATCAAGCAAATGCTGCCATAGAAGCCACAACAGCAAGCCCAAACAACTCATCAAATAGAAGAAAAGAAATACCAGTTATTATAAGGTCATCAAGAGAAAAATGCGGATTTAATCATCACAAAAATGGAAATAAACGATAATATATCACCAACTCCAAAAGCCATAATAACAGAGTAACATCAAAATTAAAAAAAGGTCACACAAAATAAAACCAAGTACATAAAAATTTATCCATTAGAAGCCATGATCCATCAAAATAGAGAACTAAACCCTGAGAAATGAGACACTCCAATATAGAATACCAAAAAGTAAGAGGCTTCTCAGGCATCCATGGACAAAACTATAAGTTCTAGGGTTACCGAAAGCAGGTTTTACTATTAAATCAACGATCAGAGAGTTACAGCGATCAACAGAGATATCAAATACATAGGGAGGGTGAGTGGAACTGGGGTTCTGGTTGAGGTTTTAGACCACAAATGCATAGGCTAAGAGAGGTACAGATATGGCAGTGAGAAGGATGAAGAGAGAGAGAAACAGAGATACCAGGGTTTTGAAGAATTAGGGTTTGAGAGAGAAACTCACCGTTTCGAGAAACTGCAGAAGGAAATAGGAAAACCCTGGCTAAGGCCTGAGTGAGACTAGGGGTTTAAGACAAGTTTGGGGTGTTATTTATCTTAGCATCGGGTGAATCTCGTCCGTTGGGGTTTGGGTGAGAGCGATATTAGCCGTTGGATTCGGAGAGGAGAATCTAGCTGGGCCTTGGGTATTATCTAAGGAAATTGTAGCTGACATACCTTATTTTAAGTTTAAGCCCCAAACTTTCGTTTATCTGGATTACAAATTTTTTTTTTTTTTTTTTTTACCAAAATGACATTCACCGTATTCATATTATTATAATAGTTAGTGCATGTTATACGGTACTTTTAAGTACTATAATACTTAGAGAATTTTATAAGGTATTTTAAATATCTTAATACTGATAGCAATTTATATTGTACAAGTACAGTAAACTTACACGAACCCTTATACGGCGTTTTAAGTACCGTAAACACTAACCCATCTTATACGATAAATTTTTATATGGTATTTTAAATACCTTAATACTGAGAGTATTTTATACAGTATAAGTACCGTAAACTTGCACAAAACTTTATACCGCGTTTTAAGTACCGTAAACACTATCCCATCTTATACGAGAAACATTTCTATATTTATCTATTTAATCTCTAATTTCTTTTGGGATGATTTTTTCTCTCTGTTTTATCTATTTCATCTATTAAAGTATTACGGTATTTTAATTACTGTAATACTCCTTCAACTTATTACCGTATTTAAATTATCGTAATGTTCTGTACGGTAAAAAGACTACCGTGAAGGTTATTTTTGTCCAAAAAAATCAAAAATTGTGAAAAAGGGTATAGGTGAGGTTTTAAAAAATTGAAGTTTTTTTTTTTAAATATAGGTATATTAACGATAATTTCCCTATTATCTATGGGTGTAGTTTTCATAAGGTTGCAACCTTAAACAATCCAATTAAGGCGCACCTTCAAATTTTATCATGATATATAATTTTGATATAAAATATTCTTAAGATTATCTCAAAATCTATTTTCATATTTAATTATAAAATTTTAAACTTAAAAAATGATTAAAATCAAGTAGATCTATAAACATATGAAAATATTTAAAATAGACGGTCTAGATAATGTGGTGTAAGATACACTATTTCTTAAACTCAAAATCATTTCTTTTCATAGTCATATATCTCGATATTGAGATGATCAATTAGAGGGCTTTTCAATATTAAAACAACATTTTTCGATGGATTTATGAGGTGCATCCATAGTTCTACATTTTAAGGTTGCAACCTTATGTAAACTTTTTCCATTATCTATTGGCCGTGGCATTTGTAGGAACTTTGTATTTGATCACTCTCTCTCTCTTAGCATGTCATCACTCTCTCTCATTAGTATGCGATCCATATCTATAAAGCATCCATCTTAAAGTAACATTCCAAATGTTTTCTCAATATAATTATTATTGTAAATTTTAAATTTTTTTATATTTATGATCTCATGTTAAAGATTATATATTCTCTAAAAATTAGGATCAAATTATATTTAAAGATATATAATTATTGCCAGGCCCTTATTTCTACAATATATGAGCTGGTGGCATGCTAACGGTATCCCATAATATTTGATGTCTCTCTAAAATTACACTTTATCCTTCTCAATGTTTGCAAAATCGAACCGGAACGGTTAACCGAACATGGGGTTGGGAGCGGTTTGAACCAGAAACCGGATTAACCTGTCAAGTAGACTTTTTTAAAAAAAATGAGTCAAAAACTCCCACAAAAATTTTTTTTTAAAAAAAACTAAAAATACTTAGACTAAATGTACAATATCTTATTACATATATTTATTTTACAAAAAAAAAATTGAAACAACTTTTTATAAAGTAATATTAGAATACTCTGGTCTTGTGTCTGAAAATAGCTTAGGATATTTTTTTTTAAGATATTTTTGTCATATAATATAGAAAAAACTTCCCATATTGATAAATATATATATATATAATTTACTAAGCAAAATGAAATTTTTTTTTTTTGAAAAATCAAGTTCTCAATGAGGGATGATTTGAAATTAAGATCTTTATATAACTCTCTCTCTATCTCTGGAATCAAGCCAGATCAGGATCGGCCAGTGACTGATTCCGAGTTAGTCGGACGATTTTGTAAAAATGGTTGATCTTATAAAAGTTATTTCCATAACATTCCAAAAACGTGATAGAGAATGAACAAAAAAAACAAATGAAGGAAAAGGAGAAGAACAAAGCACATATAAGACGGTGTAGTGTTTCATTAATCATAAGGCAACCATAATTTTTACATGCACTTTAAAAAACAAAATATCCCATTTTCATAATTACAAATATAAATATATCAACTTAAAAAAAAAAGATAACTAAAAAATTGAGCGACATTGTCATGCACTTATCAAAAAGAAGAATCAATTTCATCAAAAAATAATTTATCAAAGGAATAATTTTATTAAGCAAAATAAAAAAACGCTTCCCATATTCATCAAAAAAACGTAATTTTATTAAAAAATCATAATTCTATTAAAAATAATTTATTAAGAAAAATAGAAAAACACTTCTCAATTTTATCAAAAGACATAATTTTCTTCAACAAAATATCATTTTTAGAAAAATCAACTTTTCAAAAACCCAAAAAATGAAGCAACATTTCGAGCAAGAAACAGCCCTCAATGGTTGGATAATCGAAAAAATAAACCTACATGTATTGCAAAGGCTTCGATCATCTTTCAAACGCACCCAATATCATCAAAAAATATTCGCTATTTTTTATTTAATTGAAGAAAATGCGGAAATTCGAGATCTATGAAATTTTCATTATATGATGCAACAAAAAAATTGATATAAAAAAATATACTCAATAATAAATAAGCATAATAATTTTATTTGAGCTATAAAACCTCAATTATTGAAATGCACAACTTAATTTGATAAAAAAACAAGCAATAAATGGACAAAAAATCCGTGTTTTTGGGTAGAACACAGGTTCTTGGAGCAGCAACCATTCGGGTTAAAATAAACCCTTTATTTTTTTATTTTATGATCAAATTAAAGTTGAATCTAGTAAATACTTTGAATAACAATCAAACCCCTCAACTTCTTGAAGAATCATTAGGTATTGAGGAGATTATTGAAAGAATGGCGGAAGTTTTCAAAAACCTAAAAAATCCGCCATTTCAATCCAAGAAACTCGTTTTTTTCAATGTTTAAATCCAAATTTATTGTTTTAGATTCATTATATAGTGATTTAAACCATTAAAACACGAAAAAACAAAACCAAATATTGCCGCAAACCGAATAAAAAATGGTAAATTTTCGATTCATAGTTTTCCTTCTACAAATAACGGTTTGAATTTTAAAATAACGACGTTATTTATAAGTTATTGTTATTTACCCTAAAACGCTGTTATAACGACAAACCAGTTCAGTAAGCTGAAAATCGGCCGGGTTTTAGAAAATATCGCCGAGTCGATATCGAATCGGTCGGTTTTTTTACCAATTTTTTTTTAAGATGAACGTCTATTGAGTAGTATCGCAAAACCGGCCTTAACCAGAATCGGTATCTTGCCGATGCCGATCTAACCGGCCTGTTCTGGTTTGGATCTTCCGGTTTTGCGAACAATGACCCTTCTCTCTGTGTTAATATTTAATCACTCTCACTCATCACTCAGAGTGTCTCTTAATATTTGATCTCTCTCGGTAAAACTACATTCTACACATCATCTCTCTCTCTTAAACTCTGTCCTCCTTACATGTGAATATTTTGGTAAAAGGAATAGCCCAAAGACAAAGCCATGTTTGACAATGAGGATACTGAACACTCCAAAGTAATTGAGAATTATATTTCTTTTGTGGGTGCGGTTTGCATGAGGTTGCAATTTTAAACAATCAAATTAAGGCACGCCTTCAATTTTGGACATTGCCAAATATCCCAATTAGGAAGAGAAAAGATGAAAAGATTTAGAGAGAGAAAGAATATATAAATATTAAAAAAAATGAGAGAGAAGTAAGAGATAAATATATATAAAAAAAAAAGATAAATGTAATAAGGAGAGAGGGTTTTACCATATTATATGGCAAACTTTTTTTATATTTATCTATTTCATCTCTAATTTCTTTTATGTGGATATATTCTTTCTCTCTGTTTATATTTATCTATTTCATCTCTAATTCGTTTTATATTTATCTATTCTTTCATTTTCTAATTATTTTTCATTTTTTCCCTTTTTTTTCTCTCATTCTTTTTTGTCTCTTCTTTCTCTCTATCATCTAAGTCTACAAGCTAATTTGGACACGGCCAAATATCCCAGATAGGGAGAGAAAAGATTTAGAGAGAGAAATAAGAGATAAACACGAGAGAAAAAAGACTTAGAGAGAGAAAGAAAAGATAAATATTAAAAAGAATTAGAGAAATAAGAGATAAACATAAAAAAAATAAAGATGAACGAGATAAATATAATAAGGAGAAAGGGTTTTACGACATTTTACGTGACGTATAACATGGTTAGTTTTTACGGTATTTAACATGTTGTAAAATTGGTTTTAGTTTTTACCGTACTTAAACTACCGTAATTGGCTTCACGGGTACTTAAAGTACCGCAATGCTAATTGAAGTCCCTGCGGTATTTTATTTTAAATACCGTATAAAATGATACACATTAAAGTATTACGGTATTTTAATTACTATAATACTCCTTCAACTTATTACAGTATTTAAATTACCATAATGTTCTTTACGGTAAAAAGACTACCGTGAAGGTTAGTTTTGTTGGGTTTATGTGGCCTTTAATGAAATGATACAGTAGAACATGAACTCAGTGGGAGTGTGGTCCCTTGTTGACCATATTAAGCAAACGATGGTTTGCTGATACCGATCCGTGTTTAACGATCTAGGGCAGTCGGTTGGAAAAAACCCATGTTACTTGAGCATGAAGAACAAATCGATGAGGGCCTTGATGAGGTTAGCCCTTGATGAGGTCGGAGAACATGCTCGAATGAGTGAGTTGAGGGATTGCGTGACCCTTGTGTGTGATAGTGGCCTACTGAGACGAGAGCCAAAACCTCATCCATGTTCCATCACACGGTATGCATATTGATAGATCGTTCGAGAAAGCCAGATATCCACATTTGGGTGAAGCGTATGCATGTGCGAGAGATACCCTTATGCGTCATAGAGCTGTGGTCGCATCAGGTCGTGGTGACCTTGACTCGTCTCTAAGAGAGGATCTGTAATCCACTGACTGGGATTGCAACTTCTTGATTCATCGACCTGACTTTGGTGACCCGCTAATGAGCCCCTCCTTGGACTGTGGGTCATGAGAAACATTGGGTCGGTTCGATAAAGCTAGTGTGGCCTGTAGTCCACAGTTGAAGGTGGAGTACCCCATTATTACATATTTGATTCCTAAAACCATATGGATCCTTTTCCCATCATATTAACTTAATTGTGTTTATTTTATTATTGAAATGATTTTTGTTTTATTATTTGAATTTTATGAATCTCTCAATATTTTATTTGTGATTTTTGGACTTATAAAAATATAGTTATTGTTCTTACAAAGTTATAAAAATTCACATATATATTTTAAATTGTTTTATTCAATTTTAAAAATAATATTTTTTTTTATAATATTCCATGGGGGCCCATAGTGCACATGGGCCCACCATGTGACATGTGGGTGGGGGCCCACATGTGCTACAAAAGGGTGGCACGCCCCACCCTCTTTAGATTCTCTTATTTGCTTTTAAGATAAGGTTAGTTTGATTTGTGGCATGTGGTCAAATCTTGGAAGGAATATATTAACAATGGCTTTATCTATTATATAGCAAGTTTGTTTTAATGAGATACAGTCAATATGAATTGATATGGATCTTATCTTATTTATATTTAGTAGTGTTTATCTACTTGATATTATTTGACATATCCTTATGAAATATGTGACATGGATCGTTCAATTTTATAAAATGTATGATATTTATTTTATTTAAATATATTGATGGGAAATGGTTTAGGAAAATGGGATAATGGTCCATGCACCTTCCATAATGTTGATGATCCATCTATGAAATGGATGACTCAAATCTCTCACCCCACAAGTCACCTGTAATCGTCGGTCTATGTTAAATCTCACAAGAAGAGGCAAGCTAAAAAAAACCCTAAGAAACCATAATCTTATTCAAAGCTTATAAAAAAGGGTTGTCTCTACCCAAACATCTCTACACCTTATATGTTGTACTTAATTCCCATATTTCTCTCTCATATCCCAAAAAGGGGGCACGCACTACTCTCTCATGTTTGATCTCTCTCCCATATTGTGAAGAACCCAAAGGTTTAGGTCATGGAGTTCTTCTCTCCTATCTCTCAAATATGGATTTATGGCTAAGGGTTTTAGGGTTTAGCAAAAAGAGAATCCATCTCTCTCAAATTGGTTTGTTAAAAGAATTCACCTAGGGTTTGAGTTTGTGATCAAAGGGGTTCCTGTTCTATTGGTGTGGCTTGGCCAAAATTTTCTTTTCTGGTTCGAGATTGAAGCTGGACTGTTGATCCCGCGCCATCGGATGGTGGTGACTCGGTGTGGGGTGTAATAAGCCCGGTTGAGGTAATCTCCGATACTCTTCTTTTTTGTTTCTTGCAATCTTATCTTTTATTCTCAAGCATAGTGCATAGTTGTTTCAATGTCATCAAGTTGTCAAGACCTTGGTTTTATTATTATGTTGATTTTATTTTGAAATTTATCTTATTATAATAAAGACTATCAGTAAGTGATCTTTTGCCAAAAGAAAGGGGTGAAAAAAAAAACAAAAATGTATTGCCTGATAAAAGATCACATAGGTATAATTTTTGTCCAAAAAAATCAAAAATTGTGAAAAAGGGTGTAGGTGAGGTTTTGAAAAATATAGGGTTTTTTTTCGATTATAGTAAAATATAGGTATATTACCGATAATTTCCCTATTATCTATGGGTGTGGTTTTCATAAGGTTGTAACCTTAAACAATCCACCTTCAAATTTTATCATGATATATAATTTTGATATAAAATATTCTTAGGACTATCTCAAAATCTATTTTCATATTTAATTATAAAATTGTAAACTTAAAAAATGATTAAAATCAAGTAGATCTATAAACATATGAAAATATTTAAAATAGACGGTTTCGATAATGTGGTGTTAGATGCACCATTTCTGAAACTCAAAATCCTTTCTTTTCATAGTCATATATCTCGATATTGAGATAATCAATTAAAGGGCTTTTCAATATTAAAACAACCTTTTTCGATGGATTTTGAAGTGCATCGGTAGTTCTACATTTTAAGGTTGCAACCTTATATAAACTTATCTATTCGTCGTGGCATTTGTAGGAACTTTATATTTGATCACTCTCTCTCTTTAGCATATCATCATTCTCCCTCATCACTCGGTCGCTTTGTCATAGTATTGAACAATTGTTTCATTTGGCGTTGGACTGCAAACTCATTTATGCGGTTCAGAGCTATAAAGCATCCATCTTAAAGATAACATTCCAAATGTTTTCTCAATATAATTATTATTTTTAATTTTTTTATATTCATGATCGTATGTTAAAGATTATATATTCTCCAAAAATTAGGATCAAATTATATTTAAAGATATATAATCATTGCGAAGCCCTTATTTTTACAATATGTGAGCTAGCCGCATGCTAACCGTATCCCATAGTATTTGATCTCTCTCTAAAATTACACTTTATCATTCTCTGTGTGTTAATATTTAATCACTCTCTCTTATCACTCAGAGTCTCTCTTAATATTTGATCTCTCTCGCTAAAACTACATTCTACACATCATCTCTCTCTCTCTTAAACTCTGCCCTCCTTACATATGAATGTTTTGGTAAAGGGAATAGCCCAAAGACAAAGCCATGTTTGACAATGAGGATAGTGAACACTCCAAAGTAATTGAGAATTATATTTTTTTTTTGGGTGCTGTTTGCATAAGGTTGCAATTTTAAACAATCAAATTAAGGCGCACCTTCAAATTTTATCATAACATGTAATTTTGGTGTCAAAAATTCTTAGGATAGCCTGAAATTTTATTTTTATCTCTAATTATAAAATTTTGTACTAAAAAAAGAGTTAAATTAAGTAGATCGATGAATATATGAAAATCTTGAAAATGGACAGTCTAGATAATATGTTGCAAGATGCACTATCTTTGGGATTCGAAATCTTTTTCTTTTTTCATATCCATTTATCTTGATGTGGAGATGATCAACTAGAGGGCTTTTAATGTTACAACAACCTTTTTCGATAGATTTTTTATGTGCACCTTAATTCTACATTTTAAGGTTGCAACCCTATATAAACGTTTTCCTTCTTTATATAGAAAAAATAGGAATAAATGAATTTGGGGTAGAATTCACTAATGTTGGGTAAGTCTGGTATTTGGAAGTTGGGAGTTGCCAATTTTGAGATTTGGACACTGGTGATGTTGATTACTGGTGATAAAAAAATATTGCGTTTGATATCTTGTTTGGAAATTTGGAAAGTAGTGATTGGTTGAACTGCGGATTTTGTAGACTTAAAGATCCAAAAATTAGCTATTTTTAGCCATTCATTGTAATTTTCATTGATGAGAGAATGATATTTGTTAAATGTATGAGATTTCCAAATCATAGTTGATTCATAGTAGGTCTAACAAAATGGACGGGATAGTTCACCCAATGCAGACATAGTTTACAAGTGAGATGTTGCCGACCTAAACCTTCCGAATGCTCGTGTTTAAGTATTTCAATTTTCATTCTCGTTTTACAGACTGGATTAAGTTAAAATTGTGAGCATCTATACTTCTCATTCTCATATACCGAAAAATTATTTAAAAATACTAAATAAGAAATCAAATTACCGTTGAAACTTTAGGGGCATTTTCATATTTTTAATAATTATTTTTAATATTTTTACGGACGCGCCTCACTGAGGCCCACACACCTTCAAAATTTATCTCAATCTGACTTCAATAAGACAAACTAAAATTATGTTTCTGTGCAGCCGAGTATGATGACTACTCAAATAAGAAGTGCCCACTTCTCAAGAAATGAGAAGTCCAATAGTCAAGGTTGCAAAATGTGGAACTTCTACGTTGCCTTGGAAATTTCAACTTTTAGCGACGAAATTTATAATTTCTATTTTCCAAACGCCCTCTTTTGAAATTTCGGATTTGACATCATCTAATACTAGTAGTTGAATTATGAGCATTGCACGTAAAATTGATTGGTACAAAAATGACCAAATATTCAACTACCAAAGAGATCTATTAAGCAATAGTTTGATGTTGGAGATCTATTAAGCAACAGTTTGATATTAGATAATAAAAAATACAAAAATTACTCTTCTTAATTATTATTTGTTACAAACTTTTAAAACCAGCAGTAGAACTTTTTTTATTTTTGCGTTAAAAGAAACTTTAATATGAAATTGATTTTTGTTTTGTTTATCAAAAAGCAAAATGTGGTTTATATGGATGTATGAAAACTTTATAAATATAGAACTGTATGATAAAAAAAGTTCAAAGACTACTCTTATGGGAACAAAACTTCTCCAAGAATATCCTATTTTATATTGTGAAAAATCCTTAAGAAATATGTTAATGTGCAATGGAAAATTGAAACAATTTATAATTCATAAATTAAAAATCTGAAAGATTGTAAGACTAATTTTTTATTTTAGAACTTATGATTTGACAGGAAAGTTTTAAATTTTTTAAAATATGGGAAAGTAAAAGTAGAATGGGAATAGAAAATATAAATAATAATAAAATTAGTTATAAACTACTTTTAAGGCTAAAAATATGCACTTAAAATTTTTAATTTTCAAAAAATTGAAAAAAAAGAATAAAATTAGTATTTAAATTTTTTATGAAATGTACTGAAAAAAAGGATATGAAATGTACTGATAAAATATTTATAAAAGATTTGAGATTCATAATTAAATGAAAAATACCTACAAAAAAAAAAAAAAGAGTTACCAAATCACCATCGTTCTTGATGAAACAATAGTATTTTTACAGTTTCTTCAAAATTATATTACTTTTATAGGATTTTTACATGTCATAACAACATTAAGCATCAAATTAAAAGTACGGAATTTCATCAATTCAAATGTAAAAAATAATAAATATTTATTGGACATAAAATTTATTAGTAATTATGAGTTGTCGTATCATATACTTTAAAAAAAATATTCTCGCAATAAGATTGTGAACCAAAAAAATATATAGAGTAGGTGATTGTGATATTCAAATAAAACAACTACAAACCTTCACATAGCAAGGTTTTTCTAGTGCAACCTCACTCTAAATCTTGTGCTACTATGCACACGAAGTAGTAGCATTTCAAATTTTAATGAAAAATACGACTTATCTCAAAAGATGAAATAATTAATAACAACATAAAATAAAAATTAATACAAAAAATTACAAGAGACTATATTTGAATAATATAAAATAATAAAATAAGTAGAAAATATCAACGGAGGAACTTTCAGGCAATGGTTAATGTTAGCAAAATTTGACAAAGCGTGCATAAGATCAAACCCGAGATCAGAGAAGGGGTGCCGTGAGGCTGGTGATAGCA
This sequence comes from Amborella trichopoda, assembly GCF_054954075.1. Lineage (NCBI taxonomy): Eukaryota > Viridiplantae > Streptophyta > Magnoliopsida > Amborellales > Amborellaceae > Amborella > Amborella trichopoda. The sequence goes on from NC_142345.1 coordinate 5,679,569, forward strand.
GATGCTGGATTTTTATGCCTTTGCCTTTTAGAGAGATGTACGCCTATTCATTGTTGTACTCATTATCTCTCCGACTTCCTATTTTATAAGGAGAAGAAGGGGTAACTGTTGTATTTATCCAATGGGTCTCTGAGAAACGAAAGGGTTCCCTGATCTCCAATGGGTTTCTGAAGGGTTACGTTCCTATGGATATGATCGTTGGACGAAGGGTTAAGATCATATGGATATGATCGTTGAATATATTAAATTTCTCACAAATGTAGGATAAGACACGTGAGGCCTCATAGCCAAACATGTCAATATCTCCCACTTGGCTATGAGGGCGGAGCATAATAAGTCACATGCATTCTCCCGCTTTTGAATATGACCTTAATAAGTCACATGCATACTCTTACTTTTGAGTATGACCTTAATAAATCACATGCATACTCCCACTTTTGAGTATGACCTTTAAGAAAATATCTTGTCGTGAGGTATTTCTCATGCTTTTACGGATATGCCTCTCATAACAAACGTTTATCATGAGGATTTTCACGCTAATGTGGATTTGTCACTCAGGAAAAATGATTTACTTAATCCCATTAAGCTCACAAATGTCCATCATGAGGATTTTCACGTTAATAAGGATTTATCACTCATGATAACTGAACAAATGTCAATCATAAGGATTTTCAAGCTAATGCGAAATTCTCACTCATGAAAATTTTCTCTGACTTAAACATTTTTAAGTCTCATTAAGCTAGTCTATCATGAGCATTTCATACTAATGTGGATTTCTCACTCATGAAAGCTGTCTGACTTAATATATATATATATATATATATATATATATATATTTAAGTCCTATTAAGCTAATGTGCTTAGACAGTAGTTCAACACTTAGATCTTTTGTTAATGGATCAACAATCATATCTAATGAGGGCAAGTATTTAACATTTACTTCACATTTCTCAACTACATCCTGAATGTAGCAATATGAGACACTTATATGTCTTAATTGTGGCTTGATTATCATAAAAAATTTGGATCGGTCTGTCGATTATTTGCAGCTTCAAGTTATTTATGAAGCGCTTTATCCAGACGGCATGATCATCGATCATATATGATGAGGGCAAGTAACTAACAATTATTTCACATTTCTCAACTACATCCTGAATGCAGTGATATTGGACATTTATATGTCTTAATTGCGGCTTGACTATCACAAAAAATTTGGATCGGTCTGTCGATTATTTGCAGCTTCAAGTTATCTATGAAGTACTTTATCCAGACGGTAAAAATACAAGCAGTGCTACATACAAAGTATTCTGCTTCTTGTGTGTACCTTGCTATATACCCTTGTTTCTTGTTAAACTAAGAACAACTACCCCTTTAAAGAGGAAAATATGTCCTGAGGTGGATTTACTATCATCATTTTCCCAGCAAAATCTGCATTTATATATCCTACAACTTCAAGCTTTTCTGCTTGAAAACACAATTTTGGATGCTTTGTTCCCTATTGTACCTTAGAATTCTTTTTATTGCTTTCAAATTACTCAAATATGGTATTGTACATCTTACTGCATATACCAAACTACCAATAGCTTGTGTAAATGGAATGTTAAACTTTTCTTGTCCTTCTACTGGAAAATCATTCTTAGACAACTTTACTCCCTTTTCATCAGGAGTAGACAATGGTTTACAATTTTCCATTTTAAATCTTTTAAGAACAAAGTCAAGATATCTCTCTTGGCTCAAGCACAATAATTTTTTATTTTCTATCTCTAGTTATTTTTATGCCTAGGACATAAGATGCTTCTTCAAAAAAAAGTCATAACTTAGTCTTATCAATCATTTCTAAGTTATTTCTAGCTATTAAGATATCATCTACAAATAATGAGAGTATTGTAATTTACTCCCACTCTTCCAGACGCACACAATGGTTCAATTTATTTGCTTCATATCTCTTCTCATTCCAACTGTAAGATGACATCATGAAATGTTAAGTATCATTGTTGTGAAGAATGTTTTAAACCATATAATGACTACCATTGCTCGCCACTTAAAAGGCATATGCTTATTTTTGGCAGGGCCATCTCGTACGGTATTGGACCATCAAAAAATGACTCACAACTCAGCATCCCTTCAAATGGGATGTTGCAAAAGAGTCCATTTTTTTATTTTTATTTTATTTTATTTTATTTTTTATTTTTTTAATGGGCAGGGCATCCATTGCCATTCTCAAGAATGGACAACATATAGGGACTTGAAATTTACAAGAATTTCCATATTAGGACTAAGATCTCGTCTCAACCATATGCGGCTGCAAATGGATGGTGGATCTCCCTGACTATCTATGGTGTATGATATATCCACACTAGTGAATTGCTAACCATATCATCCATGAGAGAATTCTCAGTTGTTTCCATAAAACCCTTCAAGTCTTCTTGGGAAGCATTTATAATAAGTAAAGAATGAGTGGCCACATCTGTGACGTATGCCTTTTCCACCATCCTATACAAGAAATCACAGGCTTCATTTTTTAAGCCCTCCTTCCATAGGCCACAGATAATCATATTATATAAGGAGGAATGTAGGTATTCTCCCACATAAACTACTATTTCCAAAATATTAACCACCATGTGCATCTTAGGGGGCAGGTGACAGTCTGAGTGCAACTTCACCTATGTGGGGTATCTTCCTAGAGAACCAAGGTATGTAATTCCAGCTTGATTTTTTTTCTCTCTAAAAAAAAAAAAAAAAAAAATCCTTTATATCTCTACAAAAGGAAATCCTCAAAGAAAAAAAATGAACCTTTCATCTTTGTACCGCTATTAGAAAGCATCTCCCTTAAATTTACTTCCTCTCTCTAAGCAAGCTGCATTCTCTCTAAAGTCTAGACTTTCTCTCTCTAAGCCCCCGTCTCTCTCTCTCTTTGGCAGCTCAACAGAAGCCCTAAAAAAAAACGACCCATCACGAATGAACATATTTTTTTTTTTTTGGAATTTTTGGTCACACTGATGTTCCTTATAATTGTCTAAAATTTAAGGGCTTGAGCAAATTCCTACCATTGAAGCTACAGATTTTAAACCGCCATGCCAAACAATGAAGATTTCCTACCAGTATTAATGTTTGCTTATATAAACAAGTTACATGCTAACAACATCCATTGAATCCTTTTAAAAAAATACCGAAAGCCAACATTGATATGATAAGCGAATGTAATTTATGAAAAATAGCATTGTAATCAACCGTTTAGTTTATCTTAAAACAGTTTCAGACAAACATGAAGCATATAATTATTTGCACGACAGCAAAAAACAAACAACTCTTGCCTTAGCTTAATAGAATCGAGCTCTTCATTCAGCAGCACTTGTTAAACAATCAAATCCCATAGTGATGAGGTATGTGACATCCGAAATTAAACGAAATATGCGAATAAATCAATCAACATGCCAAAATTATACCTCTTGAATCATTGGTGGTCTTTGATTCAGAGCAGCTAATTGTAATAACCTGCTTCCTCAGTGATAATTTCAATATTGCTGGTATTTCATGCTGATCAAAACTATGGAAGAGTGATATGGGCACCGGTCTACAAATCTAACCATCGCAGGTGCAGTTAGTTTGTCCTTTACGTTGATCAGCTTGGGACTTGGACACCTAAACAGGCCTGACCGGGCCTTTATTTTTTATTATCCTTTTTTTTTATTGTGGCTAGGGCCGGGCTTGGGCCTGTGTCTGGACTTGGGCTAGGGCGAGCCCTCAGGAGAATAAGGCCGGTCTAGGGCTTGGATTGGTTCGGCCAGTTGCCAACCCTAATGTTGTTTGTGCATGCATGGATAAAAGGGAGAATCTCTCTCACTCTCATTCATTTTTCAGAAAAAGAGAACTCTCTCACACCAAGGAGCACGTGATAGGCACACATCTCTCAAGCGAAGGGGCACGTCCCAAAGAAAGGGAGGCCTTCTCCTATGTATGTCGTTACAGCAAAAGATGCCTTTTCCTAAAACTTGAGATAGGGGCACTTTGTTTTGAAATTTGACAGTGGCTTTTGAAACTTGAGATAGGAGCACGTCTCACAGTTGTCTCTCTCTTTTCTTTTTCTTTTTTTTTAAAAAAATAGAAATATCAACAATATATAAGGCAACAAAATAACAAAAAATAAAATAAAATTGTAGCCACTGATATTAAAAAAAAAGAAATCAGCTGCACAGATTATTTTATTCACAAAGGCGATTATATTTATGTGACACAAAATTCTACCATATGAAATCTAAAATATCTATCCTTCCACATCACTTTGTAATTTCAAGCAATCCCTTAAACAAATATATACATGCCAATCTTTTAAACAATACGTACTTATCCATCCTTTAAACAATACATGATATTCAGTGACAATCAGCGGTATTCACTGAAATTCACTGCAATAATACCAATAGAGGTTTATTGTTTTGAAAAGATGTGAATAAGATAAAATATATATTTCACGTATGCCTCACCATTAAAGATATACTTTAATGTATGCGAATCCAGTACAAGATAAGTGTGAGCAGTATAAGATAAAGCAATATGGAAGATGGAACCTGATGGCTCGAATACCATTGTTAGCAAATTTTGATGAAGCGTGTATAAGATCAAACCCGAGATCAGAGAAGGGGTGTCATGAGGCTGGTGATCGTGGAGCCCGGATTTTTATCCCTTTGCCTTTTAGAGAGATGTACGCCTATTCATTGTTGTACTCATCCTCTCTCTAGCTTCCTATTTTATAGGGAGAAGAAGGGGTAGCCGTTGTATTTCTCCAACGGGTCTTTGAGAAACAAAAGGGTTCCCTGACCTCCAACGGGTTTCTAAAGGATTACGTTCCTATGGATATGACCGTTGAACGAAGGGTTACGATATGATCATTGAATATATTGAATTTCCCACAAATGTAAGCTAAGACACGTAAGGCCTCATAGCCATACATGTCAACAGTTAAACCGTATGTAAATCTACCCTGTATATATGGGTGATGGGAGACACATAATGAAAGGCAAAGCTACTGACCCCATGAGTTTCATATGTTATAAAAAAGAAAATTATTTTATTTCCTTGGAGACACAATTGTAAATTTTAAGAATATTTTCCTTAAATTTGCTATCTGCGTGGGTATTCTTCTCTCTCTACACTTGTATTCTTTTTGAGTAATTCACTATATTTAATGATATACATGAGATAAAGCAAAATACAAAACACACTTCAATGATCCTTCTCATTGATTTTCTCTCCATTTCTTCTGGCACATACTTCTCTCTCCTTTAATCTATCCATCTCCTTGATTTTCTTTCTATTTCTCTTTCTCCCATGCATTTCTCTTTCTCCCATGCACTCTATGTTTCCATATCCTCTCCACTTCCCTTTCTCCCTCAAAGATAGGGATTTGACACCACGAGTTTCGCTTTCTGTCCCCTTAAAGATGGAAAGCGATCTATCCCCCAGATTCTCTTTCTCAATTTCCCTCACAAACTCTCTATCTTCCTTAAATATGATAAGTATCTCTCTCTCTCAAATATCATTCTCCTATATTGATATAGGTGTATACTCCCACTCTCTCCCTTCTAAAATAGGCACGTACTGTATTTCTCGAAGATAGAAATATATCCTAAAATATTTATAGAATTAGGACCACTTTTTATTTTCACAACACATGCCCACCCCTTACCTTTGTCTTAATAATGTAGTACATATATAGATATAGATACCATCAAATGATCCTCTATGTCCCCCGCATTATTTTTCACCTTTCTCTGCAAGGTCTATTTACCCGTGTCCTACAACCTCTCGTCTCTCTCCCTCTCTCTCTTTGTAAAGTAATATTTGATTCATTTTTTGATACCCTTTTACACATTTAGATTATTGTATTGCAAATATCAAAACCCTTATCTATATATCATACTAAAATACAAATTACAATATCTGAAACCCTAATTTGGATTTTTGGAATCGAAATGTTATCTACATTAACTCTAATAACAAAATAGGATTTCTAATTAGATAACTGTCATGTACATTAATCCTAGTACTACAAACACCGAACACCAATTAATGTTTTCAAAAACCTTATTTATAGTGATCTTAATACATTATAACTAGGTTTACTCTAAATTAGGTGTAATTTAATTATGGTTCCAACCATATATTGTAAAACCCTAATTTACGATAAATTAGGATCACTCTAATTGAGGTTTTCAAAAGCTAATTAGAGTAATGTTAGTGAACTTGAATTCCAATTGTTGTAATTATTAACCCATGGTCACAACAGCTTTGATTGACTTGATTTGGTACAAGCGTCTATACCGTGATTGAACTTAATCTTTGGATAGTGTAGTTAGTGTTTTTGAAACTTTAATTTACAACAACCCCATTGACTCTAGTTACTGTAAACTTGGTTGATTGTAATTAGAGTTGCTGCAATTTTGTTTACTGTAATTTTCAATGATTCACATAAATTTATTGTAAACTATAGTAATTCAAAATAATTATATTCGGTCTATAGTAATTTTGGGTAACATAGAGCAATTCACAATAATTTAGTACATATTATTTAGGCTTTTAAAAGTAATTTATTTAGATTAGCTCATTCATGTCTTTATTATAATGATAATGAACGTCAATATACATTTGGTAAAACCAATGTTTAAAAAAACGCCGAGTCGAACTGGACTCACCCGGTTCGACTCGGGAATCAACCATAGACGTCTCGAATCACTCAAAAAATCGGGAATCGCCCAGTTCTAGAGAGAAATGGACAATTCTGTACAGTGACTCGCCGATTCACTGTACGGAATCGACGAGTCCCGTGAAGAACACAGGTTGCACAGTGTTCTTCACGGGATTCTTCAAAATTTGTCATTTTTTTATCATTTTTCTTGTTTTTTTTGGCATGTGATCGAATATGTAGGCTTTAAACAGCATTATTCAGCTTTTTCATGTTAAATGGTTGAGAAATTTTGTGTTTTTGGATCACGAAAGTTGCATTTTTAGGGTTTCCACCTTTCCTTGTGTTTCATGCCAAATAGGGCATGAATCTATCAAAAAGTGTAGGCATTTTGATCGTAAAGTTGTTCATCAAAACTTTCTGTTACGAATTTGTGATAATCGTTGAGAAAAACAGAGTTATTTGGAGATTGAAAACTCGGGTTCACAAAACCAGGTAAGAAGTTTGGATTTCACTGCATATTTTGAAGATAATGAGTTCAATTTGTAGGGTTTTTAATCTTTATTGTGTCTATTATGATTTAACATATTCAATTTTATTTAATTCGATCAATTACAGCATGATTTTTTAGATGACCACAGTGATATCTGTGAAAAAACATTTATGCTGTTTTTTTTTTTTTCCGCCTTTCGATTTTTTGTTCATGATATATTACAAATAATGTGTTAGATTTCTAGCGTTTTTAATCGTTATAGTGTTGTTTATAATTAGATGTATTCAATTTGATCGGATTTATTCAATTTGAGCTTCATTTTTTAGATTCAATGACTGTTGTCTGTGAAGAACTGCGTTTTTTTTTTTTGCTCAATTTAATCTATTCGATCTGATTTATTGATGATAATGTGTTCAAAATTTAGGGTTTTGATTCCTTATATTGTTGTTTATCAGAAAATGTACTCAATTGGATGTAATTTATTCGCTTAGAGGTGGATTTTTGAGTTAAAATGGCTTATGTAAGATAGCTCTGTGAAGAACAGATTTTTATTTTTTATTTTTTATTTTTTTTTATTTTTTTATTTTTTGTAATCCATGATCGAATTTTTTGTAATACATGATCGATTTTTTTGTAATCCATGATCGAATTATTTTTTTATTTTTTTTTATAATCCATGATCGAATTTTTTGTTTTTTTTTTTTTTTTGTAACCCATGATAGAATTTTTTGTAATCCATGATCGAATTTTTTGAAATCCATGATCGAAATGTTTGTTTTTTTTTTTTGTAATCCATGATCGAATTTTTTGTTTTTTGTTTTTTTTGTAACCCATGATAGAGTTTTTTGTAATCCATGATCGAATTTTTTGTAATCCATGATCGAATTGTTTTTTTCTTTCTTTGTAATCCATGATCGAATTTTTTGTTTTGTTTTGTTTTTTTTTGTTTTTTTTTTGTTTTTAATCCATGATCGAATTTTATGTAATCCATGATCAGATTTTTTGTAATCCATGATCGAATTTTTTGTAATCCATGATCGAATTTTTTGTAATCCACGATCGAATTTTTTGTAATCCACGATTGAATTTTTTGAAAATTTGTAATTTGTTTTTTTAATCCATGATCGATTTCTTTTTTGTAATCCATGATCGAATTTTTTTTAAATTTGTGATTTTTTTTTTAATCAATGATCAAATTTTTGAAAATTTGTTAATTTTTTTTTTAATCCATGATCGAATTTTTTGAAAATTTGCTATACTTTTTTTTTTTTTATCCATGATCGAATTTTTTGAAAAATGATGATTTTTCGAAAAGATGTGAAAATCGTGATAAGGTTTTGATTATCATGATGTATTAAACCCAATTTTAAATTTTTATTGTTTGAGTTTGCTGTACTTTTTTTATTTTTCCATGATCGAATTTTTTGAAAAATGATGATTTTCCGAAAAGATGTGAAAATCATGACAAGGTTTTAATTATCATGAGGTATTAAACCATATTTTAAAATGTTATTGTTAAAGTTTTTGTTGAAAAAATTGTATGTTGATAGATTATTTATGCAAAAAAATGCATGTTATTATATTTTTAATGCAAAACTGTATTTTTTTAATCTGTTGTTAATGTATTTTTTAGTTGGAATGACTGATGTTAGGTAGCTCTGTGAAGAATTGTTTTTATTATTAATTTTTTAATGCAAAAAATGTATGTTCTTGATAATTGAGTTGTAGCCATGTTTGGAGCTTTCATTTTGTATTATATTATCCTGAATATTTGTAATTGATATGTACGAAAATATTATTGTCAATAGAGGTATTTTGCAATAACAAATAACAACAAATATGACTACATGAACTACCCCAACATATTATCACTACACATGGTGATTATTTTTTTTGTTGAACTGTCAGATTAATTTTTAACTTTTTACATCTTAAAACAATTGAATCATGTCAAGATCTACAGAAGACCCTGCATGGCAATATGGGGTCGGACTTGAACCCAACAAAAAAGACAAAATTATTTGTAAGTACTGTCAAAGAGTGATAAGTAGTAGGGTACATAGGTTCAAGCAACACTTGGCAGGGGTTAAGGGAGATGTTTCTGCATGCACTAGTGTCCCTAGTATTGTAAAAAAACAGATGGCGGCAATTCTTAATGCAATCAAAGGTAAAAAAATTGTCAAACATAGGATGAATGAGGAGATAGCTAGTTTATAGACGCCATCAAGCAGGAATGATACAGAAGAGCAATTTAATAATGACCTAGAAGAGCAATATAATAATGACCTAGACATGACCACAAGATTGAGTTTACATGAACAATATCAGAGGGAACGTGAGTTTAGAATGTTCGGTGGGTCTAACTCAGACATGCATGGTGGGCATAGCTCAGACATGCATGGCGGACCCAGCTCGAGCATGTATGGCGGGCCCAGCTCAAATATGTATGGAGGGGTTGGTGGCAATATGTATCAAGGAGAATCAGATGTTGAAGAAATTATTTCTAGGTTATCTAGGAGTGTCAGTATTACAGGTCATGGTCGTACAGACCCATTTCTCTCAAAGCCTAAGTCACAACAGATGACCTTAAAAGGCATGGTTAAAGGTACAAAAAACATGTTGGGGAGATATGTTGGTAAATGGTTCTACGATAAAGGGATTCCCTTTGATACAGCCAATAGCCTATATTTTCTACCTATGGTCAGTGCAATCCAGAGAGTCGGGCCCTGGTAAAACCCCCGACGACGTATGAGCTCAGTGGGCCAATATTAGATGAAGAGGTGGAGGAAGTTACAAAGTGGATTGAAGAATATAAATAGAGTTGGCCAAGGACAGGCATTACTCTCATGAGTGATGGTTGGTTGAATAAAATTAGCAAAAAGGAGTTTTTAAACTTCTTGGCCTATTCCCCAAAACGTACAGCTTTCTTGTCTAGCAAAGACGTATCAGGGACGAAGAAGGATGCAAACTTCTACGTACGACTATATGATCAGATAGTGGAGGAGGTGGGAGATAAGCATGTAGTCCAGTTTATTACGGACAATGCACATGCATGTGTTTCTGCGGGCCGCAAGTTGATGGATAAGAGGAATCATCTAATATGGACCTCGTGTGCTGCACACAGCATCGATTTTATGTTAGAGGAGATCAGTGAGATCAAAATTGTGAAGGAGACTCTAGAGGAAGCAAGGTTGGTGTCGAGATTTATAGACAACCACTCTAAAATTTTATTTCTGTTTAGATAACACTCTAAGAAAAAAGAGATAATCAGGCCTGCCATAACCCGTTTTGTGACCGATTACTTAGCTGTGGACTTCATTCAAGAATATGAAGGTGCATTAAAGAGATTATTTACTTGTGAAGAGTGGTTAAATGATCGCCTCTCGAAGTCCAGTACCGGTATAAAAGTGGACAACATAGTCTCAAATAGACGGTTCTGGTCTCGATGTTCCAGTGTTGTAGAGGCCACTGCCCTTTTGGTCACGGTGTTAAGAATGGTGGATGCTGACAAGAAAGCTACTATGGGTATCCTTTATGAAGGTATTGAGAAGGCGAAATCAGCTATTGGGGAGAAGTGTAATTTTGCTAGCAAAGTGATCGAGATTATAGAAAAGAGGTGGAACACCAAATTTGGACGTCCAATTCATTATACTGGTAAATATATATTTATATCATTACAATGTTTCATTTTAAATCATTTTTTTATGAAATTGTAAATGACTTTTCTATCTATATATTTTGTAGGTTACGATTTCAACCCAAAAATTTTCTATTTGACACCTGAACATCACCACAAGATTATGGAAGGGGTCAGATACATTATTGCAACCAAGTAGCAGCAATACAAGAGGTATTATTTAATGTTTGGGTAAGAAATTCATTGAGTTGTTATATTTGTGAGGAATAATGCACTAAAATGTAATATATTAGTTTTAGCTTGCTATGTATAGGGATGCTATAGGATCCTTAGAAATTAGACTTGCCAGGAATTTTCAAACTATGATGGATCCAGGTTATCCCCTGGCTAATATTTTGTTCATTCATATATTTAATCTTATGAATTGTTCTTGCCCTTACAATGCATTTTAATCCAGCTGAATGGTGGGAGATATATAGTATTGATGCACCTCATCTAAAGAGGATAGCAATCAAGGTGCTCTCCGAAACATGTTCTGCTATTGGCTGTGAGCGCAACTGGAGTACGTTTCAATGGCTGCACACTACTAGGAGGAATCCACTCGCTTTTGAGAAGCTTCGTAAACTAGTCTACGTTCATTATAATTTAAACGTCCGAGAGCGACAAATAAGAAAGAAGCTTGAAGACTATGGGCCAATAGACTTAGACACAATATTTGTCACAGACACAGCAGACCGATGGGTAGTAGAAAAGAAGGAGTCAGTGTTGCACAAGAGAGCGTTCCTTGAGGCTACCGGTGATGAAGATCTTGAAGAAAGTGCTGAGCAGCATGAAAGAGGAAGCAGCCAGCCAACGTATCCACAATTCGTCGGAGATGTCAGTGATATTGCACCTAATGAGGGAGAGTGGGAAGGGGGTCTAAGAGAAAATGAGAGAGATGATGATTCTGAGGCCACCCTTTCCCAGCCACATTATTCACATATCGAGTCCCAACAGCAACAGTGTAGGGATGAGTACGACAGTGTAGGTGAGCATGAAGGATGGAAAAGCTTCGGGGATTTTGGATTGGGAACACAACAAAACACTAACACTCAGGGATTTGGGTATAGTCAGACGCCTGCTAATATCGATGATTCGTTTTTAGATCGAATCAATGAATTGTCAAACGAATTCAATCAATGGCACCAGCGTGACCAAGAAGAACAACAACGTCGTCTGTCATTTTATTTTTAGATCGTATGTTACTAATTGTATGCTTTATTGTAGTCCATGTATGTTGATATACTTATTCCATGATAATTCTATGTTTATCCTTTTGTGTGATGTAAATTAAATGCGGAATAGTAGTTCATACATGGAAATAACATATCAATATTCACATATTCATGCAAAAACATGAAAATTCTTAATGGAGTACCCTCATTTCTTATTGAATTCCTAAAAAACAATATTTATAATGAATTTGAATAATTTTTTCGGATTTTTTTGAAGCTTTATTCTGACCGATTCAGTTGATTCCAGATCCGGATCGTCGATTCGCCGATCCAGATCGATTTTTGGGGTACCCGATCCTGGTCACCGATCCGCTTTTCAAACCATTGGGTAAAACATTTGGCCTTGCATTTTTATGACAGGTGGGATAACAAAAATCACTATAAAAAAAAATTGTGCTAGTGAATACTTGTGTCTAATTATATAAAAGTTAAAATGATAACATGTGAGAAATCAAAAAACATAAATAGCTGCCAAAATAGCTAGATCCATCAAGTGAATAGATCTAAATGTTTCATATGTCATTGATAATTTTGTATTTCTATTTTTTTTTTTGTTTTTTGGAATGGGCGCTCACGTCTAGGTGGTCAAGGTGGCGGGTGCCACAACATAACGTTGTGGGTTCTATTCTTATCACTGGTAGATGATCCATTCCCTACTGAAATACCCAAAAAAATGCTTTTCTTTTTAGTTTTGGTAATACTGAATGCCAATAATTTCTCACATAACGTTATCCACGATGGCTGCTCTTCAAAAGCACCAATAGTGGAACCGGGTCCCTTAAAAAAAATGGGGTGCTCCCCTCAATGATGTAGTCAACTTTTGAAATGGATAACTTTTTTCCTAGTATAACTGTTGGAATGAGTGACTGCTGGTGCATTAGAAAGACTAGTAATATGGGCCATTATTTGGAGGGAAAGGTTTCTATACTTCCCCTACCTTTGCCCAATGTATTTAGATACTCTTTGATCTAGATCCAACATCTCATAGTATATTCTACAAATTGAATGACTATGAAATTTGTATGTGCCATCATCTCAATGGGGGTGTACCTAAAAGAAATATTATTTTTTATAAAATATAATGACCAAAATACCCCTAAAACATTTTAGAGGTATTTTGGTTACTTTATTTTATTGAGAATATTTGTTTCATATTTTTTACAAGTACGAGTTTAAGAAAGGAGTGGACACCCAAAAAATATTATATGGAAAAAACATTAAATAAATAATGTAGAGACATGACAGTTGTGATTGGGGCCATCTCAACCGTCTATTTAGAATGGACGGTTGGATAAGGAGAAGTATATAAGTTTTATGCAGTATGGGAAGCATAAAAAACAAGCCCTTACTTGAAAGCACAATCTAAATTAGTGGCTCCAATCAATTATATTGATTATGTTAGTTATACCAATCACTTATGCGAGCTGGGATTAAGTTTGATAAGTTAGGGTGACTGAGATTAGTTAATCGACTATATCCATTACTTATATAGTTAGGTCTAGCTCAAATTAGCTATGTCATTTAGCTAGGTGAGTTGGGATCAGTTTCCATAAATTATGCTACACATTTAAGTTGGTTGGGATTAACTGCCATCAGTTGTGCTAGTCAATTATGTTGGTTGCGATCAGTTATGTTGGTTAGGTTCCAGGTGGTTTCGATCCGACCAGTTATGTTAGTTGGGATTGGCCATGCTAGTTGAATACTAGGATTTATGAGAAATTATATTTGTGTTACAATCAATTTAGCAATTGAGCTAACATTTCATGCGAGAGAATCAATTAACAATTTCACAATTATGGATGGGCTATGAGTCTGGTTTTATGACTCAAATGCAACATCTTAAGATTGTTACACAAAAGCTCTCTACTTCAATGTTGATTGGAAAGAATCACTCAGCCATATCCATAGTTCGATGTACTTATTGCAAACAACATGGACATGAAGTTCGATGTACTTATTGCAAACAACATGGACATGAAGTTCGATGTACTTATTGCAAACAACATGGACATGAAGTTTAATTGTCCTGCTAAACAGAAAAATAAGCTTTTTGCTCATAAACCCACTACACAAGACCTCAATGTCAGACCAACTCATTTCCAAGTCATCTTACTACAGAAGACGTTCACAATGATCAGACAAGTTATCTATGGTATTGGTAATACATTTTGCTGATGCATCTATTTTGCCAGGAACCTCAAATACAAAATATTAGTATATTGACTTTGGTGCTTCTAATTACATATCTTTGGATTCTATTTTCTTGCATTCCCATGTTTTGTTAAAATCCTCCATTAATTCATACTGCTTGTGGTTATATTACGTCTATACATCATATTGGTTCAGTTGAACTTCTCAACTGTCCCTTCCTGATGTTATCTTAGTACCCAAACTGTTAATGAATATGATATATGTAGGACAATTGTGCGACCAAGGTTTTGACTCTCCTCCTCTAGCTGTGTTGTATAGGATCGCTTGATGTAGAACCAACTTCGGATAAGACATAGGGTTGGAAGACTATTCGTTCTGGAGGACATACATGTTCCAAGATATAATAAGAAATTTTTTACTAATTGGTTCAACTAGTTCATTGCCTTCTTTTTCAATTTGGCATAGCAAACTAGGACATGTTTTTTTTCCTAGGGCTAAGTATTTAGTATCAACTGGCAAATTGGACTTTGTTCAAACCACAAATTTTATTTGTTGTATTAATTGCAAGTTGGTGAAACATACTCCACTATAATTTCCTAATAGTGAAATTATTTCCTCTTCTCTTTCTGATTGCATATATTTTGACTTGCGGTGTGCTCATTGTTACGTTATTTTTGTCGATGACCTTTCTCGTCTCACTTTGGCAATACCTATAACATTATAAATCAAACTTTTGTCAAGTTTATGATGAGTTTTTGACTATGATCAAAACCCAATTTCAAAAAACTATTAAAACTTAATGTTATGATTCTCTTAAAGAATATTTGTTTATATCTTTTAAAATTTCTTCCAAATATAATGGGACATTAAATACGTTTTTCTATCCTAAGACACCATAACAAAATGGTATTGTGAAACGTAAATATTATCATATCATTGAGAGTGCATGTACCTTGTTACTTTCCTCTTCTTTTATGTGAAAATTTTGGGAAGAGGTTGTATACACATTTGTTTATGTCATCAGTTGTATTTCGCTCTCTATTATAGGTAGATTGTCTCGTTTTGAAAGACTTTATTTACCTAATCCTAATTGTTCCTGACTTTATATTTTTGAACCGACATATCTCTTACCTAAAGTTGAACAAAACAAGTCATTTGAGAAATCATCCATTTATGTGTTTTTGGTTATGGCATTCAACAAAAAGGATTATGATCCTAGTTCACAAAAACTTCGTATTTCAAGCCATATGATTTTCTAAGAAAGATTATCATTTTATCCTCTTTCGTGCTTTCGTCGTCTCTCCAATTCACAGCCTGAAATCTAGTTAATTTATTGACCCTTTCACAAATTTATTATAGTCCAATATACAGTTCTACCATGACAAAATGGAAAAAAACTAAAAATCATTAGTTAATTATTAATTCAAAATATAACACCCGTTGCATGGCTGCTATTGAACAAGGTCCGAAAGTGCTCATCTAAAATTATATGGCTATTGAATAAGGTCCTAAAGTGCTCATCTAATATCATATAATTACACTGCTTGCACATCATAATAAATAAAAGTATTTTTTATTCTATACTACTTTTGTTATCCTAAAATATTTTTTATTTTTAAAATAAAATATTATTAGTTAAAAAACGGTATAATACCATTAGGCACTCCATAGAGGTGTCATGTATTTTTACGAGGTCAATATGCAATCAGACCCATGTGTGTCCACGGTTCGTAGCGGAGCACAAAAGCAAAAGCCAAAAACTTATATGTGCTCGTGGGAGCATAATGTAGATTCAGTCCCTCGGTTATAAACCCATGGCGACTGCGAATAGGTTTTTGGGTATCCAGGTTCAGGGTCGACGGGGTTTTGAGTTGCAAGGGTCTCTGAGGCTTTTATTTACAAAGAGTTGGAAGAGGACTGCTGGTGAAAAAATGGTGGAAAGTTGCATCAATATGCTTTATACTGGTAAGTTTTTTCGAGGGATAGTTTTGGGGAGAGAGAAAGTGAGGAGAAAAGGGTTCAGTAATGTTACTGTTGTTGTGATTTCCAAATGCAGAGATTTTGTTGATCAATGGTGGTGGTGGGGGATTTGGGTTCGCTAAGAATAATAGTTCCAAGTTGAGTTTCTCTCTAAATCACATCAGGAAGGATTGCATGCAGTGTTTTCTTTCAGAGCAATCTTTTCAGAAAGTGTTAAGTGCCCATCTTTTCTCAGTTGCAAGTGAAATCTCTCTCTCTCTCTGATTATTGATTAGCTTTTGAAGACTTCAGAACATAAGGTTAGAGAAACCTGTTTCATGAACTAATTGGTTTTTATAAATTTGTACCATATTTTGTCAATTGTAGATACAAGCTTAAAAACAAATGATCCTGGTTAGTGTAAAAGAATCTTAAAACAAATTGTTTGCAAAAGCTTAAAAACAATTCAAAAACTCGGCTCGGGCTTGGACTCAGGACTCGGACTGGCCCAGGTTGTGCACTGGGCCAACAAGGCCTAAATAATAACGAAAATTGTCAAAAACAAAACAAAACAAAAACAGAAAAAAAGAATTAAACTAAAAAAAAAAAAGGTCCCAATAAGATGGATAAACATATAAGAGATGGATTTAGAGAAAAACTGATTTATAGTTCAGAAAAATCCAGAAGGGGAAGGAAATATGCAAAATAGGGCACAATGCAAGAAATAATCATACATCATCATAAATTAATATGATACATTGATTTTATATGTATATAAGATATTTATACATTGATTTTATAAATTAATATGATTTTTTATAAATTTTTATTATTT
Source organism: Amborella trichopoda (assembly GCF_054954075.1). Lineage (NCBI taxonomy): Eukaryota > Viridiplantae > Streptophyta > Magnoliopsida > Amborellales > Amborellaceae > Amborella > Amborella trichopoda. The sequence goes on from NC_142345.1 coordinate 5,696,600, forward strand.
TTAATTTCCCTGAGTTTTACCTGAGTATTATGCTCGGCAATGGGCTTTGAGTTTGAGTGGACTCAGAAGAACCACTTCTCTCGAGAGAGTTCAGGCAACAGAAGGTCTAGCTTACACTCTAGGTTTATGATGAGATCACAAGTTGGAGATCTATATGATTTAGATGGACGTTGAATTTATGCTGGTGGAGCTTTGAAAAGAGAAGATGAAAGGCTTTTAGAGGGGGGGGAAATGATTAGAAATTGAGAGAGAAAAGAGTATCTTTTGTTCTTAAAGTCTAAAAATTGGCCTGTGTTTGCTACTTTATCCTTTGGATTGATTTTTCAATGTTACCTTTTGTTTTGGTTTTATTTCCTTAGCTAGGTTGTGTTGGTGATCGGTTTGATTGAAAGGTTTTTTTTTCATTTCTTAGCAGCATGGCTACCTTCAACTTGTTTTTTGGTATTTGTCTGTTTTATTGTACTTATCATTTTTTCCTTTTGTTTATTTGCCGACAGATGGAGCACATTATGATTACCAAAACAATAGCTGAAAAGGTGCCTTACAATTATTGCGCTTGTTGAATGCTCTATTTATAGAGGAATCTTCTGTAGAACTGTTTCTACCTCAGTAATGGTAGAGAACAGCCGAACACCATCAAGTTTGATGGATGGTCAGTGTTGAAAACATAGTGGGGCTGACCAAAATTTGAAAGGACCCAAGTGGTAGGTTTCACTCTCTCTCCTGCACTGTCCATCAATCAAATCAATGGTGTTAGGCTGGTCTCTACCCTTAAAATAATGTATGTTTATTATATTCTAAAAAAGAACCTCATTATAAGGTTGTAGAGTTTGTAGTTCAAATTATATTTCTTTGTGTTAATTATATACTTCTATTAACAGGCTTTACACTCGGGCATCGACGGCATCGGCGGTATTGGAAAATTAGGTGTGTTGATAAATCTACTTTTATATTAGTTGAATTTAGAATGGTTAGGTTGGCTATTGTCATTTGAAACTCGTACCGTTCTTGTTGATAAATACCCATATTGTTTCCTATGTAATGTAAGTTACTAAGTTGAGACTTGTCAATCAATTTGTCTATTCAAGCTGAATTTGTACTTTTGAATTTTTTCTCTAGCTACATAGTTTGGGTGCATGCTTTTTTAGAGACTTGACACTAGGTTACTTTTGAAGGGTTTCAAGGGCTAAAGCTACTTGGCCTTTAAAGTTTGTAACACTATTTTAAAAGTTGACTAATTGGTCTCTGCATTTGCCCGAGTTGACTCACCTGGAGACCCTGGTGAGTACTATAGGCATACCATGGGACTCGCCTGAGTCTTACACTTTTGGACCCTTTTAATCCTTTTCTGCCTTTTCTGCCATGAACTTGCTTGGACCTGTTAGACTTAGTTGAGTTGGGTGTGCCTCATTGGGCCTTGGGGTCCTAGCGAGTCTTGACCTGAGTTTGGCTTGTAAGGCATTAATCCGTCATGTAGTTATTTAGTATTTAGCCTTTTTTTAGGGTAGTAATTTCTGTCTTTAAACTAATTAAGTAAAATTGGTCATATGAAGCTATGCTACTAGCATGTTTAGATAGGGTGGTTGATTATTCACTTTTAGGTTGACTACCAATGTCATTTACCGCTTGAGCGTGTGTCTTTTAAGGATAAGGGAATGTGATATGAGATTTTTATTTCACCATATCTAAGGCACTAATGACTTATCTGGATTTTGGGCATATAATTTGTAAGAATGTTATCTAATCTGTATTTGAACCAATGATAAAAAAACTCGGCAAGGTTGACTAAGACTCTCCCAATTCACTTGAAATTGGCACCTTGTTGATTCCTAAGGACCCCCATCATGTTGGGGGAGCCTATTGCTTTCGAAACCTAGATCTTGGTTGTGTTGGACTCATGTAGTTTTTTGAGAGTTACTTGATATGCTATAGACTTGTAGAGTCTGACGCTCTTATGACAAAAGGGAACTAGAAAACCAAAGGCCTTTTTTCGATTTTTCAACTGTTTGGGGGTTCATGAGGTGTGAAAAAAAGAGAGAAAAGATTGGGGTTATTTTGACTCCCTCTTTTGGATCCAAGGCCTAGATCAAAAAAAAAAAGCCTAAAATCTTTCATTTTCAATATTTTTAGTTTTGGGTTTGAGCAGAACTTTTCATTGTTTGGATCAAGTAGATCGGATATCTATTCTTAGGGTGCTTCTTTTTACTGCAAGCCATCGCTTCCATCATTGTTGCAGTTCCTATGTTTGTTTGCGGGATGTGTAACGTAGATTTGAAAACCGTGGCTTCTGTGCCAACCAATAGAAACCGGGACTTCTAGATTACATGGCAGCCCCATCTTCCATGCAATAGAGACCCCGTATAGACACTTTTGGAGTTTTGATTTGTGATGGGTTTGGCACTTGAAGTGCATGATCCATTTTTCTTACTTAAAAATTTCAATTATATGGGTTTGCCACTTGATTTACTGAACCCATATGCTTAGCAATTCTTTTGAGCACTTGTTTTTTGAATTTCAAGTGTCGAACTCATAACTCGTTGTTAGAAAACAGAAAGGGAAAATTATGACCCCCTCCCATTACTGTTTCTCTCTGCACTTAACCCCCCAAGTAGAAGTTTCTTTTTTTTAAAGACCAACATACCCTCACTTGTTACCCCTTACACCCCACGATCTTTTCTCCCAATCATTTCCCCCTCTTCCCCATGATTTTAAAATGCGGTCGCATAATGCATTATGCGTTGGGCAGCTCTCTGCATATGTGGCTGCATCCCGCATAAACCGCATATGCAGCCCGGTAATTTCATAAAAATAAATTCCTCGAGCTGGGGTATTTTTTACCTTTTTACCCCCAAAAAAGGGGGAAAGGGTTTATGGGGTATTAAACCCCCCAAACAACAAAAAAATAGCCACATCTGTGGCTTTACTTGAATCAAATCGATAAAAAAAAAAGTGGCGAAAAAGTTTTTGTGGGAAGTTCTTTGATTTTTAATTTTTTTGATGCTTGTTTGTTGATTTTTTTTTTTTTTTGGGTTTTGATTTGAGGAAAGTTTAGGCAAAGTTTGACAACAAATCGAGGGTTTCAAGGGCCGAGTAGAAATCGATACTTGCTTCAAGTAACCAATAACTTTTTTGTTCGTACTACAGTAATACTTTTTTTGGGGCACTGTCTTCTTCCCAATCTTCTAATAACAAGGATCTGGCTTGGACATATGCCAAACTAAAAAAATCAGAAAGATCGAAATTGTATGATTTGTATGCTTTGTGGAAATACTTATATGGGGGGTATTTTTCGGTAAAAAGAGCAATTAGCCGGTATTTTTGGGAATGTAAGAGCATGCCCACAAGCTACCAAAGAGATTAGAGACTACATGGATTGCTTGAAAAAACAAAAAGGGAAGAAAAAAATGAAACCCAAAGAATTAATTAATGAAATGCAATTATTTGATGATGATGATGATGAGGAGGAGGATATGTCAGAAGTTGTAATGAGGCAAATGGGTACTCCAATATCAAGAGAGAGGGTTATAAATATTGGTGGTAGCGTTGGAAAAAAATACCTCTCTCTAAAGGGCAATATATAATTTTTTCACCCCTGACTCCAAAATTATGGTTCAGGAGAGGAGGAAAAAAATAAAACAAACCTTAATTGAAAATCGATACAAGAAAGAAGAGAGGAAGAAGGCATGTAAGTACATTGCAAAGTGGTTTTACATGGCCAACATTCCTTTCAGTACTATAATCCTCGATAGTTCTCCATGTATGGGCCAAGCAATTGGGCAATTTGGTCAAGGACTTAATCCTCCATCACTAAATGAGACTAGGGAGCCCTTATTGAAGGATGCCTTATGTGATGTTAACAAAATTTTGATTTCTCAAAGAGAAGGGTGGGAGAAGTATGGAGCAACTATTATGTGTGATGGATGGTCTGATGGGAAGTTGAGGTCATTCATTAATTTTTTGGTTAACTGTCCAACATGTACTTTTTTTATTAAGTTTGTTGATGCATCAAACAAGTCACATGATGCTACATACTTTTGTGGCTTGATAGATGGGATAATAGAGGTTTTTGGAGAGAAACATGTGGTACCAATTGTCACTGATAATGGTGCCAATTACGTTGCAGCTAGGCATTTATTGACTTTGAAGAGGACATGTATGTTTTGGACTAGTTGCGTAGCTCATTGTGTCAATCTCATGCTTAAGGAAATGGTTACTACATCTATATTTAGTGGGGTGATTTCAAAAGCTATGTTGTTGGATTTATTTAGAATCACACCATAGTCCTTATAGCATGATGAGGAGTTCTACAGAGAAAAGAGAATTAGTGAGACCGGGTGTCACTAGATTTGCCACATCATTTCTCACTTTTCAAGGCCTATACAAGCAAAAAAACGCTTTGAGGACCATGTTTGCTTCAAAACAATGGAGTTAAAGTAAGTGGTCAAAGCATTGGATGAAAGAAAGGCTGAACCATTATTGTTGGAAACGCCTGGGAACCCGAATCGTTTCAGGAACTGGAATCATGGAATCGCGTCTAGCTGGAAGTTTCCTGTTGTAGGAATCGTTGTCCGTACAATAGGAATCGTTGAGAATGGCATTCCTAATTTTCAGGAATCGATTATTGATCGGAATAGGTCCAAAGTTCATCCACGTATGGAATTGAGATTCCGGCCTCCTTGGAATCGAGATTCCCATCCCCTGGGTTCAACACTCCAAGTGTCAAGTTTTATTAATATGCGGAATCGAGTTTCTGTCATCTATGGAATCGAGTTCCGACATATGCGGAATCGAGTTTTCATCATTTATGGAATTGTGATTCTAACATATTTGGAATTGAGTTTCCATCATCTATGGAATCTTGTTTCTAATGTATTTGGAATCAAGTTTCTGAAGTATATGGATAAGAGATCCATACTGGTTTGAGAATTGAGATGGAGAATTACAATAGCGTAATTGAGTTTTCGACATCACTTGATTCGAGTTTCTGACATATGTGGTACGTAGATATGTTGCTATGTAGAATCGTGATTCTAACATATTTGGAATCAAATTTCTGAAGTATTGAAGGGGTGAGTTGGTCAGGTTTCATTGGGTAGCCTTTTTAGACATTAGGAGTACTGCAATACCATTTAGGAAGTGTTAGGTGTCACTGTGAAGATAGCTGAGAGTCTTTAGACATTAGAGGATTTTGGGTTTTCTCAAGCTCAAGCCATGACAGTGTGTGATATAGGGCCTATAGGCAGTGTTGCAGCGACAAGGCTGCCTGTTGTGCATGAAGGAAAGATGGTGGCATCGACATTTGTTAGTGTATCATCTGAGGGAGAACGTGATCGGCAAAGCTAGCACTGGATCACCAACTCGCTCCTTCAAGAGAATGAACTTTCAAATTTAAATATTTAGAGTTTTAAAGTACTAACTACTAAACATGACGGTGATGTCTTTTGCAGGTAACAATGGCGGTTATAACTTAATAACTATTGGACCATTTGAAGGTTAGATTTTTTGGAACTAAGAGGACGTGACCATGTGATCATTAAGAGTTATTTAGGGTTAAGAACTTAAGATTAAGTATTCCACATCTTTACCCTCATTAAAAAGCACATAGCTCAGTCTGTTACTTTTGCACTAAGTTTTTTCATTAATATTTTTTGTTTAGAACATCTGTTTTATGTGAATTCCTTTTTATTTATTTGTTGAAGAGAAGCAGTCCCTACTACACCAAAGCAAAAGGTGGACACTTAATCACATGTTCCAAGCAATGATCTTATACTCGATCTTTTTCACCTAACCACAAGATACAAGATGCTAATATTTTTTACTCATCTTTTACGCAACCATTGACTACTCAATAAATGTGAAATGTATTCCACAAAGAGATTGTAAATGAGAATTTTATAATAATTCATACTTAAATATTCCACATCTTCACGCTCATTATGACAGGGCACATAACATTGCATGTTTGCTTTGCACTACGATTTTTTCATAATAAATTTTTATTTTTGAGAACATCATTTATCTTTGAAACCATTTTTTTTGTTTAGGAGAAGTCCCTAGTCCCTACAACACCAGAGCATCAAATTTTTGGAGTTGGACTATATACAAGTTACAGGATGCAATTTTCATTTACTCATTTTATTCGCAACTTTTGACCAATAAAAAATCAAATGTACTATGCTTGATTAAGTGTGGGACGTAATCCACCGAGAGATTGTAAGTCAGAAGTCAAAAGACTCAAAACTTTAAAATAAGGGTGCGGTTTGCATATAAATGCATCCTTACCTGTAGAGTTCTGGTTGAAGCAAATCGCCACATTCAAGTATTTCACCAATGTGTGGACTGCACACTAAGGCAAGGGAACACTATCGCATACCGGTGGCCTTCCCTTTACCCAATTCTGTGTGATTGTCAATGTGATATTGGGTTCCCCCATAATGATTGGTGTTCTTGCCAAAATGGTGGGACCAGTATATGTGGTTCTTGTGACTTTATTTATTAGAGGTTTGGTTCTTGTGGCTCTATTTATTAGAGGTTTGGTCCGAGACACTTTGAGAATGAGAGTGAAACCTATTATTGTTATTATCTGTTTCTTTGCTTTTTATATGTTTTTAGTTTCTCCCTCCATGAAAGCAAGACAGCAAAAGAGAGAGAAAGTCCATTAAGAGAGAGAGAGCGAGGATATAAAAAAAAATGGAAGAGGCATAGCAGGGGAGCGAGAGAGAGAATGGTGATGGGTGGAGAAAGAGTAGAGAGAGATTGACCAGTTGTGGGGGATGAGGGAAAGAGAGAGTAGAGAGAGACGGTAGCTAAGAATTAACATAAGAAAAAAATTTCAAAAAATGTATTGAGTAAATACATGGTAGACCCATGAAAAATTAAGGAAAGTGGGTACAAATAAAAAATTTCGAGCAAGACAACTCATTACAAAATTTCATTAACAAATGCTTATTGAAATGAAATGAAATGAGCAAATACACGCAGAGCTTTGAATAAAGTTAAGATAGATGACCCATGAAAAAAAGGAAAGTGGGTTCCTAAAAAAATAAAGGAAAAATAGAAAAAACAAAACTAGATAATAGAGATGAAAACAACTTTGTGTTTCATATAAAAAAAAAGAGTAGTGATCCTATTGGACCCTGCCACAAATAGTGGTGTGAACCTCGCAAATAGTGGTGTGAATCGTCCATCTTAACTCAAATCAGATGTTAAAATTTAGCACGCTAACTTCATTTTTTGTTCTATCTCTGCATAAGAACTTCAGAACACCGTACAACCTGTCCCTGTAGAAGCGTTTTTTTTTTTTTTAATTTTTGGAGAAAGACAGACTGCGTAAAGCATCACAAGAATCATCCCCTTGGAAGACCAAAATGGGGAAGAATGGTTTCTCTCCGCAACCCCTACGACCGGTTCCTTACATTCAAGAACACAACCAATCTAACTTGCAAAGGCACAAATTGCTCTATTGACAAACAATTGACATGCAGAAGAAAACCAGCTAATGATGGATTCTACAAATTCAGTGGAAACATTGTTCCCTCTGAATTATCAATGTAATAATTCTAAAATTCCAAAAAAAAAAAAAAAAAAAAAAAAAAAAAAAAAAAAAAAAAAAAAAAAAAAAAAAAGGGGAAACTTTTAATAAGTGATGGTTTGTATGAGCATGATGGTCCTTAGGGACCATCACTATTTTCAAAAGCTTTTGGTTTAAAGCTTTTGCTGCCTTGCTCTTGCCACGTCCACTAAAGGACGTGGGCTTTGAGCGTTTAAAGTATAATTTAACGGTTACAGCTCATGTGTGAGGTGTAACTTAATAAAAGAATATAATATAGTATCCTAAGAATTTAAATACGAGAGGCGAGGACTCCCACCCTAGAAATTTTGAGATCTCTCTGTCTAGCCGAATTTTTATCGGAAGCTCCCTCTTAAATATTTTAGGTAAGTGACTTCATTATTTTGAAAAATAATCCGTTCTTTTTAAAAAATGAAATGAAATAATTATTTCTGCTTATTATCATGAATTTTAGGCGCGATAAATTTTATGCGCAAGTGATCTCATTATTTTGAAAAATAATCTTTTTAATAAAATTATAATATTAGAAATTTTAAATGCTGTAAATTCTTAGAAATAAATTTATTTACTTATTTTTCTTGTCTATTGTTAGAAAATTTTAGAAATAAAATTATTAGAAATAAATGTGATATTTCTTCTGTTAGTAAAATTGTGAGATTTCTTTCTACTGTTTTTGAATATTTAGACATTGTAAATTTCATGTGCAATGACTGCCTTATTATTTAAATTTGAGCCCAAAATATTTGATTGGTTATTTTTGAAATGTTATTGAAAGTGACTGTTATTAATGGTTTCAGTGAAATTCATATTAATGATTTTATTGACATGTTGAGTACATGATATTGCTGCTTTCGAATGTTAAAGAGATTTAGAAATACTTTAAGTATGCAGGTGGACTCATTCGGTTCGTCGGTGAGGTTTAAGTGGACCTATCCAGGACGCCGGTAGGGATTAAGTGGACTCATCCGGTATGCCGGTGAGGTACAAGTGGACCTGCAGGGATTAAGTGGACCCATCAGGACGCTGATGGGGTATATAGGTGACCTACTTGGGACGCCAGTAGGGTAATTTTGTGGAATCTTTTGAATTATGCACTGCTGTTAAAATGTTATATGCATTTCAATAATTTGGATTATGTTTAATTGTGTATTTCTGAAAGTGAAATTGTTATCTATAAATGCTTGTGCTCGCATTGTTTTTAATTGACCTCCATTATGAAAGTTTATTTATATCTTTCATCGATGATTATTTTTAGGATTATGATGATCACTTACTGAGTAGCCAAACTCATCAAACTATAGTAAACATTTTTCAGGATAACTGTGGTTTCATTTTGAATGCTCGTCAGGATCAACTTTGGAAGATGTTGTAGTTGTGCCTAAGCTTTCTTTTGTTACTTTGTAAGAATTCGCCACTGTAAATTTGTCCTATCAAGAGATGTATATATGTTTTGACTGTCACACCTCAGGAATATCTGTATTGTAAATTCATGGGGTGTGACAATTATGGTATCAGAGCAATAGGTTTAAGATTCTTAGGAAATTTAAAAAGAATGTACTTAAAATAATATTTTTTACGTGTACAGATCGGGACGAAGTCAAGATCCAGAATAGTCGAAGCTATTATGGAAGGAATTCACAAAGCCTTGGAAAATATGGTTGCTTTAATGCAACATCAGATGGAAAACAACAATCCACCCAGGCAGTCAGTTACGTGTGGTGGGAGTGATATCGAACAATTTAAGAAATTGAACCCACCTTTTTTTAAGGGTGTTGTAAACCCACTGGAAGCCGAGGGATAGATTATGTAATTGGAGAAAATATTCAAGGTAAGAGAATGTCCTGATGATAGGAAAGTGGCCTTGGCAGTTTTTATGTTTGAAGGAGAAGCACAACATTGGTGGGGAATGGCAAAAGGAGTATTGGCCAAAGAAAATAAACCCCTGACTTAGGAAGTATTTATAGAAGCATTTAATTAAAAGTATTTCTCAGATTTTATTCGAGACAAAAAAGTAATGGAATTTCTGGAATTAATCCAAGAAAACTGGACAGTAGCACAGTACGAGGCCAAGTTCACTGAATTGGCCAGGTTTGCACCACATATGATTAACAATGAGGCAAGAAAGGTGAAGAAATTTGAAAGGGGTCTCAGACCAGCTATTAAAAGCAGAATTTCAGTCTTAAAATTGAGACCTTATGCTGAAATAGTGGATCGAGCCCTAATTGTTGAAAAAGATTTCGAAGATTACCAAAAGACGAAAAATCAGAAAAGCCATGTTCGACCCACACCATCTAATCGACAACAGTTTGAAAGGGCAAACAAGAAGCCAGGGCCCTTGCCACTTCAAAGCCCAATAGAACCATGTAAAAAATGTGGGAAAAACCATGGATTCAGCCCTTGTTATTGGAATACCGGAGCCTGTTTTAAATGTGAAAAATTGGGGCGCCAGATTAGACAATATCCTAGCTTACAGATGCAACAGCTTCCAAAGCAGGGAGAGATAGCTCAAAAGCCTTAGATGAAGGGAAGAGTATTTTCGATAACCGAGCAAGACGTTCAGGCCTCAAAATCAATGATCCAAGGTACTCTTATTATTTTCTAAAAAGTAGCTCATGTTTTGATTGGTCCTGCATCTACTCATTCATTTGTATTACCGCATTTTGCATGCCACTTAAAGGTAGAACCAAAACAATTAGAATACATTCTAGAGGTAGCCACACCGCTGGGAAATTCAATTGACATCAATATAATGTGCAAATCATGTGAAATAAAGATAGAAGAAAAAGAACTGTTGGTTGATTTAATACTCCTAAAAATTCAAGATTTTGATGTAATCTTAGGCATGGATTGGCTTCTGCATACCATGCAAGTATTGATTGTTACAAGAAAATGGTTACCTTTAGTATTCCGAATCAAGCAGTATTTTACTTCAATGGTATCAAAGAAGACTCCCCATCATATTTAATCTCTTGTATCCGAGCTAATCGCCTCCTTCGAAAAGGGTGTCAAGGCTTTCTTGCCTATATCAAAGAAGATAGGAAAGAACAGATAAATTTGGATACCACTCCGGTTATCTGAGAATTTTCCGACGTTTTTCCAGAAGAATTGTCAAGATTACCGCTTGACAAGGAAATTGAATTCTCTATTGAATTATTGCCAGGGGTAGCCCCAATTTCTAAGGCACCTTATAAAATGGCACCTGCAAAACTTAAGGAACTGAAACAACAATTGGAAGAATTATTAGATAAAGATTTTATTTGCAATGTTTATTTGCGAATTGATATCGCATAAATTGTGATAATTCCGTATTCTTGAATTTTTATAAGAGTTTTTCTATACATATTAGATTGGCAATTATGCTAGAATGTCTTTACGAACTGCTACCTTTCTAAATTTGAGCCCAAAATATTTGACCTGTTATTTTTGAAATATTATTGAAAGTGACTGTTATTAATGATTTCAGTGAAATTCATATTAATAATTTCAGTTATATGTTGAGTACATGATATTGCTGCTTTCGAATGTATGAAGAGATTTAGAAATACTTTAAGTATGCAAGTGGACTCATCCGATTCGCCGGTGAGGTATAAGTGGATCTATCCGGTACGCCGGTAGCAATTAAGTGGACTCATCCGATACATCGGTGAGGTATAAGTGGACCTGCAGGGATTAAGGGGACCTATCTGGACGTTGATAGGGATTAAGTGGACCCACCAGGACGCTGATGGGGTATATAAGTAACTTACTTGAGACGCCAGTAGGGTAATTTGTGAAATCCTTTGAATTATGCACTGCCGTTAAAATGTTATATGCATTTCAATTATTCGGATTATACTTAATTATGCATTTTTGAAAGTGAAACTGTTAATGCATTTCTGTTAATAGATCTCTTTTTTGAAAATATTGATATCTTTCAACCATGATTATTTTTAGGATTGTGATGATCACTTACTGAGTAGCCAAACTCATCAAATTATGGTAAACATTTTTTTTCAGGATAACTGCGGTTCATTTTGAGTGCACGTCAGGATCAACTCTGGAAGATATTGTAGTTGTGCTTAAACTTTCTTTTGTTACTCTGTAAGAATTTGCCATTGTAAAATTGTCCTAAAAAGAGATGTATATATGTTGACTGTCACATCTCAAGAATATCAGTATTGTAAATTCTTGGGGTGTGTGAAATACATTATAAATTTCATTGAGCTCTGATCTTTGAGCTCTGATCAGAGTACAAATACATTACAGTTTAGGGCTTTTCTGAGGTTTTTATTTTTTTTAAATTGGTAAAATCGGTAAAAAAAAAGTATTTTTTATTTGAGCTCTGGTATTTTACCTTTTTCTTAGCTTTTTCTGAGCGAAAATTGGTAAAAAAAAAAGTTTCGGGCTTTTTCTGAGCTTTTTATGACGTTTTTATGATCTTTGAGCTTTGACATTTGAGCACTGATCAGAGTACGAATACATTATAAATTTCATTGAGCTCTGATCTTTGAGCTTTGATCAGAGTACGAATAAGTTATAAATTTTATTGAGCTCTGATCTTTGAGCTCTGATCAGAGTATGATTAACTTCATTTAGCTTTGATCAGAGTACGAATACATTAACTTCATTGACCGCTGATAAGAGTACGAATACATTAAAAACTGCATTGGGCTCTGATCAAAGTATGAATACATTAACTTCATTAAGCTCTGATCTTTGAGCTATGATTAGAGTACAAATACATTAAAAACTTCATTAAAAACATTGGAAATCTCTAGGGTTTTATTGTTCGAGTCACTACGCGAAATTTAAGCTTGTTTCTCAGCTTATGCTATATTTTTGCTTTTTTTGTTTTTTGTTTTCCCTATTTTTGTGGTGGAATAGCTTTCCTTGTTGTGATATTAGTTCTTAGTTTCTTGTACTCATGTTTAATCCATGATTCTAGTGGTTTTACACTGACTCTTATTCATTATTGCATTATAATTTCTCATTTAATTTATACCTCATATCATGATAATTGCTCCATATTATGTAACTGCAGATGATTTGTGTTCATGGCAAAATTTGTCAGTAGAATATAATTCACAATTCCACGGAATAATTTATCTTTTTCTTTTGTTTTATAATGTGTTAAAATGAGTTTTAGATTGAACTCAAACTAACTAGGGAAAAAACAAAACTGCGAAACAAAAAGCAAAAAGATAAGAAGAAGAAAAATAATGGGATGGAGCAAGCTAATTTGTGACTATAGGTTTTAATTATGTATGTTTAATGGGCTGATTTCTTACTGCTTGCATTGTGCATGTATGTTTGAAGGGGCTGATTTATTAGTTCTTGCATTTTTAATTATGTATGTTTAAACTATTACAGGTTATTGTTGAATGGGTTGGTTTTGTTTATGAGTTGTGAATGTTTAAACTATTTATTAGTTTTGTATCAAGAACAAGTGGTCCACAGCCTTTGAGTGGCTAGATGCCCAGCCCCTGAGGTCAGTTGTGTTTGTTGGGTTTGGGAGTGAGTGTAGGCTAAATATAGAACAAGTGCATGAGATAGCCTATGTTCTAGAGCTCTCTAAGCTGCCATTTGTTTGGGCCCTTAGGAGGCCCCTCGAGGCCCATGATGGCTTAGAGATCTTACCGGAAGGATTCGAGGTTCAAACTGGCTGATGGTTTTTTCTCTCCCATTGACTGGCTGATGTTTAAAAAAAAGAAAAACAAATGGCTTAGATCTCCCATCGAGGCCCACGATGGCTTAGATCTCTCCCATTGATTGGCTGATGTTTTTTTCTTATTTAGCCTTAATATTTCTAATTTGATTATTTTTTTTTGTTTTTCTTATTTAGGCTTAATATTTCTTGTTTGATTATTTTCTTTTGATTGAGAATAACATGCTCCCAACGGAGCATACCATACACTTACTCTGTTGGACCAAAGACCTACTTAAGAAGATTTTTTCAATCAGAAATTTTGAAATCTACTTTATAATGATGAAATGAGTACTTCAAAAAAAAAAAGGAAAAAAAAAGAGTAAAAGATGAAATCTACTTTATAATGATGAAATGAGTATTTAAAAAAAAAAAAAAAGAAAAAAAAAACGAACCAAAGATGTTGCCACATGGTGGTTTCGTTCCCACTCACACCACCCTACTAACACTTTAAAAAAACTAACTCCTAAACTATTTTATAAAGAAAAAAGTTTATATAGAGCCGAGGCTTTAAACAATCAAGTTAGAGCCCATCTCAAAAGATGTTACCTCTAAGTTAGATGCCCAACCCCTTTTAAAAAACTAATTACGTATGTTTAAACTATTTATTAGTTCTTACATTTTTAATTATGCATGAGTTGTGAATGTTGCTTGATACAGATGCACCAGTGTTGAATATATGTAGTGCTCAAGTTATTACAGGTTATTGTTGAATGGGCTGATTTCTTGCTGCTTGCATTGTGCATGTGTGTTTGAATGAGCTGATTTCTTAGTTCTTGCATTTTTAATTATGTATGTTTGGGCTGATTTCTTACTGCTTATATTGTGCATGTGTGTTTGAATGGGATGATTCATTAGTTCTTGCATTTTTAATTATGTATGTTTAAACTATTACAGGTTATTGTTGAATGGGTTGGTTTTGTACATGGTTTTCTTTATGGATGCATGAGTTGTGAATGTCGCTTGATACAGATGCACCAGTGCTAAATATAAGTAGTGCTCAAGTTATTACATGTTATTGTTGATTGGGCTGATTTCTTGCTGCTTGCATTGTGCATGTGTGTTTGAATGGGCTGATTTCTTAGTTCTTGCATTTTTAATTATTTATGTTTAAACTATTACAGGTTATTGTTGATTGGGTTGGTTTTGTACATGGTTTTCTTTATGGATGCATGTGTTGTGAATGTTGCTTGGTACAGATGCACCAGTGCTGAATATAAGTTGTGCTCAAGTTATTACAGGTTATTGTTGAATGGGCTGATTTCTTGCTGTTTGCATTGTGCATGTGTGCTTGAATGAGCTGATTTATTAGTTCTTGGATTTTTAATTATTTATGTTTAAACTATTGCAGGTTTTTGTTGAATGGGTTGGTTTTGCACATGGTTTTCTTTATGGATGCATGAGTTGTGAATGTTGCTTGATACAGATGCATCAGCGCTGAATATAAGTAATACTTATATTATTAAAGGTTATTGTTGAATGGGCTGATTTCTTGCTGCTTTCATTGTGCATGTGTATTTGAATGGGCTGATTTCTTAGTTATTGCATTTTTAATTATGTATGTTTAAATTATTACGGGTTATTGTTGAATGCGTTAGTTTTGTACATGATTTTTTTTATGGATGCATGAGTTGTGAATGTTCTTTGATACAGATGCACTAGTACTAAATATAAGTAGTGTTCAAGTTATTACAAGTTATTGTTAAATGGGCTGATTTCTTGCTGCTTGCATTGTGCATGTGTGTTTGAATGGGTTGATTTCGTAGTTCTTACATTTTTAATTATGTATGTTTAAACTATTACAGGTTATTGTTGAATGGGTTGGTTTTGTACATGGTTTTTTTTATGGATGCATGAGTTGTGAATGTTGCTTGATAAAGATGCACCAGTGCAGAATATAAGTAGTGCTCAAGTTATTACAGGTTATTGTTGAATGGGCTGATATCTTGCTGCGTGCATTGTGCATGTGTGTTTGAATGGGCTGATTTCGTAGTTCTTGCATTTTTAATTATGTATGTTTAAACTATTACAGGTTATTGTTGAATGGGTTGGTTTTGTACATGGTTTTCTTTATGGATGTATGAGTTGTGAATGTTGCTTGATACAAATGCATCAGTGCTGAATATAAGTAGTGCTCAAGTTATTACAGGTTATTATTAAATGGGCTGATTTCTTGCTGCTTGCATTGTGCATGTGTGTTTGAATGGGCTGATTTCTTAGTTTTTGCATTTTTAATTACGTATGTTTAAACTATTACAGGTTATTCTATGTATGTTCAAATGTCGTGTGCCATTATAATCTTGCCGAGAGAGAGAGAGAGAGAGAGAGAGAGAGAGAGAGAGAGAGAGAGAGAGAGCACACAACATATGATTATATAGAGTATAATAGATTTGTTGTCTCCCTACTTTAGAATGGATCCAAACACATCATCAAGCATAGGGAATGAGAATATAGGATCCAAGAGGAACTTGCAATGGACACAGGCAGAAGATGATCATTTCATTGAACTTATGGAAAAGGAGAGTAGGGCTGTATCCAAGGCAGGGGGGGGTTTAAAAAAGGTTTTTGGAAATGGATGGTAGAAGCAATGACAATTAAATTTGGGCCATTAAACACGGAAGTAGGTTAAAGAGCAAGTATAAGTTCTTTAAAACCATGTACAGTGACATAAAAAAACTTATAAATGTATCCGGGTTTGGATGGGATGCAAGGAGGAGGATAGTAACCATCGAGAGTGCTGTTTGGATTGACTACTTAACGGTATGTAATTACTCATTTGTATAGGCTTTAAAAATTTTGAATATGTTTAAATACGAATATCGCTAAAAATAATTTATGATCTTTTATATGTAAGAGAATGAATGGGCAAATAAATATCATAACAATACTTTGCCCGAATATTCTCTCCTAAGTAAGATCTATGAGGGCAACACAGCAGATGAGACGTACAAATCGATTGGGGGTGGCATTACAATTGAGCCAGAAAGGCCCGAAACTCCATTCTTTAATGACCCCCCGTAGAAGTCTAGGTCCAATCTAGCTCATCCTCATCTGATGACCTAGTATCATCTGGATCAAAAAGACGACGGTCCATACTCCTATAGGAACACAACGCCGATCAAAGCAACCCACCCTCAATGACTCCATGACTAAAGTCATGATAGAGGTGGCCAATAGCATTAAGATGCTAGCACATGAAACCGCAGGTAACAGCAGTACACCTGTGGTAGATGTTCCGTCCAAGGTTAGGAGAGACGCCTTAAAGATTGTTAAAGACATGTGGAGAGCAGGTGAAGTTGGTGATGATGTCTTTGTAATGGGAGCAAGGATCTTCTAAGATTCTACAAAGGCATAGATGTTATTAAACTTACCGAATCCAAGGATTCGAAAGGCTTACTTGGATGAAGAGATGAAACACCTCTAAATACTTGATTGACTATGTTTACTTTATGGTTTCTATATTATAAATATGTATGTGGATGATTTCTTTCATTTGTAATTCAATGGCTTCTTTCATTTTAATATCAAAGATTGCTTCATGGTTTTCATTATGGATGTGGATGGCTTCTTTCATATTATGGTTTGATAGATATTACTTCATGGTTTGCATTTTATAAATATGTATTGGATAAATTCTTTCATTTGTATGTGGATGGTTTCTTTCAATTTAATGCCAAAGGTTGCTTCATGGTTTTCCTTATGGATGTGGATGGCTTCTTTCATATTATGGTTTGATTAAAAATATTGCTTTAATTTAATATGGGTGTCTTCTTCTATTTCTAGTTATGGATCCCCAACAACGTCGGTTGGTGGTAATATTATAGCTTACATGTATAATGTGGTGCATTATATGTTAGTATATCACTATGCAAAAGAGGAGAAGGCGTGTTCATACTTCAATTTTTACTGGGGCCAATTATGTCCAATACTTGCTGTCGGGCGCCCTAGTAAGTGCTTCAACCAATTACGAATGGAAAGTTGTGCTTTCATCTTCCCAAGGACTTCTTAACTTCCCAGGGAGGTTATCAAACACAGAAACCAGGACTTTTTAAGTTCACAGAACTTAAGAACTTCCAATTTACAGTTCCTGAACTTGCTTCCAGTTATCAAACAGGCCCTTAGGATAACATTCTCTAGGTATATGCGTCATGAATTCTCTTAAGAGGAATAATTGTAGAAGATTGATTGAACCATTCGGAAAGTGCTCGTTTGCAAGTGTCATCCCCTTATGATGAACCACCCTTATGATGAAGAACCATAAGCAACAAGTCCCTTGTTTTTCGATTTAATGATATTCTTTTCCTTGTGATGTTTTTTTGACTTTTGTGTAACACTAGAATATGGAAATTCCCACAAATGATGGACATCCTTCATGGGTGAAAAAGGCCGAGGACCTCATTTAGAAAACTGAGGTCTATATCTTGAGGTTTGATCGCTACTTGGCCAATCTCATGTGCCTCTGGGAAGAGTTTGAATGCCTCAATCGTTGTCTTGACGAGGACTATGAGCGCCTCAGTCGGCGTCTAAATGCACTTAGTGTGAGGCTTGATAAGAACGAGGTAGAAGTGCAGACTGTTGTACGTGGTGCCGAGGTTCTAGAGGATTCAGTTGAGGAGCTTCGCTCCTCTTTTTACCAATACTAGGGTTTTTGCAGCCCCTCTTAACTATGCAGTCCTCAATTTTCACTTGAGGACTAGAATTGTTTTCTTAATGTGCTATGCTTATTACTGTTTCTTAATAAGTCAGAGTGTGAGACCTTGATTTATAATTCTATCTTTGATATGTTGGTTTGTTAGTATTTTATGTTTTGTTCGTTGTTAGTAGTTTATGTGTTTGGTTTGATAGCATGTTATTGGGTTTCATGCATGGTGTATTGTACCTTGGTATATATACGTTTAATTGCAATTGCAAGTATCTCAGAGCTTGCTTGAGGTGGCCCCTGAGGTATTTGCATGCATATGTTTATATCATAGGCCATTTGTCATTCTTTAGTTGTTCATTATTATATATAGACCCTTTTGTTTTTTACCCTTGTTTTTTGTAGGTACATATAAAAAATCTTCGGAATGTGGCCTTGTCCATAGGACCGTCACCTCCTCGCCGCCGGTCACACTCACCACACCAACCCCGCCCAATTCCACCCAATTTGGATGAAGCATCATTAAAAAATGTCTTACTAAAAGAAAGCGAAAATGAGGAGGACCCCCCTCTCCCAGTCTATAGTGTAGAAATTTTTTGGACCCCTCAGTGTCGGATCTTTAGGGCTTCGGTAGATGTACGGGGCGCACCTTTAGTGGTGGCCATGTTTTTCACGAAAGGCGGTAGAGCAATCTGCCGCTAAAGAAGCCTACATCCATGCTAAAGCTTAAAGGCTTGACCTAACCCCTGAGGAGAGTCTTAGGTCTGAAAATAACAACTTAAGTGCTAGGCTAGTGCAGGAAGTTGGTAACACCCAGCGGGCCAACGAAGAGATATCGCTCTTAAAGCATGAGGTTTTAAGCCTCACCTCCCAGTTAAAACAGCTCATGTCTTCATTCTGGGCTGCTCGTGAGGCCCAAGTTGATGTTTCTTCGCACTTTATTGTTGATCACACGAGTGCAATGCTCGTTGGTACTCTGTGGTAAGGTTTTGTTAAAAATAGTGCATCTTGCAACACATTATCTAGCTATTTTCAAGATTTTCATATGTTTTTAATGTCTTTGATTTTAACCATTGTTGGAGTTTAAAATTTTATAATTAGAAATGTAAAAAGATTTTAAGATTATCCTAAGAATTTTTTATAACAAAATTACTTGTTATGTAAAAATTTAGAGGTGTGCCTTAATTGGATTGTTTAAGGTTGCAGCCTCATAGAAACCACACCTTTTATGTTTTATACATGGAGGTCACAATCATTTCCACTCATTAGATGTCAAATTGGATATTTTGATTTGACCGCTTTATGGATAGCAAATTGTTATTTCTTCATTTCACAAAGATACATGATTATGCAAGTGTCTCTGAGCCTTTTATTTACAAAGAGTTGGAGGACTGATGGTGTAAAAATGGTGGAAAGCTGCATCAATATGTTTTATACTTGTAAGATCTTTTGAGGGATAGTTTTGGGGAGAGAGAAATTGAGGAGAATAGGTTTCAATAATGTTACTGTTCTTGTGATTTCCATTGCAGAGATTTTGTTGAGCAATGGTGATGGTGGGGGATTTGGGTTTGCTAAGAATAACAGTTCCAAGGTGATTTTCTCTTTAACTCACGTCAGGACGGATTGTATGCATAGTGTTTCCTTTCAGAGCAATCTTTTCAGAAATTATGAAGAGCCCATCTTTTCACAGTTGCAAGTGAAATCTCTCTCTCTCTCTCTCTCTCTCTCTCTCTCTGATTATTGATTAACTTCTGAAGACTTAAGAACATAAGGTTAGAGAAACCTGTTTCATGAACTAATTGATTATACCATAATTTGTCAATTGTAGATACAAGCTTAAAAACAAGTGATCCTGGTTAGTGTAAAAGGATCAGGGTTCCAATCAAGTTTCGAAAACTCGGCTTGGGCTTGGACTCAGGACTTGGACTGGCCCAGGTAGTGCACTGGGCCAAAAAGGCCTAAATAATAACGAAAATTGTTAAAAACAAAACAAAACAAAAACAGAAAAAAAGAATTAAACTAAAAAAAAAAAGGTCCCAATAAGATGGATAAACATATAAGAAATGGATTTAGAGGAAAACTGATTTATAGTTCAGAAAAATCCAGAAAGGGAAGGAAATATGCAAAATAGGGCACAATGCAAGAAAAAATCATACATCATCATAAATTAATATGATACATTGATTTTATATGTATATAAGATATTTATACATTGATTTTATAAATTAATATGATTTTTTATAAATTTTTATTATTTTTAATTTCCCTGAGTTTTACCTGAGTATTATGCTCGGCAATGGGCTTTTGAGTTTGAGTGGACTCAGAAGAACCGCTGCTCTCGAGAGAGTTCAGGCAACAGAAGGTCTATCTTACACTTTAGGTTTATGATGAGATCACAAGTCGGAGATCCATAGGATTTAGATGGACGTTGAATTTATTCTGGTGGAGCTTTGAAAAGAGAAGATGAAAGGCTTTTTAGAGGGGGGGAAAATGATTAGAAATTGAGAGAGAAAAGAGTATTTTTTGTTCTTAAAGTCTAAAAATTGGCCTGTGTTTGCTTCTTTATCGTTCGGATTGATTTTTCAATGTTACTTTTTGTTTTGGTTTTATTTCCGTAAGGTTGTGTTGGTGATCGGTTTGATTGAAAGGTTATTTTTTCATTTCTTAGCAGCATGGCTACCTTCAAACTTGTTTTTTGGTATTCTTCTGTTTTATTGTACTATCATTTTTCTTTTTTGTTTATTTACCGACAGATGGAGCACATTATGGTTACCAAAACAATAGCTGAAAAGGTGCCTTTCAATTATTCCTCTTGTTGAATGCTCTATTTATAGAGGAATCTTCTGTAGAAATGTTCCTACCTCAGTAATGGTAGAGAACAGCCGAACACCATCAAGTTTGCTGGATGGACAGTAATTAAAACATAGTGGGGCTGACCAAAATTTGGAAGGACCCAAGTGGTAGGTTTCCCTGTCTCTCCTGCTCTGTCCATCAATCAAATCAATGGTGTTAGGCTGATCTCTACCCTGTTTAGGTACAATTGGATCTACTTGACCATTACCCTTAAAATAATGTATGTTTATAATATTCTAAAAAAGAACCTTATTATAAGGTTGTAGTTCAAATTATGTTTCTTTGTATTAATTATATACTTCTATTAACAAGGCTTTACACTCGGGCATTGGCAGCATTGGCAGTATTGAAAAATTTGGTGTGTTGATAAATCTACTTTTATATTAGTTGAATTTAGAATTGTTAGGTTGGCTATTGTCATTTGAAACTCGTACCTTTCTTGGTGATAAATACCCATATTGTTTTCTATTTAATGTAAGTTACTAAGTTGAGACTTGTCTATCAATTTATGTCTATTCAAGCTGAATCTGTACTCTTGAATTTTTTTCTCTAACTACATAGTTTGGGTGCATGCTTTTTAAGAGACCTGACACAAGGTTACTTTCAGGGGCTAAAGCTACTTGGCCTTTTAAGTTTGTAACACTATTTTAAAAGTTGACTAGTTGGTCTCTGCACTTGCCCGAGTTGACTCGCCTGGAGACCCTGGTGAGTACTATAGGCATACCATGGGACTCGCCTGAGTCTTACACTTTTGGACCCATTTAAGCATTTTCTGACATGAACTTGTTGGGACCTGTTAGACTTAGTTGAGTTGGGTGTGCCTCATTTGGCCTTGGGGTCCTAGCAAGTGCTGGCCTGAGTTTTGCTTGTAAGACAGTAGTCCATCATGTAGTTATTTGATATTTAGCCTTTTTTAGTGCTGAATTTCTGTCCTTAAACTAATTAAGTAAAATTGGTCATACGAAGCTATGCTACTAGCATGTTTAGATAGGTGGTTGATTATTCACTTTTAGGTTGACTGCCAATGTCATTTACCACTTGAGCATGTGTCTTTTAAGGATAAGGGAATGTGACATGAGATATTTATTTCACCATATCTAAGGCACGTATGGCTTATCTGGATATTGGGCATTTAATGTGTAAGAATGTTATCTAATCTGTATTTGAACCAATGATAAAAAAACTCGGCATGGTTGACTAAGACTCTCCCAATTCACTTGAAACTGGCACCTTGTTGAGTCCTTAGGACCCCCATCATGTTGGGGGAGCCTATTGCTTTCTAAACCTAGATCTTGGTTGTGTTGGACTCATGTAATTTTTTGAGAGTTACTTGATATGTTATAGACTTGTAGAGTTTGATACTCTAATGACAAAAGGGAACTAGAAAACCAAAGGCCTTTTTTTTATTTCGCAGCTGTTTGGGGGTTCATGAGGTGTGAAAAGAAAAGAAAAGATTGGGGTTATTTGACTCCCTCTTTTTGATCCAAGGCCTAGATAAAAAAAAAAGCCTAAAATCTTTCATTTTCAATATTTTTATTTTTGGGTTTGGGCAGACCTTTTCAATGTTCGGATCAAGTAGGTTGGATATCTATTCTTTGGGTGCGTTTGTATATTGGAAGCCATTGCTAACATCATTGTTGCAGTTCCTATGTTTGTTTGCGGGATGTGTAACGTAGATTTGAAAACTGTGGCTTCTGTGCCAACCAATAGAAACCGGGACTTCTAGATTACATGGCAGCCCCATCTTCCATGCAATAGAGACCCCGTATAGACACTTTTGGAGTTTTGATTTGTGATGGGTTTGGCACTTGAAGTGCATGATCCATTTTTCTTACTTAAAAATTTCAATTATATGGGTTTGCCACTTGATTTACTGAACCCATATGCTTAGCAATTCTTTTGAGCACTTGTTTTTTTAATTTCAAGTGTCGAACTCATAACTCGTTGTTAGAAAACAGAAAGGGAAAATTATGACCCCCTCCCATTACTGTTTCTCTCTGCACTTAACCCCCCAAGTAGAAGTTTCTTTTTTTTAAAGACCAACATACTCTCACTTGTTACCCCTTACACCCCACGATCTTTTCTCCCAATCATTTCCCCCTCTTCCCCATGGTTTTAAAATGCTGCCGCATAATGCATTATGCACTGGGTAGTGCATCGCATGGTCACGCATATGCACTATGGAGCGATGGGCCCGCATATGCGCCACTTCTCTCTGCATATGCGGCTGCATCTCGCATACACTGCATATGCGGCTGCATCTCGCATACACTGCATATGCAGCACGCTAATTTCGTGAAAATAAACTCCTCGAGCAGGGGTATTTTTGACCTTTTGACCCTCAAAAAAGGGGGAAAGTGTTTAAGGGGTATTAAACCCCCAAACAACAAAAAAATAGCCACATCCGTGTCTTTTCTTGGATCAAATCGATCAAAAAAAAAGTGGCAGAAAAGTTCTTGTGGAAATTTCTTAGATTTTCAATTTTTTTTGGTGCTTGTTTGTTGATTTTTTTTTTTTTTTTGGGTTTTGATTTGAGGAAGTTTAGGCGAAGTTTTGACAACAAATTGAGGGTTTCAAGGGCTGAGAAGAAATCGATACTTGCTTCAAGTAACCAGTAACTCTTTTTCGTACTACAGTAATACTTTTTTTTGGGGCAATGTCTTTTTCCCAATCTTCTAGTAATAAGGATCTAGCTTGAAAATATGCCAAACCAAAAAAATCAGAAAGATCGAAATTGTATGATTTGTATGCTTTGTGGAAATACTTATATGGGGGGTATTTTTCGGTAAAAAGAGCACTTCGCCGGTATTTCTGAGAATGTAAGAGCATGCCCACAAGCTACAAAAGAGATAAAAAAAGAGATCAGAGAATACATGGATAGCTTGAAAAAACAAAAAAAGAAGAAAAAAATGAAATCCAAAGAATTAATTGATGAAATGCAATTATTTGATGATGATGTTGAGGAGGAGGATATGTCAGAAGTTGTAATGAGGCAAATGGGTACTCCATTGTCAAGAGAGAGGGTTATAAATATTGGTGGTAGCGTTGGAAAAAAACACCTCTCTCCAAGGGGCCAATAGATAATTTTTTCAACCCTGACTCCAAAATTATGGTTCTGGAGAGGAGGAAAAAACTAAACAAACTGCAATTGAAAATTGATACAAGAAAGAAGAGTGGAAGGAGGTATGTAAGTACATTGCAAAGTGGTTTTATATGGCCAACATTCCTTTCAATATTATAATCCTTGATAGTTTTGCGTGTATGGTCCAGACAATTGGGTTATTTGGACCAAGACTTAATCCTCCTTGACTAAATGAGATTTGGGAGCCCTTATTGGAGGATGCTATTTCTGATGTTAACAAAATTTTGATTTCTCAAAGGGAAGGTGGGAGAAGTATGGAGCAATTATTATGTGTGATGGATAGTCTGATGGGAAGTCGAGGTCATTCATTAATTTTTTGGTTAACTGTCCAACATGTACTATTTTATTAAGTCTGTGGATGCATCAGACAAGTCACATGATGCTACATACTTATGTGGCTTGATGGATGAGATAATAGAGTTTTTTGGGAGAGAAACATGTGGTCCATGTTGTCACTGACAATGGTGCCAATTACGCAGCAGCTAGGCATTTATTGACTTTGAAGAGGACACATATGTTTTGGACTAGTTGCGCAGCTCATTGTGTAAATTTCATGCTTAAGGAAATGGGTACTACATCTATATTTAGTGGGGTGATTTCAAAAGCTATGTTGTTGGATTTATTTATAATCACATCATAGTCCTTTGTATGATGAGGAGTTATACAAAGAAAAGGGAATTAGTGAGACCGGGTGTCACTAGATTTTCCACATCATTTCTCACTCTTCAAAGCTAATGCAAGCAAAAAAAATGCCTTGAGGACCATGTTTGCTTCAGAACAATAGAGTCAAAGCATGTGGTCAAAGCATTGGGATGGGAGTAAGGCTGAACAAATTATTATGAATACATCTTTTTGGAATCTGATATATCATGCATTGAAGGTGGCTGGCCCTTTAATGAGTGTGCTTTGATTGGTCGATGGTGATGTGAAGCCCGCGATGGCCTGCGTACATGAGGCAATGGCTAGGACAAGAGGAGAGATAAAAAAGGCTTTAAAGGATGATGAAAATAAATGCAAGGCTATACTTGGAATTATTGTTAGGAGATGTGATAACCAGCTCCACAGGCACCTCGATTCAGCCGGTTACTTTTTTAAATCCATCTTTTCACTACAAGCAACCATCTATTGTGTCTGATCGTGTAATAAGTGGTGGGTACTTAGATGTGCTTGAGAGGTTGGTCCCTAACAAAGATATCCAAGATGAGATCCAGAGCCAAGAATTGATTAAGTTCAAGTTAGCCTTGGGAAACTTTGAGAGAGAGATTGCTACTCGAAATAGGAACACTATAGATCCAAGTAAAGACCAAAAGCACCCTTTCTAATTTCTATTTTGTTTGCTTTACAATTTTTTACTTGTTTATGTATAGTTCCATTTATACACATAATTAAATATTTATCTAAAATCTAAATTATAAAATGTTAATTATGTTATACAGCTGCATGGTGGACATTTTATGGAAGCACGATACCATATCTACGACGTCTCGTTATTCAAGTGTTGAGTCTCACATGTAGCTACTCTAGTTGCGAACGCAATTGGAGTGCATTTGAGCATGTAAGTCCTTAATCCTTATTTCTTACATTTCAATTTCAAATTTCAATTTTCTAAAATCAACTTATCTAAAAAGTGTAAAAGAATAACATCTGTTACTTTTGCTATGGTAGAAAACATGGAAACAAGCAAAAGTAACAAATGTTGTTCATTAAAAAAAACATCTGTTGCTTTTGCTTGTTTCCCAATTTTCTACCATAGCCCCGTACCAAAAAAAGAAGTAGGTTGGAGCAGAAGAAGTTGAATGATTTGGTTTATGTGCTATATAGTGAGCAGCTTAGGAGCTTAGGGAGAGGTATCAAAAGTGCATGGATCTCAACCGTATTCAATTGTATGAACCTTATGGTTGATTGCATAAGTGAGTGGACTATGGATTCATGACTAGAGCATTTGTTTGAGGGTGATGATTTTTCTTGGCTTGATGTCGAGCTACCCACAGGGATTAATGAAGAAGAACGGCCTAACACTAGAGCACAAAGGAGTAGAGCTGGGTCTAGTCAGCTCCAAAGGTCGAGGAGGAGGAGGAGACTGACTCAGATGAGACCAAGGAAGAAGAATATGTGGAGGCTGCCGGTGATGATGGTGATGATGATGCATATGGAACCTCTCAAGATAACGTCTCTGATTAGGATTTGAAATTTAGAATCTCACTCTCAAGACTTAAGAAATGATGATGATTGTACTGACTCTAGAGCTTTGCTTTTTGAACTCTTTAAACTTCTTTGACTTTTAGTTTGCATTTTGTAACTTTCAAGTTTGTGGTTGCAAATTTGTACTTATGGTTGTTGAGTGTTTTATGAAGCTAGTTTCAAGTTTATAGTTTCTATCAGGGGATAGTGGATACAGAACCTCCCATTTTCTCTCTCTTGCAACCTACCCCACTCACTCATTTCCTCTGCTTCTACACTAGCAATCTTCCCATTTTCTCTCTCTAGCAACCCCACACACTCATCTCCTATTCTCCCACTCGCTCTCAATCTTCCACTTTCTTTCTCTAGCATTCCCACACACCTCTTTCTTAGAGCTCAACATCACGACCTTTTCTCAAGGCTCCCACTTCTTAAGGGCTCGTTTGGTTCGTATGAAAACTTGCAGTATGGAACAGTTTTCATATGGCACATATAGGTATGCACATTTCGTTTGTGCTTAAGGTTGATGAAAACTTGTCCCATAGGAAAAGGTTTTACCACCACAAGGAGCAAATCATGTGAAAAGGAATCCCAGCCTACAAGGTGGGGAGTAGGTCATTGGGGATCCATTACTTGCGCGGACCCGAAGTAATGTTTCATTTGAGTTTACTGCACAAAAAATGACGGAAGGAAAAAAACCTCTGCGTCAAACCCTCTCCCTCACTTGCCCCGCTCAAAGTCCCCCTTCTCACGAAACCCTTGCCCCTCTCTCACTCCTCTGTGTCAAATCCTTGCCCCTCTCTCACAAAGGCCTGCCCCTCTCAAAGCCCTTGCCACTCTCTCTCAACCCTCTGCAACCCGACCCATAGGTGCGGATCCATTTGCAAGCTTTCATCTTCTTCAACAATGTAAGTTTTTTTTTTTTTAGCTGGTGTTCTTTTATTTTTTTGCTGGTCCCTCTTTCTTGTCCTCTTCTCGTTCTCGTGGTAAATGGGGAGTTGTAACAATGGTAAAGCCACTTCCTTCTCTCACTAGAATTATTTGAAATTTCTATTGCTTTATGCTATGAGAGAGAATGGGTACTTTATCTTCTTGGTTTCTAAGTTTTTCAATTCGTGCTCTGAACTGTGGTTTGTTTTGCTATGGTGATAGCGAATAATAGGGTCTCCATGAATATTTTTCTTCAACTAGGGCAATTGCTGCTTATATTTGTTTTCTAACTTATTGTAAAAAATGTATTTTTCATTCTTTTCAAGAAGAAATGAATGAAAATTAGCATGTTGAAACAATGGTCACTGCAACCTCAGCAAGTATTAGTCCTCTGAGCTAAAATGGGGGATCTGTCTCCATTAAAACTATTGATTTTTTTTTTTAATGGATGTTGATGATTGAATGGACTATGGTTTTCTATAGTGAATTTGATTATAGTACACTTTCCCATAAAGTACTTCTTGTTGATTAGTTGTTATTAGATGTTGATCAATGACTGATTTTGTTGAGGTTGGGCTTGATTGTTTTGTTATTTATCACCTGTGAATCTGTGATTTGATATTGTTCAATTTACAGATTCATTTTTTGCATCTCTGGCAATGGGCATGAAAACCATTCACACACGATACAAATCTGTCTTCCTCAACATACAAATGCACACGCATGATGAACATGATAGCAATATACACATTCATTAGTCAAAAGAATGCTACCTTTTTAGGTGTAATTTTTCACTTGATATTGCACCTTCCCCAGTCCCTTTGCACATTGTACACCCTTGAACGGCAAAGAGGAAGAAAAAATTCTTTCAAGAAAATTGTTTGTCCCTTATGCAATCCCCTATGGAAAAACAAAAGGAAAAGATAATAGGGACTTGGTGGCTGCGGCCTGCCCATCCTTTGAACCCAATGGCTGCAGTATATTGTCTGCATTTCTGTTTGAATATTTCCATTTTCTCTTGAAATGCCTTTTGACCATGCTTTGCTTGGGTTGTCATGTTGCATACATGAGCTTTTTAGATGGAATTTGACTTTCAGATAAATATGTTGTTAATTGCATCCACAAGGTCAGTCTTGATGTGATCAGAACTCTTTGGATTTTTAAGCGTTAATTTGCATTCCTGCATGCATTCGGGCAATTTTTTGTGAGTTATAAGGTTTGCTCTATATTCAATGGGTATGGTTATTCCTAAGATTTATAGGGTCTTGATGCAATGTGAGGGTAACCCTGACTAATGGTTATACAGTGGGCAATGTACTGTTTGTTCACTTGCTTCAGGGGGCATTTCTTTCAGTATGAAACATTTATATATAACAATGGTGATC
Organism: Amborella trichopoda; assembly: GCF_054954075.1. Taxonomy (NCBI): domain Eukaryota; kingdom Viridiplantae; phylum Streptophyta; class Magnoliopsida; order Amborellales; family Amborellaceae; genus Amborella; species Amborella trichopoda. The sequence continues at coordinate 5,724,983 of NC_142345.1, forward strand.
ATGTAGTGGCTGATGGAATGACTCTTCTAACTTGATCTGTATTCTCTTCTCACAATCTAATATGGTTATTAATATAATAAAAAAGCAGGCTGGTGGACTGACTTACCTCGTGTGTAAATTTGTTCTACACCATTTCATGTAGTGAAATTATTTTCACATTCCGTCTCAATTATTTAGAAATTATTATTACAGTGATGAAGTAGATTCTACTCAGATGCTTCCTGAGTATTTTTTTGGCCTCCTCAATCTCTTGAAAAGATAAATATCATGGTGTTTGTATGCGCAACCCAACTATTGAAATCAAAATTACAGAATGCCATACTCTAGTTGGAAGTTTAAATATAGTGAGGCTTGTTCAAAAATTACAGAATTACAGAATGTCATAATCTAGTTGGAAGTTAGATATAGTGAGACATGATTGTGTGGGAATTATAGGGTGCAGTTGGCATAAGGCATTATGTGATTTTTATAGTGGGGCTTGTTCATGAATTTTGAAGCTAGGTTTTGAATGCTTTTCTCTTTATTAGAATATGGATTATTTTCCGTTTCTTTTCTGCTGATATGCTTTCTGATTATGATCTCATAATAAGCAGTTTGATAGTGACAGTTATGTATCTTTGTTAGATATTGATGCCCTGTTTTCATTTCTTCATTTGTCAATGCTTATTTGAAGGGCATAAACTTAGTTATGCAATGCTGGTTTTTAATTTTTAGAAATCTATCTAAATTCTTGAAATAGATTTTTTTTTTCATACCAATACCAAATGTTGTGGCAGATGTTTAAACATTGTAAAAATGTTAATGCTGATTTATGTAATTAAAAGGAGGGTCTACCTTCTTTATTTAATTTTATGCTGTTTTTTACGTTATTAGATGTTCATAAGCTACATATGTTTAGTCTTGACCATATGCCTTGCTAGCTGTTAGCATTATCAACAACACCCATGCAAGGGAATCTTGATTGCATGCCTTACTAGCTGTTAGTGTTATATATGATTTCTTGTGAGAGTCAAAATGGATTTTTTCAATGAAAGGAAAAGTGAATTTTAGTTGAAAAACTCAAAAAATATTTCAAGGCGAGAATTGTTCAAGTTAATTTTTTATTCTTTTTGCATAACCATCTAAAATATATATAAATATTTTATACCATCACTATGTTTAATATCTATATAGAAAACATTACTCATTGAATTTTTTTAAAAACTCTATTAAATCCTGAAAGTAATGTGCCTATAAGCAAACACCCATCTCACCTGAAGTGTTTACAGTAATGATTTCTGCTTATATGAAGTTGGGCATGGCTGAAAATGCAGTAGAATGCTTTAGCAAGATGGATGAGTTCAATTGTTGGCCCAATACCTTCACTTATAATACAATTCTCCATGTTTTAATGGAGGAAGACGTTTTCCAGGTTGCCCTTGCTGTTTATAACCAGATGTTGAAAGTGGATTGCCGACCTAACCAGTCTACTTTTAACGTTCTGATCAGTGGGCTTTGCAGAGCTGGGAAAACCCAAGATGCCTTTTTATTGTTTGATGAAATGGAAGAGAGAGGTATTTCTCCTAACACCATGACTTATGCAGTTGTTATTTCTGGTTTGTGCAAAGATGCTCATAAATTACTACACACCATGAGAGATAACAGGTGTATTCCTGATGATATCACTTATAATTGTATGCTAAGTGGGTTTTGCAAATTGGGTAAAGTAGATGAAGCTTTTGAGCTTTTAAGATCATTTAGGAGAGAGAACTATATGCTTGGGTTAAATGGTTATACTACTTTGCTCAATGGATTGTTTAGAGCTCGGAGGTTTGAGGAAGCTTGCTAGTATTATAGGAACATGGTGGAAGAACAAAACATAGTCCCTGATTGTGTACTTTATACCACGATGATCAAGGGGTACTGTGAAGCTGGTAAAATTAATGGTGCACTTGGTTTTTGAGGGAAATGACTAATAAAGGGTTGGTTCCAGATACTTACTGTTATAACACGTTGATTAAGGGTCTCTGTGATGTTGGGTTCTTAGATGAGGCTCGGTCTTTGCGTTTAGAGATCTCAAAGAAAGATTGCTTCCCTGACTCTGCAACGTATACTATTCTTATATGTGGTTTATGCAAGGAGGGCCTGGTTAATAAGGCCGAAGAGATTTTTGAGGAGATGAAAAGGCTTGGGTGTTCCCCCACTGTGATGACCTTCAATTCTCTCATTAATGGATTTTGCAAAGCTGGTGCAATGGAGAAAGCCCACATTCTGTTCAATAAAATGGAGATGGGGCGTAACCCATCTCTCTTTCTCCGCCTCTCTCAAGGCTCTGACCCTGTGCTCGATAGCGCGAGCCTTCAATCCATGGTCGAAAGGCTCTGCAGCTCTGGGCTCATTCTGAAGGCATACAAGCTCCTCAAAGAACTCGTTAAAAGTGGGGTTGTACCTGATGTAATAACATATAACATACTGATCAATGGCCTTTGCAAGGCAGGCAATATTAATGGGGCTTTCAAGCTACTCAAGGAGCTGCTGCTTCAAGGCTATTCTCCTGATGCAGTCACATATACTACTCTAATTGATGCCCTTCAAAGAGCTGACAGAGAAGAGGAAGCATTTTCACTTTTGGATCAAATGGCAAGCCACGGGCATATGCCTGATGTTGTAGTTTACAGGGCCCTTATGACATCATTGTGTCGAAAAGGGCGGGTCACTCGTGATTTTAGTCTTTGGTTAAATTTTCTTTCGAAGAGGCCGTTACTTCTAAGAAGGAAGCCATCACAATTGAATTGATACGAGAACACTTTGAGCGAGGAAAAGTGGGAGAAGCTATCAGAGGATTTATAGAGATGGATTTGAAGCTCAAGGTTGTGGATTCTTCTCCTTATACCATTTGGTTAATAGGGTTTTGCAAAGGTGGGGAGCTCGATAAAGCTCTTAAGATTTTCTCTATTCTTCGAGAATTTGATTTTGATGTCACACCTCCTAGTTGTGTGATGCTCATTAATGGCCTTTGTTTGGAGGACAGACTGGCTATGGCTGTTGATGTTTTTCTTTCCACACGGCAGAAAAAATTTGAATTGATGCCACTTGTGTGCAATAGGTTAGTTAGGATTCTTTGTTCTCAGAATAAGAGAAATGATGCTCATGAGATTGTGCATAGAATGGCTAGTGTAGGGTATGATTTGGAGTCTATCTTGATCGAACTACCAAATCTCTTTTATATGATTATGAGAATGGATGACAATGATCAACATTTTCCTTGCCTTATTGTCTCTTCTATCTTGTATCTCAATTTTGCTTGCTGTTTTTGTAGAGGAGAAGGGTATCTCATTGGATGCCCTGGATCATTTTTTCCCTAAGAGTTCAATTCTTGAATAACTTGCACTTTTTAGGCTGCATTAAGTTGGCAGAGACCGTGTTTCTATTCGATTTACTTTTACAAACGTAAACCCTAATATTACCATGCGAAAATGGAATTATATACTTTAATTGGTAGAGTAATATTAAAGTAGAGTAAATATTGTTACTTGAAGCTATCCGTTTTAACTACTTTTCTTTCTCATTCTATTGTGAAGTGAGTTTCTTTATCTTGCTGCTAATATTGTGCAACTTTTTGTCATTAGTGTGCTTAAATACATGGAATATCTAATCCACCAAGGTCTCAAAGTATTATATTCTCATTTGAATGTGGTTGAGAGTCCTCAACCAACTTTCAATAATGTGCTGAAGATAAGTTGAGAGCCTATGATTGAAATCACAATGTTGCTTTGTTAAGTATGTCTCTTGTGGCTGTGCAGATGATTGTATTGATACTTAGATTGATTGTAGTAATATTTTGACAATTGCTTTAGTGAAGTAGATCAAATAACAACAATCAGTGTTTGGCAATATGGTAGTGGATGATGTGAAGCAACTGGATCGATTTGAGATTGATGATGGTGAAAGGTTTACACTTGGAACAGATATCATCTTGCCAGATGCAGCTGTAAATCACCATGTCATCTCTTTTAGATTACTTTGGACTCGGAGTCTCTTTTTCATGGTATTTTACTGACCTTTTGCAATTTACCATCATAAATTTTCTGGAATCTCCTGAACTTGAAAATAAAAAGAACCTTTTACTAACCTCTCTATATCATTCAAGTGCATTATTGGCTTCCTCAGTTCAATCATGTTCTGTAGTATTGTGGTTTTGTCATCCATTTGGAAGTCTGTTACGTGGCTTGTTAAAATCCTCAAAATTTTTCTCTTTCACTTGGTTTATTTGTAATACCGACACCTATTTCTAAGTGATTGCTTTGGGTTCTTACTTAGAAAGCCATATCTAGCATTGTTGGTACATGGTGTGCCTCATGATACTTAAAGGAGCTTTGATGATGGAACTTGGATTGGCACTGTCTTGGGCCTGATTTTGAAGTAACTAAGTCAATTGGGTGAGCCACCAAGTCAGCTTGAGTAATTTCACTTCTCCCTTTGGCTTGTCTTAGCCAAGGCTGGCTTTAATCACACTGCAAAATGGTATGAACTAGATGTCATCTTGTGCCATGGGGTTTATGGTCTGTGCTGTGTGCAACTGTCATGCAGAGTTCAGGGCCAATTTTCACATATTTGATGTCATTTGTGCATGCATCGTATGCTAGTCATTAGATTCATAGAAAGATTGTTGTCTTTTATCGTGTATGCAGAACTGCACATACATGATTCATCCAAAGTGTTTGTATATGTTGTGCGTTTGCATGTATGCTTGCATACTTGCTTGAGTAATTCGAATTTCTGAAGCTAACATTTTAATGTCAAACTTATTCAAATGTTATTTTATGCATATTAATAAAAAAGAAGAACATTTTAATGTTAAACTTATTGAAGTTTGTCATTCAACCCATGTTTTGGAAAGCAAAACAGCAAAAATACAGATCAATTTTTGTTCTATTTTTTTTGACTAATAAATGTACATTTCAACACGATCGAGTAGATCATAGGGCCATGTCAAAGTGGTTTAGTGTTATGTATAGAGATGTCTTTGATGACCTTGTCCAAAAGATATTTCTTCTAATAGTTACTCCTTATCGGAGCTTCAAATGCACATAGGGATCAATGGGATTGCCTGGAAATGTAAAATGTATTTAACTACATTTGGATCCTTTAAAATTATGTCATCGGCCGAATAAAGCTGGTTTTCATCTATAGCCTTCATTTGGATGTGGGAGTCAATCTGGTAATAAGACTATGATTGAACATTTGTTTTGATTTCTGAGGCGGAGAGAAGGAGATGGTTTTCTGTCCTTTTGAGTTTGATGAAATACTGGAATCAGCCGGTAACTTTTTAGGGAAGATCACAGCTTAGGAATCCAAGGCTCTGCAATATGTAAATGCATGATAATCTATAATTAAGTTGAATGATGCCAGCAAGATTGATGACTGAAGAGGGTCATGGGTCGTTTGGGGACCCTGGATATACAAAATCAGTTTTTACATAACCAGGTTTTCAGGCATGTGAGCCGTTTGGCTCAATACAAGGGCTCAAACCCAGTATTGCGTCATCCCCAAGAAGGCCTAAAATGAAGATACACGTATTCCTAAAAAAACTTGGAGTATGCATATTTTCATTCAAGTTTTACGCAAACATCACGCTGCCCTTATTGTCACTGTTTTATTACTCGTATGCAAGGCTCTCTCTCTGCCATTGCAGGCCCTTTGCAACGAGCTTGTCCTCCCTATTTTTCACAATAACAAAAGCCAAGAACTACAAGAATCCCTTGCTTGTAGCATCATCAACAGTTTGAATTCCATTTTTGCTGGGTTTTGTTCAGATTCGCCAACCTCCCTTATTGTCACTATTTTATTACTCGTATGCAAGGCTCTCTCTCTGCCATTGCAGGCCCTTTGCAACGAGCTTGTCCTCCCTATTTTTCACAATAACAAAAGCCAAGAACTACAAGAATCCCTTGCTTGTAGCATCATCAACAGTTTGAACTCCATTTTTGCTGGGTTTTGTTCAGATTCGCCAACCTCCCTTATTGTCACTATTTTATTACTCGTATGCAAGGCTCTCTCTCTGCCATTGCAGGCCCTTTGCAACGAGCTTGTCCTCCCTATTTTTCACAATAACAAAAGCCAAGAACTACAAGAATCCCTTGCTTGTAGCATCATCAACAGTTTGAACTCCATTTTTGCTGGGTTTTGTTCAGATTCGCCAACCTCCCTTCAGCCATTAAAACCAGAGCTCGAGGTAGGATTTCTGAGGACTTTGAAAAATTGAACTCACTCCTCGCTTTGGGTTAGTACCTTCTCTCTACTTACTCTATCCATTTCCTCTTTCTTTCATTTTCCACTCTCCAAACCCTAAAAATTCTACTCCATAACTAGTGAATCCATTAATATCTCCCACAAAATTTATGTTCTCCATCCTTCAAAAATATTTGCAGTATTGCTTGTAGCCTTCTCAAGCTCTGTGAAATCCAAACTTTAAATTTGAGTTATGCTTACTCGCTGTATTTCCAGAATAACATAGGGCTAAAGATAACACAAATTTGAGCTTTAACGAACTTCTCAGTGAGTAACCCTTGCTCCAGTCATGCTGTTTTGACTTGAGAGGTATTTGTTTTCATTTATCCATTTTGGATGGAATTTGTAGTTCTGGAAACTATCCATTTTTCTATGCGTGTAGTTCATTTTATGAATTGTGTGAGATAAGTAGCGCTTGACTTGATTTGAATTTTGGACCTTGGTTACTTTCTAGGCTGATTAGGCAAATTTACAAGGTTAGAACTAGTAAAAATAGGGCTTCCAATTGTTTTGACAGGTTTATTGTTTGGCTGGATCTTCTGTTGATCATGTGTTTTTTTTTTTCCTTATGCCATCTCTTCTATTGATCTGTTAATTAACTTTGGGTATTTTTGTGATGCTGTTCTTCTCATTGTGATTTGTTTGTTCCATGGGTTTTGTCATTTTGGTCAATTCCCTTACTAGAAAGAGAAATTTCTGTTGAAATAAAACATAGAAATGGGTCAAAACAAACTCAATACGGGATTCTTTTTACCAATAAAAAGAATATGAGAATGTTAAATTGAACTTACTCCTCTCTTTGGATATGACCTCAGTGAGACATAAGCATAAGGGTGTTGGTTTGTTTCTATACTCAAATCGTGTGTGAAATTCTTCATTGATGTGTTTGGCTAAGTTTCTACTTTTATATGCTACATGTCATATTGTCACAGCTGCTGAGTGTTCCAATTTTTTTGTTTGTTTTGTCTTCTTATATTTGCTCTGTGATTGAAAAAACAATGCGTGCTGGGAATTGTCATATTCCTGAGCCAAATTTCTCGATGAGACTTTTATGCTGCTGTTGCATTTTAGGAATGACAACATGTGAATGGATCTTCAATGCATTGTTCTTACCAATTTTATGCATGAAATTTATCATGCTTGAGCTCTACATGTTCATAAATTATCGTAACATTATTTATTGATTGTATTGAACAATTGGAGTACATTGACTGATGCATTTTTTTACACCAGAGAACCACTAACAAATTTGATGTTTATTATTCAATTTTTGTCATGTAAACATGCGTTACATTTGTGTATGCAATGGACTAACTTTTGCACAAGACATTGGTCAATTTTAGGTAAAAAATAATGATAGAAAATCGTGCCATTATCATATATTCTTGCTGATTTTGTGTTGAAACGAATAGGAGTATTATTATAATGATAGTTGTTTTATATCTAGGTCGTATATGTAGAGAGAGTGAGAGCGAGATTGAATCATAATTCGACCTATAAAAATACCGGAAAATATGATCCGAACAGTCTAATATATTTCTTATATTATGAATAACTTGTTCCCCAAAAATATTTTTATTGGCCATGTATTATTACAGAATCATTAACTTATAGAATCAACGGCTAAACTGCATTAACAGCAGACAACCAAAACCCGGTTTTCATCTTCATGGTGCCAAACAGGGTAAAATACCAGTTTTTATATATGCTGGGTTCTTTCAGCAGCCAGCCAAACAGCATTGTGCTTATACATACTAGAATCAACAAAACCACGTATTGAGTGTATTGAGAAAAAACACAGGATTTTTATATCCAATCCCAAACGACCCATTAAGATGTAAGACAAGTTCACTGATAGGGTATTATATTTTTAGAATGGTGGCTACTAGGATGAGTGATTTATGATTTCCATCAAAGAGTCATCTTTCCTTTCTTTTCGTCTTTTTCTTTTGATTGTGAGGGAGAAAGGAAGTTGCAGAACTTGGTTTATCATGGAGTTGTCTGCATCAGATTCAGATAACAGAGCAAGGTGTGAGTAAGATAGTGCAAAGGAGTACCTGATCTCTCCATAGGGCATTGCATTAGATATGTAATGGGGTAGTCATCTGAAGAATGTAGTGCATAATAGAAACAAGGAGTGCATGACTAATTTAATCACTGATTAAGCCTAGTTCACTGTGGTTTGTGTTAAATAATAATAGTAGTAACTTGACTTTACCTTTTCTATCTCTATGTTTAAACCAGCGTTTTAAAAATCGCCGAGTCGAACCGGACTCGCCCGGTTCGACTCGGAATTCACGAAAAAGGGACCGGATCGGTTCAAAAACCGGGAATCGTCCGGTTCTAGAGAGAACCGGACGATTCCGCACAGTGACTCGCCCGATTCACTGTGCGGAATCGGCGAGTCCGTGAAGAACACGGGTTGCACAGTGTTCTTCACGGATTTTTTTCAAATTTGTCATTTTTTGACCATTTTTTTTGTTTTTTTCGGCATGTGATCTGTTTTTCAGGCTGTAAACAGCTTTATTCAGCTTTTTTAACGATTTAATGGTGGAAAAATTGGTTGTTTTTGGATCAAGAAAAATTCGGGGTTTAGGGTTTCCGCCATTTTTGAAATTTCATGCCAAATAGGGCATGAATCTTTCAAAATTTGTAGGCATATTGATCTTAAAGCTGTGAATCAAAAGATTTTGTTACTAATTTGTGAAAATCGTTGAGAAAAACAGACTTTTTTGGAGATTGAAGGCTTCGGTTCACAAAAACAGGTAAGAACTTTGGGTTTTTTTGTTTTTCCGCCATTTGATTTATTTCATGGCATATTTTGAACAAAATGAGTTCAATAATTAGGGTTTTTAATCTTTATTGTGTCTAGTATGATTTAAAATTTTTAATTTTACGTAATCTGGTCAATTACAGCAAGAAATTTGATATGAACAGTGAGATGTCAGGGGAAAAAAATTCCGCTGTTTTTTTTTTTTTTTTTCCGCCTTTTGATTTTGTTTTCATGATATATTAGAAATAATGTGTTAAAAATTTAGGTTTTTGATTCCTTATATTGTTGTTTATCAGAAAATATAGTCAATTGGATGTAATTTATTCACTTGGAGGTGAATTTTTGAGTTAAAATCGCTTATGTAAAACGACTCTGTGAAGAACAAATTTTTTTTTTTTTCTTTTTTTTTTTTTTTTTTTTTTTTTTTTTTTTTTTTTTTTTTTTTTTTGTAGCCCATGATAGAATTTTTTGTAATCTATGATCGAATTTTTTGTAATCCATGATCAAAATGTTTGTTTTTTTTTCTTGTAATCCATGATCGAATTTTATTTTTTATTTTTTATTTTTGTAACCCATGATAGAATTTTTTGTAATCCATGATCGAATGTTTTGTAATCCATGATCGAAATGTTTGTTTTTTTTTGTAATCCATGATCGAATTTTTTGTTTTTTGTTTTTTATGTAACCCATGATAGAGTTTTTTGTAATCTATGATTGAATTTTTTGTTATCCATGATGTATTTGTTTTTTTCTTTTTTAGTAATCCACGATCGAATTTTTTGTTTTTTTTTGTTTTTTTTTTTTGTAATGCATGATCGAATTTTATGTAATCCATGAACGAATTTCTTGTAATCCATGATAGAATTTTCTGTAATCCATGATCGACTTTTTTGTAATCCATGATCGAATTTTATGTAATCCATGATCGAATTTTTTGTAATCCATGATAGAATTTTCTGTAATCCATGATCAACTTTTTTGTAATCCATGATCAAAATGTTTGTTTTTTTTACTTGTAATCCTTGATCGAATTTTTTGTGTTTTTTTTTTTTTTGTAACCCATGATTGAATTTTTTGTAATCCATGATGGAATTGTTTTTTTTTGTTCTTGTAATCCACGATCGAATTTTTTGTTTTTTTATGTTTTTTTTTTTTTTTGTAATCCATGATCGAATTTTATGTAATCCATGATCGAATTTTATGTAATCCATGATCGAATTTTATGTAATCCATGATCGAATTTTTTGTAATCCATGATCGAATTTTTAGAAAATTTATGAATTTTTTTTTTTAATCCATGATCGAACTTTTTGAAAATTTGTTAATTTTTTTTTTAATCCATGATCGAATTTTTTGAAAATTTGCTGTACTTTTTTTTTTTATTTCTTTTTATCCATGATCGAATTTTTTGAAAAATGATGATTTTTCGAAAAGATGTGAAAATCGTGATAAAGTTTTGATTATCATGATGTATTAAACATTTAAACCTAATTTTTAATTTTTATTGTTTGAGTTTGCTGTAATTTTTTTTTTTTTTTTTTTCATGATCGAATTTTTTGAAAATTGATGATTTTCCGAAAAGATGTGAAAATCGTGACAAGGTTTTAATTATCATGAGGTATTAAACCATATTTTAAATTTTTATTGTTAAAGTTTTTGTTGAAAAAATTGTATGTTGATGGATTATTTATGCAAAAAAATGCATGTTATTATATTTTCAATACAAAACTGTATTTTTTTTATTTGTTGTTCATGGATTTTTAAGTTGGAATGACTGATGTTAGCCGGCTCTTTGAAGAATTGTTTTTATTATTAATTTTTTAATGCAAAAAATGTATGTTCTTGATAATTGAGTTGTAGCCATGTTTGGAGCTTGCATTTTGTATTATTCTAAATGTTTGTAATTGATATGTACGAAATATTATTGTCAAAAAAGGTATTTTGCAATAACAAATAACAACGAATATGACTACATGAACTACCGCAACATATTATCACTACATATTGTGATTATTTTTCTTTTTGAACTGTCAGGTTAATTTAAACTTTTTACATCTTAAAACAGTTGAATCATGTCAAGATCTATAGAAGACCCTGCATGGCAACATGGGGTCAGACTTGATCTCAACAAGAAAGACAAAATTATTTGTAATTACTGTCAAAGAGTGATAAGTAGTGGGGTACATAGGTTCAAGCAACACTTGGCAGGGGTTAAGGGAGAAGTTTCTGCATGCACTAGTGTCCCTAGTAATGTAAAAAAACAGATGGTGGCAATTCTTAATGCTAGCAAAGGTAAAAAAATTGCCAAACATAGGATGAATGAGGAGATAGCTAGTTTATATACACCATCAAGCAGGAATGATACAGAAGAGCAATATAATTATGACCTAAAAGAGCAATATAATAATGAGCTGGACATGGCCACAAGATTGAGTTTATATGAACAATATCAGAGGGAATGTGGGTTTAGAATGCCTGGTGGGTCTAGCTCAGACATGCATGGTGGGCCTAGCTCCGATATGCATGGTGGGCCTAGTTCAGATATGCATGGCGGGTCCAGCTCGAGCATGTATGGCGGGCCCAGCTCAAATATGTATGGAGAGGTTGGTGGCAATATGTATCAACAAGAATCAGTTGTTGAAGAAATTGTTTCTAAGTTACCTAGGAGTGCCAGTATTGCAGGTCATGGTCGTAAAGACCCATTTCTCTCAAAGCCTAAGTCACAACAGATGACCTTAAAAGGCATGGTTAAAGGTACAAGAAACATGTTAGGGAGATATGTTGGTAAATGGTTCTACGATAAAGGGATTCCCTTTGATGCAGCCAATAGCCCATATTTTCCACCTATGGTTAGTGCAATCCAGAGAGCCGGGCCCGGGGTAAAACCCCCCACGGCATATGAGCTCAGTGGGCCAATATTAGACGAAGAGGTAGAGGAAGTTAAAAAGTGGATTGAAGAATATAAACAGAGTTGGCCAAGGACAGGAATTACTCTCATGAGTGATGGTTGGTTGAATAAAGTTAGCAAAAAGGAGTTTTTAAACTTCTTGGCCTATTCCCCAAAAGGTACAGCTTTTTTGTCTAGCAAAGACGTATCAGGGACGAAGAAGGATGCAAATTTCTACGTACGACTATATGATCAGATAGTGGAGGAGGTGGGGGATAAGCATGTAGTCCAGTTTATTACGGACAATGCGCGTGCATGTGTTTCTGCAGGCAGCAAGTTGATGGATAAGAGGAAGCATCTAGTATGGACCCCGTGTGCTGCACACAGCATCGATCTTATGTTAGAGGAAATCGGTGAGATCAAAATTGTGAAGGAGACTCTAGATGAAGCAAGGTTGGTGTCGAGATTTATATACAACCACTCGAAAATATTATTTCTGTTTAGAGAACACTCTAAGAAAAAAGAGATAATCAGGCCTGCCATAACCCGCTTTGCGACCGATTACTTAGCTGTGGACTCCATTCGACAATCTGAAGGTGCATTAAAGAGATTGTTTACTTGTGAAGAGTGGTTAAATGACCGCCTCTCGAAGTCCAGTACCGGTATAAAAGTGGACAACATAATCTCAAATAGGTTGTTCTGGTCTCGATGTTCCAGTGTTGTAGAGGCCACTGCCCCTTTGGTCACGGTGTTAAGAATGGTGGATGCTGATAAGAAAGCTACCATGGGTATCCTTTATGAAGGTATTGAGAGGGCGAAATCAGCTATTGGGGAGAAGTGTAATTTTGCTAGCAAAGTGATCGAGATTATAGAAAAGAGGTGGAACACCAAATTCGGACGTCCAATTCATTATGCTGGTAAATATATATTTATATCATTACAATGTTTCAGTTTAAATCATTTTTTTATGAAATTGTAAATGACATTTTTCTACCTATATATTTTTTAGGTTACTACTTCAACCCAAAATTTTTCTATTTGACACCTGAACAACCCCACAAGATTATGGAAGGGGTCAGATACATTATTGCAAGGTTGGAGAGAAGCCATCGAAACCAAGTAGCAGCAATACAAGAGGTATTATTTAATGTTCGGGTAAGAACTTCATTGAGTTGTTATATTTGTGAGGAATAATGCACTAAAACGTAATATATTTGTTTTAGCTTGCTATGTATAGGGATGCTATAGGATCCTTCGGAACTAGACTTGCCAGAAATTCTCGAACTATGATGGATCCAGGTTATCCCCTCGCTAATATTTTGTTTATTCATATATTTAATCTTATGAATTGTTCTTGCCCTTACAATGCTTTTTACATTTTAATCCAGCTGAATGGTGGGAGATATATGGTACTGATGCACCTCACCTAAAGAGGATAGCAATTAAGGTGCTCTCCCAAACATGTTCTGCTACTGGCTGTGAGCGCAACTGGAGTACGTTCCAATGGTTGCACACTACTAGAAGGAATCGACTCGCTTCTGAGAAGCTTCATAAACTAGTCTACGTTCATTATAATTTAAACCTCAGAGAGCGACAAATAAGAAGGAAGCTTGAAGACTATGGGCCGATAGACTTAGACACAATATTTGTCACAGACACAGCAGACCGATGGGTAGTCGAAGAGGAGGAGCCAGTGTTGCACAAGAGAGCGTTCCTTGAGGCTATCGGTGATGAAGATATTGAAGAAACTGATGAGCGGCATGAAAGAGGAAGCAGCCAGCCAATGTATCCACAATATGTCGATGATATTGCACCTAATGAGGGAGAGTGGGAAGGGGGTCTAAGAGAAAATGAGAGAGATGATGATTCTGAGGCCACCCTATCCCAGCCATATTATTCACATATCGAGTCCCAACAGCAACAGTGTAGGGATGAGCACGACAGTGCAGGTGAGCATGAAGGATGGACAAGCTTCGGGGATTTTGGACTGGGAACACAACAAAACACTAACACTCAGGGATTTGGGAATAGTCAGACGCCCGCTAATATCGATGATTCGTTTTTAGATCGAATCAATGAATTGTCAAACGAATTCAATCAATGGCACCAGCGTGACCAAGAAGAACAACAACGTCGTCTATCATTTTATTTTTAGATCGTATGTTATTAATTTTATGCTTTATTGTAGTCCATGTATGTTGATATACTTATTCCATGATAATTCTATGTTTATCCTTTTGTGTGATGTAAATTAAATGTTGAATGGCGGTTCATGCAGGGAAAGAACATATCAATATTCGCATATTCATCCAAAAACATGAAAATTCTTAATGGAGTACCCTCATTTTTTATTGAATTCCTAAAAAACAATATTTATAATGAATTTTAATAATTTTTTCGGATTTTTTTGAAGCTTTATTCTGACCGATTCACCCGATTCCGATCCGGACCGCCGATTCGCCGATCCGGATCGCCGATTCACCGATCCGGATCGGTTTTTGAAAAGCCCGATCCGGGTCACCGATCCGGTTTTTAAACCATTGGTTTAAACTATAAAGCAATATAAATATGATGTCATAATTCTTTATAAATAAAAAGAACTCTTTGGAAATACTGGTGTTGGAACACCATTATCTCATGGATGTAGAAAATGAAAATTGTAAATATCAGTATTTTAAATAACGTTGTCTTGTCAATATTACTTATCATAAAATCTAAATGGTTTCCGGTGGAGAGGCAAAATTGGAAGTCCTCTTCCTGATCAGTTATTACACTTCAGGGATAAGTCATAAAAAATACCCAAAGCATTAAATTATGTTTTCTTATCAGTTGCTTGATAAAGAATTCAAAATTAATGGGATGCTTTTCTTTGAAATTACTTGGTTCCTAGGGATTTTAGTTCATAAATGGCAGAAGTGGTAAGTATTAGTTTGTGTGTTGGATTTTCATTCATAACGATGATTATTTGTTTGTAAAGAATGGAAGTAAATAGTATGATACTAATATATGGTGTTCTAAAGTATATTAGTGTTGAAAGGCGTGTTAAGCTGAGGCGTAAAAAATGAAGCTCAAGGTCTAAGCCTTTCTTAAGTTTGTAGAGAATTTAAAATATAAAAATTAAAGAAAACAAATGATATGGCTTATTGAAAAAGAGATTAAATCGATTTGAGGTTGTCATTTAATTCAGAATCTAAGTGAGATTAAAGTTTACAATTTAAGGCTTATTTGATGTTTAGTAGAAACGACAGTAGTAGGATGATGGATCAGCTTAAAGGGGAGTGAGTTTTTGCTATTTAAATTTTAGTGAGATCTGCTCCAGATGCTAAGGAGTCAGCTGTAAACAGTTTCACTATTTTGAAGCTCCTCTAAAATGCGAAAATTGTGTGCATTTTGGAATTGAAAACAACATTTTCGTTTTTATTTTTTGCTCCAGAATTCCATACTCATGATGCATCTGTTACTCGAGAACAAGCACTTGGCAGGTAAGGATTTAGAAAGTAAGAAAATTGTGAACAGTAGATTTTAGTATCACTATTACTTACATTTAATGTAGTTCTTTTCTTCATCATGGCTTGGTCCATGATCCTTCCTAATAAACCTGTCTTATCCATTAATTGATTAGTTGCTCCCAAGTTATCGAGCATTGATTAGGATCGTCATCTTCTTCAGTTCACTGGAAGTAATTTGGATTTTATTTGTCATGTAGTAAAGCCATTGTCCTTGCAGAAGAGCAAGTTCACACCAGGGACAATATTGGCTTTTGGTGGGAAATGGGTGGGTCCACCCACCTACCGAATGGGCCGACTCAGCCTTGTCTGGTTCGGACCCCTACATATATACCCAAAAAATGAGATGGCTTGGGGTGGGAAATGGGTGGGTTGACCCACCTACCGAATGGGCTGACTCAGCCTTGTCTGGGTTCGGACCCCTACATATATACCAAAAAAATGAGATGCCATCTTCACTGCCAACCTGGGTGAGGCGCTGGTCGACCTGGCCAAACTCGATATACAAGTACGTAGCTTACTTATTGAAAATGTACATAGCATATTTTGTATATACTGTTATAATTATTTAATAGTCTTTTATGTCTCGATCCATACCATCCGACCTGCCAATCCAGTCTCACTTGGACCCCATTCGGTTGAGTTTGGGTCGGGATTGACCCAGACATTTACGGCCCTAATATTGAATTACATTCTTTTTGTTCTTGGATCCCCAAAATTTCTGACTATTGCTTCATTCGTCAGCAATCTCATCAATGGAACCCATGGTGGGCTCTATATGTTAACGTGATAACTTTTGCTAATGTCCATGTAATCTTTCATTGCATGCTTTTCATTTCCCTAACAATCGATGATAATCACAATTGTCTTTTGTCTTTTCCTTTTTCCTTTTCCCCTTTTTCTTTTCCATTTGCCCATACAAAGGCAGCTCATATCCCAATGGCCATAAGTAAAGAATGGAAGGTGGGCTCACTTTTGCTATTGTGTACTTTGCTCTATGTAATTTCAATTTTGTCACATAGGGCATACATGCCTACTCTTCTCAGTGTTTTCATTTGGTTCTAACAGAGGGCTTTTCATTTTTCTAATTAATATGTTGTCGAAAAATATGTGAATTGAATCCTTATCCATTAGAACGTAGACATTTCGTGTTTTTTTTTTTTTTGGGGTAATTCAGTATGGAAGATAGGGCCCTACCTTTTTTATCTTTAAATGGTTTAGGGACCCGTTGGATAACATGAAGTTATTGAGAAGAAGATGGAACTTACCTGTTGCTATTCATGTTTTGTGTTTGTTAACAAATGATAAGATAAAAAAAAAGAACTGCATTTTATTGTTCATGTTCCCACCTTTACTCATAAAAAAAGTTCCGTAGAAAACCACGGAACTTGAAAAGGGAAGTTTTATTTGTAGTTCGTCCGAAAGAAAGACCTCGCTGCCCATCCCTCGTCTCACCGCTCTCCTCCCTCCTGCACACAAGCTCATCCCTACCGCTAACCGGACCAGGTACTCTCTCTCAATCCTCTTGACTCTCTCTGAAACCCTAACCATATCACTCTCTCGCTCCCTCTTTCCTACTCTCTAAGCGGCTGCTAAAACCTTCATGGTTTCTGAGCTTCTTCACTTCAATATATGAAGCTTCAAAACCCTAATCCATGGAAAATAGCAATGTGTATAAAATAGTTTTATTTTCAAATGAGGTGAATATACTAATTATAAATACCTGGTGTTACTTAGCTCTCTGCCATGGCTCTCTGCTACTGCTTCTTCAAGTTTGAAACCCTGTTTTTCTTTTGGTTTTGTGCAGCTAGGGTATCATCTGCTGTAACAAAAGCATGGTCCCTTTCATGAACCCTCAGTCTTCTCTTCCCAACAAGGTATTTTCTGCGATATCTTTTGTTATTTTGCAAGTTTAGAGATTAATTGTTTTCTTCTGTGTTCTGCTGTGATTTTTTTTTTAATTTTTATCATTTTGGATATATGACTGTATCATTCTTTTGATTATTTTTTATACTAGGATTTTCATTTAGCTTGCAAGTTTTATATACCAGTTACTATCTGTGCTTCTCTGTAAAACTAGTCTTTACTTCTCTGTAAAGCCAGTCTTTGTAGTTTCTCTCTTTATCTCTCTCTCTCTCTCTCTCTCGCTCTTTACACTGCAAATCCAGTATTTCCACTTATTATTTCTCTCTACTCTGAAAAACCAAATTTGTACTCTCTGCTCCTCTGTAGTTGACTCTCTCTCTCTCTCTTTCTCGCTGTAATCCTGGTTTTTTGGCTTTCTCAAAATTTGCTCTCTTTCTCTCTGTTGTACAATGATACATCCTCTAATGTTTTGCTTTGTTCAAGCGAAAACAGTAGGAAATGATGCCCTGGCTCAAATATTGGTAATCCCCAACCTGCACAATTTTACAGTAATCAGGACAGTAGTTTCATCTCTCATTCATGATCCAACCCTTAATAATTTAGCTTTCACTAGCTTGCAACCAATTATACAGAATCTTCCCATCCAAAATCATGTCCTGAGCCATAAATTTCCAGCGAACTTCATCGCGCCAAGCCTTAATTTTCATAACCCACTCAATAATCAAAACCCTAATTTCGTGAACCCGCTTGCCCATAACCATTTAGTGATGATTCCAAATAGAGCTCAGACATTACCTTCTAATCATATGCCTAATGCATTTGCTAATGGCATAAGTTACCCAGTTCAGTTTGCTAATCCGAATGGGTTTCATAACCAACCACAAGTTAGCGCTTATGCTGCTAATCAAATCCCACAATGTCCTCAAAATCCATTAATCCTGGGACTACTTTTACTGTAGATCCTTCTCATCCTTTTTTTTGTCCTCATCCACAAAACAATCCTTTGATAGTGGGTTGCCCTTTTTGTCCTCATCCACAAAACAATCCTTTGATAGTGGGTTGCCCTGCATTAGGAAACTTCCAACCTCTAACAAGCTCTTCAAACCATGTGAACAGTGGTTCTTTTGAGATTCTCAGCTTTGAATGAGAATACCCTATCAAAACTTCCATCAATTAATATTGCCTAACTTGCCCTTGCAAAGTAATGTATGCCCCATAATCTGGGTCAAAATGCGATAGGAGTTCCTGGCATTGTGTTCTCGCAGCTGAATACCTGTGTACGAATTTGCATAAATATGTATATAGTTATATGTATGTGTCTAGTGTGTGTGAGGTGTGCATGTATACACATGCACATTCCACAGGTTTTGGGTTTTCTACCTGTTAAGAAATTCCTATTGTTTGTGTGGATGAGGAAATTTATTCCTTTAGATGCAATGTTGTGTCTCTACTGAGAAAGTATGCAATATGTTCACAACATTTTTAAATCAATTCTCACACTCTCTCAATCCTTTAAAAATGGATGAGATGTGCCTTTTCTCCGCACAAAGTTCTTCAAAATTTTTGATCAACTTCAAGCAGAGGAAAGAATGACACAGCCCAGCCATCACTTTCCGCATCTGATGGCTAAGACGTAGTTTATGTAGGAAAGTTTAGTGCACTCATTGTATAGTTTCCCATCATTAACTCCTATTTGTTTATATTGAAAATGGTGTCATGAATTTCATTCTCATCCTGACAATCACTTTCATTCTGCCTCCATCATGTTTTCATACCAACTCTTGTTTGATTGTTTTTGGGGGAATTATGAAAATATATGTGAATAGTCAATTAGATGCTTTGAATGCATAATTGAAGAAATCATATTGTTTTTGGGGAAATTACAAAAATATATGTGTATACTTGAGTAATGAATAATGCGTAAATTTTTTTTTTAGAATTTCCTAATCTTCTAGCATTTTATAAAACACAGGTATTTAGAAGAACTTCCAATTTCCAGGGAACATTTACCTTTCAGTTATCAAACATGGCCTAGGGGTGCATTTGAGAACAGGAAGTTAGGGAGAAGAAGATGGAACTTACTGTTACTATTCATGTTTTGTATTTGATAAAAAATGGTAAGATAAAAAAAGAACTTCATTTTACTATTCATGTTCCCACCTTTACTCATAAAAAAAGTTCCGTGGAAAACCACAGAACTTGAAAAGGAAAATTTTTATTTGTAGTTCAAGCGAAAGAAAGACCTCGCTGCACTGGCACCTCGCTGCCCATCCCTTGTCTCACCAGGCTCCTCCCTCCTCCTGCACACCAGCTCGCCCCTACCACTAACTGGACCAGGTACTCCCTCTCTCTCTTTCTCTTTCTCTCTTAAACCCTAACCATATCACTCTCTTGCTCCCTCTTTCCTACTCTCAAAGCGGCTGCTAAACCCTTCATGGTTTCTGAGCTTCTTCAGTTCAAGGTATGAAGCTTCAAAACCCTAATACATGGAGAATAGCAATTAAACCGTATAAAATAGTTTCTTTTTCAAATGAGGTGCATATTCTAATTATAAATACCTGGTGTTAGTTAGCTCTCTGCCATGGCTCTCTGCAACTGCTGCTTCAAGTATGAAAACCCCGTTTTTTGTTTTTTGGCAGCTAGGGTATCATCTGCTGTAACAAAAGCATGATCCCTTTCATGAAGCCTCAGACTTCTCTTTCCAACCAGGTATTTTCTGCGATATCTTATATTATTTTTCTAAGTTTAGAGATTAATTGTTTTCTTCTGTGTTATGCTGTGATTTTTTTAATTTTTATCATCTTGGATGTATGATTGTATTGTTCTTTTTATTATTTTCGATACTTTAGATTTTCATTTCGATTGCAAGTTTTATATACCAATTACTATCTGTGGTTCTCTGTAAAACCAGTTTTTGCTTCTCTGTAAACCAGTCTTTGTAGTTTCTCTCTCTCTCTCTCTCTCTCTCTCTCTCTCTCTGTAATCGAGGTTTTTTGACTTTCTGAACATTTGCTCTCTTTCTCTAATGTTTTGCTTTGTTTATGCGACAACAATAGGAAATGATGCCCAGCTCAAATATTGGTAATACCCAGCCTGCACAATTTTACAACAATCGAGAGAGTAATTTCATCCCTAATTCATGTTCCAACCTCTAATAATTTAGCTTACACTAGCTTGCAACCAAATATACAGAATCTTCCCATCCAAAATCATGTCCTGAACGATCAATTTCCAGCGAACTTCAGTGCTCCAAACCTTAATTTTCATAACCCACTCAATAATCAAAACCCTAATTTCCAGAACCCGCTTGCCCATAACCCTGTAGGTGTCGTTTGGATACCTGGAAATATAGTCTCTGAAATATATTACTGGCGTAATACATTACGTGCAAATGGATTGTTACTGTTTGGGTAGTATTTAGATGCAACCTGGGAAATACATTGCTACTGTTTGGCTGTTTAGAAGAAATATGGGAAATGCATTACCAACATTTTACAAGCAATTGACTATAAACTATCATTTCTTCTTTTTTGTCACAAAATTCTATTGAAATGCAGAATTAAAGTCATCATCCCATTCCAAAAAGATTTTCTAATAATAACATCATCACCATTCCAGAGAGAGAGAGAGAGAGAGAGAGAGAGAGAGAGAAATAAAGGTATTAATAATCACCATTCCAAAGATAGAGAGAGTGCAAAGTATTGATCTTAATCATCGTCATTTTAAAGAGAGAATGAGAACGTGAAATAAAATTGTCATTGTTCCAACAAGATATACTAATGTTATCATACTCTGTTTAATTTTAGCAGTATCATGTATCATACTCTGATAATTTCAGCAGCATGTAGCTCACCTTGATAAAAAGAATGCACCGAAATTCATATAAGAGAGTATCAAAATAATTCACTGTTGTTCATATCAAATATAGCCTAAACTCCAAAGAAATTTCCTAAATTGTAGAGAGAGAGAGCCCATATCAGGATTCAAAAAAAAAGCTCGAAAAACTCAAGAGAGAGATTACCAAATAATGAATCATACAAAACTCTCAAAAGAAATTCCACAGAGAGATACCCACACAAAAAACAATTATCATATAACCAAAACCGAAAAAAAAAAACGATTGACCTTATGAAATAAATATTGGTAACTACTGTGTGATAACCCCATGATCAAGATTTCTTAAACCTTTCATAAATTATTGATTTTATGTAAACTAAAACAACAAGAACAAGCCAAATCAACCTATAATTTTACTTATTTTATGGAAACTAGAGTAACAAAGAACGAACCAAATCAACCTAATCTTACCTGCTCAAATTAACCCCTTTGGCCTGTAAAATATTTACTGTTGTAAGAATCTTTTACCACAAAATCCTACTTTTATAGGGCATTAAAAATGAAAGCCCTAAATTTTTTAGGGCAGACTTATGTCATAGAAAAATAGGTAAAACCCTAATTTTTTAACAGAGAGAAAGAGAGACAAATTGCTCTTACTTGGACACGATAAGAGAGAGATGTTGACTTCGAATAGGGTGAGAGAGGTTGCTCCAAGAGATAGAGAGAAAGGCAGCTACTTTGCTTGAGGTTTTTCCAAATTTGTTGCTATGTGAGAGAGGTAAAAGATTTGCTCGCAGAGGTCACCCGCATGGCTCTCTTATAGAGAGAGAGCACAGAGAAGGGAGGCTTGAAGAGGGACAGAGAACAGAGGCTGAGCGAGCAGCGAAGGGATTTGGGGAAATGGCACTTAACCAATTACCCGTCGTGCCCCGTAATTGATGTTTTAGCTATCTCGCGCGTAATAGTTTTCATGGTATTTGAGAAAATGGTGCGTAATCTAATTTCATTTCCTTACTGTTTAGGTGTACCCAAACACTGAAAATGCTAGGTTTCCTTGTTATCTGTTTCTTTGTAATGGATTTTCAGGTATTCAAAATGAAAATCGATTACACGCCATTTCCTCAAATACCGTGAAAACTATTACGCGTGGGATAGCTAAGAAATCAATTACGGGCACGACGGGTAATTGTTTACGCGTCATTTCGCCAAATCCCTTCACTCTTAACTCTGCCTATCTTCTCTGTCCCTCTTCGAGCCTCCCTTCTCTATGCTCTCTCTCTCTACAAGCAAGCCGTGCAGGGAACCTCTACGAGCAAATCTGCTACCTCTCTATCGGAGCAACAAACTTGGAGCAACCTCAAGCAAAATTGTTGCCTTTCTCTCTCTTGGAGCAACTAACTTGGAGCAACCTCTCTAACCCTATTCGAAGTCAGCATTTGTCTCTTTTACCGTGTCCAAGTAGGAGCAATTTCTCTCTCTCACTATCTCTCTCTCTGTTAAAAAATTAGGGTTTTACCTTCTTTTTTTTGTCATAAATCTGCCCTAAAAAATTTAGGGCTTTAATTTTTTCTGATGCCTTACAAAAATAGGTTTTAGTGGGTAAAAGATTCTTGCAACAGTAAACATTTTACAGGCCAAAGGGGTTGATTTGAGCAGGTAAGATTAGGTTGATCTGGTTCGTTCTTTGTTATTCTAGTTGCCATAAAATCAGTAAAGTTATAAGTTGATTTGGCTCGTTCTTGTAATTTTAGTTTATATAAAATCAGTAATTATGAAAGGTTTCAAAAATTTTGATCATGGGGTTATCACATAGTAGTTTACCAATATTTATTTCATAAGGTCAAGAGTTATTAGCTATAGTGAATATTGGTGATTTGAACATCTTGTAACGAGAGCAACAAATTCGTATTGTTTGGATCAGTGAATTTCTCTATAAAAGTTTCTATTGTTTGATGCCCTAAATGTATGTCAACAATCAGCAATCTGTGGCAAAGATAGAATTTTTTTTGGGTATTTTTTTTTGTGTATTTGTTGTCTCTTCTCCACTTACCAGATTTCATAGATAAAAATCTTTGTTAGCTCCTGTTGTAGGATAAAAATGTTAAATTATTCTTACTTATGTTTGCTCTTGATCACCCATCATGGCTGTTAAATTTATTAGCCATTAGCATCGTCGTTACATTAACTCCAATGCATTCAAGTATTTAAAATAACCGGATTGTCTCTTCGTGGCCCTCATTCATAACCACTTCGTTGAAAAATGACTAGTTTATATATATGTATCTGTTTTGTGATTGCTATTGGGATTTTCTTTAGGTCTTATAGAGTGATCAATCTTTTCCCATGGTGAGTAACAATCAAAACCTCAAGCGTGAAGTAAAGATGAAAATAGCCGGATCACTTGTTGCAGCTGGTAGTACTTTAGCTATATCAGGTGCTATTCTAGCGACCTATGTGCATAATCATCTGCACCAAAGCATAATTCAATTGGTACAAAGTACTATAAAACGATAATTACCTCCACTGAGGTGGACTGTCGAAACCAGATTAGAATGAGTAAAAGAGCTTACTTTATGTTGAGGAATTTTTGTTTTCGAATTGCTATACTTACTCTCTAACACACACAAATACATTCTCTCTATCTTTTGGTGGATGATAATGAATTTCTCTATCAATTTCTATATCTATGATAACATTAGTAAATCTTGTTGGAACAATGACTATTTTATTTCACGTTCTCATTCTCTCTTTAAAATGGTGATGATTAAGATCAATAGTTTGCACTCTCTTTATCTTTAGAATGGTGATTATTAATACCTTTATTTCTCTCTCTCTCTCTCTCTCTCTCTCTAGGATGGTGATGATGTTATTATTAGAAAATCCTTTTGGAATGGTGTGATGATGACTTTAATTCCACATTTCAATGGAATTTTGTGACAAAAAAGAAAGAAATGATAGTTTACAGGCAAGTGCTGGTAAAATGTTGGTAATGCATTTCCCATATTTCTTCCAAACATGGCCAAACAGTAGCAATGTATTTCCCAGGTTGCATCTAAATACTACCCAAACAGTAACAATCTATATGCAGGTAATGTATTACATAGTAATGTATTATGCCAGTAATATATTTTACAGACAATATATATCCAGGTATCCAAACGACCCCGTCGTGATGATTCTAAATAGAGCTCAGACAGTACCTTCTAATCATATGCTTTTGCTAATGGCATAATTTACCCAATTCTGTTTGCTAATCCGAATGGGTTTCATAACCAACCACAAGTTAGCGCTTGTGCTGCTAATCAAATCCACAATATCCTCAAAATCCCATTAATCCTGGGACAACTTTTACTATAGATCCTACATTTGTCCCTCATCCACAAAACAATCCTTCGTTACTGGGTTGCCCTGCCTTGGGAAACTTCCAACCCCTCGCAAGCTCTTCAAACCATGTCAACAGTTTCTTTTGAGAATTCTCAGCTTTGTATGGGAATACCCTATCAAAACTTCCATCAATTAGTATTGCCTAACTTGCCCATGTAAAGTAATGTCATTATGCCCCATAATCTTGGTCAAAATGTGATAGGAGTTCCAAGCAATGTGTTCTTGCACCTGAATACCTATGTACGAATTTGCATAAATATGCATATATTTACATGTATCCGTCTAGAGTGTGTGGACGTGTGCATTTATTCACACAAGCACATTCCACAGGTTTTGGGTTTTATGAGTGTGGATGAGGGAATTTAATCCTTAGGATGCAATTTTGTATCTCTAATGAGAAAGTATGCAATCTGTGCACAACATTTTTAAATCAATGCTCACACCCACTCAATCCTTTAGTTGTGGATGTAATGGATGAGATGTTTCTTTTCTCCACACAAAGTTTGTCAAAATTTTTGATGGACTTCAAACAGAGGAAAGAATGACACAGCCCAGCCATCACTTTCCCCATCTGATGGCCAAGACATGAGTTTATGCAGGAAATTTTAGTGCACTCGTTTTATAGTTTCCCATCATTAACTCCTATTTGTTTATATTAAAATTTGTGTTATGAATTTCATGCTCATCCTAACAATCACTTTCATTCTGCCTCCATCATGATTTCCTGTCAACTCTTGTTCTATAGTTTTAGGGGAAATTATGAAAATATGTGTGAATAGTCAATTAGATGCTTTGAATGTATAATTGATGAAATCAGATTGTTCTTGGGGAAATTATGAAAATATATGTGTATACTTGAGTAATGAATGATGTGTATTTTTTTTTTTTTGGATTTCCTAATCTTCCAATGCATTATCAAACACAAATACTTGGATCTTCTTTAACATTTCAGCAAGTTATCAAATACGGAAACCCAACTTTTTACAGTAATTTCTTTCTTCCCAGCAAAGAAGAACTTCCAATTTTCAGGGAACATTTACCTTCTAGTTATCAAACAGGCCCTAGGGGTGCGTTTGATAATAGGAAGTTAGGGAGAAGAATACTATTCATGTTTTGTGAAATGGTGTGATACAAAAAGAACTTCATTTTACTGTTCATGTTTCCACCTTTACTCAAAAAAAAAGGTTCCGTGGAAAACCACAGAACTTGAAAAGGGAAGTTTTTATTTGTAGTTTGTCTGAAAGAAAGACCTTATTGCCTTGGCACCTCGCTGCCCATCCCTCATCTCACCACACTCCTCCATCCTTCTATAGACCAGCTTGCCCCTATCGCTAACTGGACCAGGTTCTCTCTCTCTCCTGTCGTCTCTCCCTAAAACCCTAACCGTATCACTCTCTTGCTCCCCTTTCATACTCTATAAGTGGCTGCTAAAACCTTCATGGTTTCTAAGCTTCTTCACTTTTTTTTGGTTTTGTGCAGCTAGGGTATCATCTGCTGTAACAAAAGCATGATCCCTTTCATGAACCCTTAGTCTTCTCTTCCCAACCGGGTATTTTCTGCTATATCTTTTATTGTTTTGCCAAGTTTAGAGATTAATTGTTTTCTTTTGTGTAATGCTGTGTTTATTTATTTATTATTATTATTATTATCATTTTGGATATATGATTATCATTCCTTTGACTATTTTTGATACTAGGATTTTCATTTAGCTTGAGTCGCAGCGGACTCGCCCGAGTCGGCACGGGAATCGGTTACCACGTGCCGATTCCAGTGTAAAACTGGAAACCACCCGGTTCTAGAACGAACCGGCCGGTTCTGCACAGTGAACCGCTTGTATGATGTCATACACGGGTGAAAATCACCGGTATGACGTCACATAGCGAGTTAACACGTGCCAAAACACCAATTCTCCATAGTCCACTTGCGCAAGACTACCATCACCCACCGGCCGCGCGTGGATGGCAGCCTCGGGCACACGCGCACAAACCTTTAGAAACTTACAAACCAATTTATAGATGCAAAACTAAAACTTGTTGTTGGTTGTGGGATAATTCCCACGGTGCGTTAAATTACGACGGAATTTGGATAAATACTATTAATGTAGAAAACAATTACACTTGCGCTGATGTGGCGGAGTGGTTATCACTTCCAAGGTAGAGCCTTCACATTTCTAGTTCGATTCCGCCTTGGACACATTTTATTTTATTTTTGTTGACAACAAAAATAAGCAGAAAATAAATTTTAAAAAAAAAAATTTATTTTTTTTGAAATTTCTCTTTCTATTAGCAATCGTTTTTACTAAATTTATTCTATAAATCTAAAAAATTATTTTTTTTAAAGAAATTTATTCCATTTGCAATCTCTCTCTTTCTATTAACAATCTCTTTTACTAAATTTTTTCTAGAAATCTAAAAAATTAAAATTTTGAAAAATTAAAGTATTCTTTCGAAAATTGGTATGCATTCTAATAATTTTTAACCAAATTTTTATTTTATTTATTAATTTTTGCCTTATAAATCATGTAATTTATTATCTTTCTTACAGTTCTCAATAATACATTTTAAATTAGATCGTATTACAAAATATTTTAGATTTGTTATTATATGTATAATAAAATAATTAGAAAATTTAAACCAACAATTTTAATTTCAGCATATAACATTATAGTTAGTTAGGTTGTAATAAATTTGGATTATAGTTAGTTAGCTTGTAATAATTTGGGTTTTTTTAGGGGATTAGGGCTTTCCGTCAATTTTTTCCGTCAATTTGAGATTTTGATGGCAATTTTTTATTGATGAAATCTACTATTTATAGTAGTCCATGTATGATTATATATTTTATCCATGATGATTATATGATTTTTCTTAAGTGTGATGTAAATTTAATGGTTAACATAAGTTTATACAGAGAAAAAGCATATCAATATTCACAAATTGATGAAACAAGTGAAAGTTAACAATGGAGTACCCTCATTTCTTATTGGAGTCCTAAAATATGATATTTATAATTAATTGTAATAATTTTTTTGGATTTTTTAGGGCTTAATCCAATCGAGTCGGACGATTCCCCATCCGGATCGTCGATTCACCGATCCGGATGGGTTTTTGAAGTGCCCGATCCAGGGCACCGAACCCTTATTTAAATCACTGCTTGTTACTATCTGTGCTTCTCTGTAAATCCAGTCTTTGCTTCTCTGTAAAACCACTCTTTGTAGTTTCTCTCATTCTCTCTCTCTTTGCAAATCCAGTTTTTCCACTTGTTATTTCTCTACTCTGAAAAACCAAATTTGTACTCTCTCTGCTCCTCTGTAGTCATTCTCTCTCTCCCTCTTGCTGTAATCTAGGTTGTTTGGCTTTCTCAAATTTGCTCTCTTTCCCTCAGCTGTACAATGATGCATATACCCTAATGTTTTGCTTTGTTCATGCAAAAACAATGGGAAATGATGCCCGGCTCAAATATTGGTAATCCCCAGGCTGCACAATTTTACAGTAATCGAGACAGTAATTTCATCCCTCATTAATGTTCCAATACTTAATAATTTAGCTTTCAGTAGCTTGAAACCTAATATACAGAATCTTCCCATCCAAAATAATTTCCTGAATCATCAATTTCCAGCGAACTTCAATGCTCCAAACCTTAATTTTCATGACCCACTCAATAATCAAAACCCTAAATTCCAGAACCCGTTTGCCCATAACCCTTGATGATGATTCCAAATAGACCTCTGACATTACCTTCTAATCATATGCCTAATGCTTTTATCTACTGCCATAAGTTACCCAGTTCAGTTTGTTAATCCGAATGGGCTACAAAACCAACTACATGTTAGCGCTTGTGTTGCTAATCAAATACCACAATGTCCTAAAAATCCCTTCAATCCTGGGACTACTTTTACTGTAGATCCTTCTCATCCTACTTTTGTCCTTCATCCACAAAACAATCCTTCGATAGTAGGTTGCCCTGCCTTATGAAACTCCCAACCTCTAACAAGCCCTTCAAACCATGTCAACAGTGGTTCTTTTGAGAATTCTCAGATTTGTATGGGAGTACCCTATCAAAACTTTCATTAATTAGTATTGCCTAACTTGCCCATGAAAATGTTGTTATGTCCCATAATTTGGGTCAAAATGCGATAGGAGTTCCAGGCAATGTGTTCTCGCAGCTGAATACCTGTGTACGAATTTGCATAAATATGCATATAGTTACATGTATGCGTCTAATGTGTGTGGAGGCGTACTTGTATACACACATGCATATTCCACAAGTTTTGGGCTTTATACCTGTTAAGAAATTCCTATTGTTTCTGTGGATAAGGAAATTTATTACTTAAGATGCAATGTTGTATCTCTAATGAGAAAGTATGCAATATGTGCGCAACATTTTTAAATCAATGCGCACACCCTCTCTATCCGTTGGTTGTGGAAAGTAATGGATGAGATGTGTCTTTTCTCCCCACAAAAGTTTTCAAAATTCTTGATCGGCTTCAAGCAGAGGAAAGAATGACACAGCTCAGCCATCACTTTCCCGATCTGATGGTTAAGACGTGAGTTTATGTTGGAAAGTTTAGTGCACTCATTGTATAGTTTCCCATCATTATCTCTTATTTGTTTATGTTTAAATTGGTGTTATGAATTTCATTCTCATCCTAACAATCACTTCTATTTTGTCTCCATCATGATTTCATGTCAACTCTTGTCTGATTGTTTTTGGGGAAATTATGAAAATATATGCGAATAGTCAATTAGATGCTTTAAATGCATAATTGATGAAATCAGATTGTTTTTGGGGAAATTATGAAAATATGTGTATACTTGAGTAATGAATAATGCGTAATTTTTTTTTCTTGAATTTCCTAATCTTCCAGCACATTATCAAACACAAGTACTTAGATCTTCTTTAACATTCCAGCGGGTTATCAAACACAGAAACCTGGAACTTTTTAGAGGAACTTCTTTCTTCCCAGCAAAGAAGAACTTCCAATTTCCAGAGAACATTTACTTTCAAGTTATCAAACAGTCCCTAAGGGCGCTTTGATAACATGAAGTTAGGGAGAAAAAGATGGAACTTACCTATAGTAATTCATGTTTTGTATTTGATAAAAAATGGTAAGAAAAAAAAACAAACTTCGTTTTACTGTTCATGTTCCCACCTTTACTTATAAAAAAAGTTCCGTGGAAAACCATGGAACTTGAAAAGGGAAGTTTTTATTTGCAGTTCGCCCGAAAGAAAGACCTCAGTGCCCTGGCACCTCGCAGCCCATCTCCATGCTTCTCCCTCCTTCCACATGCCAGCTCGCCAGGTACTCTGGCTCAATCCTGTCGTCTCTCTTTGAAACCCTAACCGTATCACTCTCTTGCTCCCTCTTTCCTACTCTCTAAACGGCTGCTAAATTCTAAGTTTCTTCACTTCAAGGTATGAACCATGAAGCTTCAAAATCCTAATCCATGGAAAATAACAATTAAACCCTATAAAATAGTTTATTTTTCGATTGAGGGGCATATTCTAATTATAAATACCTGGTGTTACTTGGCTCTCTGCCATGCCTCTCTGCAACTTCAAGTTTGACTAACTTTTTCTTTTTCTTTTTTGTTTTGTCCAGCCTGGGTATCATCTGCTGTAACAAAAGCGTGATCCCTTTCATGAACTCTGTCTTCTCTTCCCAACCCTGTATTTTCTGCAATATCTTTTATTATTTTGCTAAGTTTAGAGATTAATTGTTTTCTTCTGTGTTATGCTGTGATCATTTTGGATTTGTGACTGTATCATTCTTTTGATTATTTTTTATACTATGTTTTTTATTTAGCTTGCAAGTTTTATATACCAGTTACTATCTGTGCTTCTCTGTAAAACCAGTCTTTGTGTTCTCTCTCTTTGCCAATCCAGTTTTTCCACTTATTATGTCTCTACTCTGCTCGGAAAAACCAAATTTGTACTCTCTCTGCTCCTCTATAGTCCATGCTCTGTGTCTCTAATCCAGGTTATTTGGCTTTCTCAAAATTTGCTCTCTCTCTGTTGTACAGTGATGCGTCCTCTAATGTTTTGCTTTGTTCATGCGAAAACAATAGGAAATGATGTCCAGCTCAAATATTGGTACTCCCCAGCCTGCACAATTTTACAGTAATCGAGAGTACTTTCATCCCGCATTCATGTTCCAACCCTTAACAATTTAATCTATGGAACAAATTTCACCCAGAACCATTTCAATTTTACCAAAATATAGGGCAAACTAATGGCAAAACTTGAACCCCAAGTTCGGAGAAGATGAGTTTGATATTTTCGCTCAAAACATGTTACTAATTTGCCCATCAAAATCCAAATGGTGTGGTTTTCATAAGGTTGCAACCTTAAACGATCCAATTAACGTGCAACTCTAAATTTTATCATTATCATAAATGTGCTTTTGATATAAAAAATTATTAGGATGGCTTGTGAATCTATTTTCATTTCTAATTATAAAATTTTAAACCCTAAAAATAGTTCAAATCAAGTAGATCTATAAACACATGCAAATCTTGAAAATAGACGGTTTGGATAATGTGTGGTAAGATACACTATTTTGTGGGCTCCAAATTTTTTTTTTT
Organism: Amborella trichopoda; assembly: GCF_054954075.1. NCBI lineage: Eukaryota > Viridiplantae > Streptophyta > Magnoliopsida > Amborellales > Amborellaceae > Amborella > Amborella trichopoda. Next base: position 5,756,087 of record NC_142345.1, read on the forward strand.
TTATATATTCAAACATCTCAATGTCTAGATGATCAATTAGAGGGTTTTTCAACATCCAAATAACTTTTTATGATGGGTTTTTTAGGTGCATCTTTAATTCTAGGGAAATTATCATAAATATATTTTAATTTTTGTCTCTTTAGAAAAAATAACTTTTAACTTTCGTAAACCTCATTTGCATCATTTTTTTTCAATTTTCAGTGTTTTTTTACTAAAATAACCTTCATAGTAGTTGTATTACCATGAAGGCACCGTAAAAACCAATCCATGTTATATGGTATTGTAAGTACCATAAAAATTAATTCATGTTATACGGTATTTTAAGTATTATAAAAATTAACCTATGTTATCCGGCATTTTAAATAGCGTAAAAATTAACCTATGTTATATGATTCTCAAAAGGTGGTAAACCTTTTTCTCCTGTTCATATTTATTTTTGTCATCTCTCTATTATTATTATTATTATTATTATTATTATTATTATATATTTTTATCTTCTTTTCCTCTCTAAATTTTTTTTAATATTTATCTATTCTTTCTCTCTCTAAATCTTCTCTTATTAACGATCTTTCTCTCTCTATTTCATCAACTCAACAAACACGATTCCAACGTGATACAAATCTGATTCCGATGAAAGAGATAAATATAAACAGGATATGAAAGTGCCATATAACATCGGTTAGTTTTTATAGTACCTATTACATGGGTTAGTTTTCACGGTACTTCAAATGTCGTAAAACATGAGTTAGTTTTTACGGAACTAAAAATGTCATATAACATTTTAGTTTTTACAGTACATCAAGTACTGTAATTGTGTTTCACGGTAATACGACTATCGTAAAGGTTATTGAAGACTATTTTGGTTGTGGGCGATGTTTCTGAAAGTTAAATATTTTTTTTCTAAATTGATAAAAATTAAAGTATATTTGTGATAATTTTCTAAATATCCAAAATTGTATAAACTCTTTTCAAATTTAAAAAAAAAGACACCTAATTTCACCCCAAATCTATAAGCACCTTTCTCTAGTCTTCCTGTGATTGGTCTGCGTTCCTAATTCCTAACACTTGGATTCCAAATTTTAGTTTTATAGAGCATATTTTCCACCACGCGCAGTGTCCTTGGATTCTAATAAGATTGGGTTAGAAGAGGGATTGGATTTTAAGAAGAAGATTGTAACTGGGGGCCGGACCAGACCACCTAAATACGAGTAGGACTAAGCGCGGGCCAATGCGCTCCAACAGGTAAGCCATTGGGCCACGTGGTTGTGAGTAGGGCTCGGTAGGGGTGGGGTGGCAACGGGTGGGGTTGGGTTTGGGTCCAGGCCTGGACCCAAAAACAATGATATGGGAATCTTACCCGACCTAACCCGAATTCATCGAACCTGGACCTAGACCCGATCCAAAATTAAAATATCTATGTATTTAACTATATTTAAATATACTTCATAAATTGAGACCTTAAAAATATTATCGGATCTAGACCTGAATAGTGTTTAGGTCCAAGATATGGACCTAGACCCGACCAGACCGGTCCAATTTTTGGACCCATATTCAGACACAAATCGGGTCTACCCCTCAAGACTCGGGTTTGGATCCATTGCCACCCCTAAGTGGAAGGTATGCTTGGTGCAATGCCCTCCGGCCCTTTGGGGTCCAAGTTGCGAACCCGTGCCATGGCTAGGGATAGGTAGCCCTGGCCTGGCCAAGTCCAGCTGGTTGCCAGTCCTACAGAAGAGTAGATGGTGTTTATCTACATGTACTTGATTCTCAGTTTAGTTCTTCAATTTGAGCCTAAACCCACATTTGGTCTCTCAGCAATGAGACAAAAAACTAGGTTTACAGAACTATGATTTTGAAAGTTATGTCATGACAATAACCCGTAGTATTTGTCCTGTACAAATTATCAATATAGTCGATCTCAAAAACTAATAATAATAATAACAAAAATTGTATGCATACTATGTGCCAAAAAAAATAATGTCCCAAGATTGAATAGACAATCTAATATTTGAATGGTCACATCAAAGTAGTCTTTTAAAACATGGATCGATGGAATGGATCGTCCAACCACCGATCTCTATCTAGATTGGACGAATTACCAATCCAACAAGATTGAAACTAATTGAGGAAAAGGCTTTTTAGGGTTGAAAATGCTTAAAAAATATTAATAACAATAATAACGATGTTGATTGCTTCATAGGCAATAGGATGAGAGAAAGTAGACTTAGGTAGGTTGGCCATGTGTAATACAACATTTGTTAAGAGGTACGAGTTGGTCTAAGTGGATGGCTAAAAAATTGTAAAGGTTATGCTCAAAAGGACATGGTTGGAAGTAGAGAGAAAATACATGGGTACTTATACTCATTGAAGGTATAACTCTTGATATAGCAGAATGGCGGATTGAGTTTCGTGTAGTCGACCCTAAATAGTTAGAAAAAAAACTCTAATAATGATGATGACAATGCACAAAAAAAAAAACATAATAAAGGGTGATTTTATAGTGGTGTCGGACCAATTCTCATAAAATTAGCTTGGTAACTATTGATTCTCAATTCGAATCAGCTATTCCTGATCCCAACCAATAGATTTGAAATACTGGACCAGAATTTTAAAAACTCAAAATCCACTTTTTAAATAAATAATAATTATCTTGTGACTATAAAGTGGGCTTCACAAATTTTACTAAAAAAGGAAAAAGAAAATTTAAAAGCAACTCTTGTAGAGTTTAGTGCGATCCCGTGGGGAATAATTCAATTAATACACGCTCACGCGCACAAATAATAAAGATGTGATTTTCCTTGTGTGAAAAATAACCAATATTTATGTGAAGAAAAGCAAAAATTTGACTGAAATCTAGCAAAACTCCAAGCATTAGTGATATTTAGACATGGGAAATTAGAAGTGTGAGCTACTCAACTCATAATCTCTGGTCAATTAGATTGGTGATATTTGGATTTGGATGTGGTTTGTATAAGTGGAGGCCCTGAACCATCAAAGTGAGGCACGCTTTTAAATAGTATCGAAAGATGTTTCAATACTGAAAATCTTTGTGATGGTCTGAAAATTTAGTTTTATATCTAATTATAAAATTTAAATCTCAAAAAATAGTGTAGATTGAGCAGATCTATAAATACTTGAAAAATTTTAAAAATTAGCAGTCCAAAAATGCATTATAAAATACATTATTTTAGAGACTTAAAATCCATTTTCTTTTCATATCCGTTCGTCTTGAGGTTGAGATGGATCCATTTGAGGATTTTTGAAGTGCACTTTAATTTATTTGTTTAGGGTCTCGCTCTTATATAAACTTTTTCCAATTTAACATTTAAAATTTTTAATAAAAACCTGAATTTTGCTGGTGGATGGACCTTTGAGATTACAAGGACTTGTTAATGACTTGGCTGTCGTCCACAAATAAGGGATGCGAAAGTTATTGGAATAAGCACCTTCAGTTCTTTGATCACATTTCACTAAAATAAACGAAGGGAAAATGTTCTTCTATAGGTATAGTATGGTTTCCTTTTTTCTTTTCCCCCAAAAGTTATTCTACTCCCTTGGGAATATATACTGTCCATTTACTCCGTCACATAATGCTCCACTTAGATTAATTTTAGGCCCTTAAATTTTGGAGACATAACCTCTTTAACACATGGGTTAATGTCAATATTTTTTTTTTTCTTTTAAATGCACCTTCTAGGCACTGGACAAATTTATGTCACAAGATTGTGTCCAATTTTAAGAAGGTCGGATCTAAATGGTTGAAAACTTAAATTTCAATTTTTTTTTTTTAAATAATCATTTAGTAACTCTTAAGTGGTTCGCAAAATTTCATATTGAAAAAATCCTCCCAAATAGGTTATGTGACCGAAGAAGTAGAATTGAACTATGCTCCTAAGTGATCATTGTATACACACTCTTTTTTTTTTTTGTTAAAAAATTTATTGAAAAAATCTATATAAAGTTGCAACCTTAAAATGTTGGATTAAGGTGCGCATCTAAAATCCATTATAAAGGTTGTTTTGATGTTCGAAAATCCTTTAATTGATCATCTCGACATAAAAAATATATAAATATGAAAAGAAAAATAGATTTTGAGTCCTAAAAATAGTGTATTGTATAACACAGTATTTGGATCGTCCATTTTGAAGATTTTCAAGTGTCTATAGATGTACTTGATTTGAACCATTTTTGGAGTTTAAAATTTCAATTCATAATTAAAAATGAAAATAGATTCTCAAGCCATCTTTATAATTTTTTATACCAAAGTTATATTGGAAAATGTTTATATAGCTCTAGACAATCAAATTAGTGCCCACTTCAAAATTTTCACTAGAAGATGTTCATTTGATGTCCAAATATCGTCAAATTGATCTTCTCGATATTAAGATGCATGAACATGAAAAAAAATGGATTTCAAGTTTTGAAAAAAATGCACCTTGTAACGCATTTTTGAACTGTTAATTTTAAAAAAATTTCAAGGTTTTATAGATCTACTCATTTTAAACTATTTTTAAAGTTTTAAATTTTATAATTATAGATGAAAATATATTTTAAGGCTATCACAAAGATTTCCATTATTGAAACTACATTTTTCGATACTATTTGAAGGTGGACTTTATTTTGATTGTTTAGAGCCTCAGCTCTATACAAATGTCACCCAATTATCCATAATTTAGAAAAATAAATTTAATTATATTTAGGAAAAGTATAAAATGAGACAATTTTTTTGGTATAAGATGGTCACAATTAATTTTGTCCATTATAAATAAAATTAGATGGCTGCATTTATTCTATTATAAGTTTATAACACATCTATGCTATCAAATTTTACATCCGATGGCTATGCATAATTGTGACCTCGTAAGATAAACGGTACACGGTATACAATCGTTTATATATATGATAAAATTTGGAAATACGCCTTGATGTGATTGTTTAAGGTCGAAACCTTATGCAAACCCCACCCAAAATTTATTGATGTCAGGGCAATTACATGAGAGGAGAGGCATGGACACGCAACCGTGAGGAGAGAGAAACAGAGGCCATGAACAAAAGTCACTTGACCATGTAGAGAGAGAGAGTGAGGAGCCATGGTTATGGAAGTGAGAAAAGGTCCTTATAGGGCATGAAGCATGGACCAGAAAATGCTCGTCCAAAGTCGCAAAACACCTGCATTCGATTGGGAGACACAAGCTTAAGGGAACTGGGCAAAGGGTATAATCCGAGAGAGAGAGAACCCAAAACCCCAACATGGAGAACCCATCTCAAAGAACCAGAGCCAGCATCATTGATGGCTTGGGGGAAGAAATAATCAGAATAGTGACCCCTGTTTCTATCTGCATGTTCCTTGTAGTCTTACTGGTCTGTATCATTAACCCATCTTCTTCTTCTGATGATTCCTCTTCAATCACAACCATAGCCACAATAATCTATGATGAGAAAACCTCTGATTCAGATTGGACCAAACTCACTGGTGCTCTCTTAAATGCTCTGGTTTTTGTAGCATTTGTAACAGTCGTTACATTTCTATTAGTCCTCCTTTTCTATTGCAGATGCATAAAATTCCTCAAATATTATATGGTTTTCTCCGCTTTTGTTGTTTTGTTCTTTATGGGTGGTGGGATTTCGTTGTTTCTTATTCAAACCCTATCTTTTCCCATAGATTGCATCACATTTGGGGTTCTCTGGTTCAATTTCTCCATAGTGGGGGTGTTAAGTTTCTCAATGGAGAAAAACCCAATTTTTATTACACAAAGTTACCTTGTTTTTATTGGGATTATTGTGGCTTACTGGTTCTGTCTTTTACCTGAATGGACCACTTGGGTCTTGTTAATTGCCATGGCTGTCTACGATCTTTTTGCTGTTTTGGTACCCGGAGGTCCTTTAAGGCTTTTAGTTGAGCTTTCTGTGTCAAGAGATGAGGAAATCCCTGCTCTTCTTTATGAGGCTAGGCCTGTTGAGTTTCCTGGTCCTGATCAGGTCAATGGCCGTAGACGATTGTGGAGGGAGAGAGAAATTCTTGGTTCCGGTTCTGACTCTGGTTCTACCAGTAATGGTTTGGGTTCAGCTCTAGGGAACTTGGTGGCTTCGAGTGACCATGGGGTTAATATTTTGAATTTGCAATCGCATATGGGTATTGAATCACAGAGAGAGACAAAGTTGGTTGTGGCCGAAGAGACTCAACTTATTGGTGGTTCTGGTTCTAGTATAAAATCAACTCTAGGAAAACTTCTAGCTTTAGAAAACAGAAGGGCTAATGTTTCGGAACTGAATTTGGGTTCTGAACCAGAGATGGATTTGAGCTTGATTTCCGTCGAAGATGGTCGATCTACTGGTGATTCGGTTACAGAAACTGGGTCTCCAACAATCCAGGATTCTTCCTCTAGATATCTAGAAACAATGGAAACTCATGTAGAGTTTACTGGTAATTCAGTTACTGAAATTGGGTCTGAGGAATCTCGCCCTTTAATTGATCGAAGAATTGGATTCTCTTCTAATAGAGGATCAGAAACAATGGAAATTCATGTAGAGAGGAGGCCAAATTTAACAGAAGTTCAGCAAAATGAGGCAATGGAGATTGGTTCTTCGAGGGGTATCAAGCTTGGTCTGGGTGACTTCATTTTCTATAGTGTGCTTGTTGGGAGGGCAGCCATGTATGATTTCATGGCTATGTATGCTTGCTACCTTGCAATTATTGCTGGGCTTGGTGTAACTCTCATGCTCTTGGCTTTCTACCAAAAAGCATTGCCAGCTCTCCCAGTGTCTATATTGCTCGGTATTGTGTTCTATTTCTTGACTCGCCTCCTTTTGGAAGGCTTTGTCGTTCAATGTTCACTGAATCTGATAATTTTTTAGATATGGAAAGAGAATGGTTCCTTATGTGTCATTCATTGTGATGGAAGACTTTGCTTGTTTCAGCAATTGATCTTTCTTTTGCATTAGTTTCAAATTCTTTCATCATATTCTTTTGCTTGCTGTGACCAACTTACACTCTCTGCCAAACGGAGCTGCAATGTGTTCGATATAATATTGTAAAGGGGAATGATGTCATGTCATCGTGTCACTAATGGGGAAAGATTACAAAAGAGTAATGGGTTAAAAGTCTGAAAAGCATGAGGGAGATCAGCCCTAAATCCTTAACAGAAATAACTGATGATTACCTTCTTGGATGCAGTCCATGCTTGATTGATAGTATGCGCTTGAAATTCATGGGATGCACACATTAGCACTATTGGGTTCCGAAGAGTTAAAATAGTGATAATTACCTCCTCAGATGCATTCATACTTGATTGATAGGGATAGAATGAAAATGAAATTCACAGGGTGCAGTACATCAGTACTATTATGATTCAAGGAGTTAAAGTGCTTTAACAATAGTTTGATTGCTTCTTCCTGTCTCCTTGACCCAATGTCCATCTTTGCAAAAATCATGTGTCTTGTCCTCACCCCAGATGGGTAGTCAATACATGAAAGAATTTGTGTATTCCAATTCCAGCCTCAATCCATGCACCCTCTGTCAACATATTGCTTTCTCTCTTCAAGAGTTTGCAATTTTTCGTACAGGTCTCATTTGATGACCCTTAATGAGCTCCTCTATTATCTTCAACACTTTTGATGACCTCTTAAAGGTTTCTGAAGATTATTATTTTTTCTATAGTTTGAGGTATGTTTGATCTTGTGATTTCAAGGAAAACTTTGTTGAGTGGATGTTTCTCACATAAATTCCACGAATCTTATGACTTTCCATGATGAGTATTTCCTGTCTTCTTTTTCTTTTCATTTTGATTGACGACTTCTACAAACTAGGTCAATATCTAAATCTACCCCTAGGTTTCCTACTTTACCATTGCTGCCATAGGGTACTCATGAGGCATAACCCAGTTTTCTACATGGTTGATCTCTCTGAGTTCCATTGCTTCAATGGTTTCTAGAATTGTGCTTTATACTTGGGGAACTAGTTGTGAATTCAATAAATCAGGAGGTCAGTTTAATCAATCAAAGGACGTTTTGCTTTTGTCATAACAAATTTAGCTATATCTCATTCCATTTTCTGAAGGTCCCTCGTAAAGCTTCGATCAATGTTTGGCTTCACTGATCTTTGATGTACTTGTCATTTCTCTCAACTAGATTGATTCTAAGTCTTCAGCCTTTGAATTTTCAGTCACTGCTACTAAGAGATTTTGCTGAATGTTGTGGGCTGATATGCTAAAGGTTCTATTTTTGTACTTCTCTGTTTAGCTAAGCAGGAAAAAACTATATGTTGAAGATTATATTCAAGGGCTTCTTTTGTTCCATTAATGATTTGGAGAACATTGAATCTTAAAATTGCATCAAGGCTTTACTCCTGTACGCAATACATTAAACTTGGATATCTGGTCCAAAGAATAAGAAAAGATATACATTAAACTTGGAGAATGTGCAATGTGCTTGCATGGGCTCTTGCAGATGTCTCATGATATACGAATCTCGCTTTATGATTACACACATTCATCATCATCAAAAGCTTTTTCCCAACTATTCAGGGTCGGCTATACAAATCTCTCTATGATTACACGCATTCATCACCAAAAGCCTTTTTCCTACCATTCAAGGTCGGCTACACAAATTCTGGTCTGTCATTCTGCTCTTATCAATGACCATGTTCTCAGCGAGGCCATACCTCTCTATATTTTTTCTCACTACTTTTAATTATGTCATGATTACGCATTCTATTACCAAATCATAATTCTAATTCATGATTTAAACCTCATAAACCAATTAAGCGTTAGTATGAGTATCTATATATGCTCAAGAAAGGTTTGCAGTACTTTGATTTTGGTCATCAACTTTGGTTGATTTCTTTTTTCTTTTTTCTTTTTTCTTTTTTCTTTTTTCTTGAGAAAATTTCATACTTCTTCCATTTCTTTTGTCAGCTTTGATCCTTCTCAGTTATAGTTCATATACCATTAAGTCTACTATATAAGGACCTGCATCTGTAGGCTTCACCTTGATTCTCTTTTGTGGTGAAGGTTTGGTATTTTGTATTGGGGGATCCAAATTGTATAATATTTAATTTTCATTAGATGCTAAGTAATTTTCAATTGTATAATATTTAACTTTCATTATATGCTAAGTAATTTTCAAATCTTCGATGTTAAGTACATTTCAAATCTTCGATTTTGCAGTCATCTTATCACTAGGGCACCAATGGCCCTAACTGTGTGGGGTTGAGCATCTTATTCAGGGTGTATACTACTAAGCATTGCACTTCCACTCTCTCTCTCTCTCTGTTTTGTTCTTTTTTCTTTATGTGAATTGGTCTTCAAAAATATGTTGAAATTGTTTTGTTACTACACATTATAAAGGTGTCGGTTTGAAAGAGCATAATGTAAAATGACTTCAGATGATATACCAATTATCAGGGATAATACTACTCTGTTTGGATAACAAGATTTCCAAGATGTGCATCGAAAATAAGGCATTGGTCAGCAATGAATCACATAAATGACCGGTCTTGCTCAGAATCTCATTGTTTTAAGTACCTGGCTCATTCTTTGCTTAGTATGTGAAATCTAACATTCGAAAAATTTTATTTTGGACATTGTGCTCTATAACACGATCCAACAACCCCATTTCACATGCAACTTTCAATAATAATTGTGATCTTTTTATATTAAAAAATAAATGGTCATACACTTCCATAAATGAAAAAGTAAGAACGTGCCAAAAAGAGTTCATTTTTTGCCGAGAGAGAGAAAGAAAGAGAGAGAGAGGGAGAGAGACCACATATGGCGGAGGTTCATGCATTTCACTATCTTATTAAGAAATAACTCAAAAAGTTCAAGGCAATTCAATTCAAGTACCGGAAAGCACTCAAGCATTCCAAAACCATACAGATGCTATCGAAATTGCCACAAAATTGGTTTTCTTGCAGTAATAGGTGGTTTGAAACAGAATCCAATTGGCGAAATGAATATAATATACATGATTCTTTATTATAATGATAGAAGTCATAAATTGGGATCAGCATAAACACAATTCACAAGGGAATCAATTTCTTGTGCTTGTAATACCACAAAAGAGAAATGAATATCAACCCACCGAAGATACCGGTTATAATCATAAACACATTTCACTAGGGAATCAATTTCTTGTGCTTGTAATACCACAAAAAAGAAATGAATATCAACCCACCGAAGATAGCGGTTATAATCATAACCCAAACAAAGGCAGGTGCATAATGGAAAAAACTAATCACAATATTCATTCCGAACACCCCTGCCACCGCTGCGAAAATAGTAACGACGAATGTGCCCGTTGTTAGCAACAGTTCAAACTGGATCAACTGGTTGCGAATGTTATCCTATAAAAGATAAAGTAAGATAGATTTAGAAAAACGAAAAAAAAATTTCTTTTTTTCTTTTAATTTTTTTGGCTAGACTAAAAGAATAGCTTTAACTTGTAGGGTTTTATGGGACAGACTTCAACGTTCCAACTCTTGATATCCGGCTAACCAAACCGGGTTGTCTACAAGTAAGCTGTGGCTCAAGGGACAGCAGAAACAGCAAAAGACATCTCTCTCTCTCTCTCTCTCTCTCTCTCTCAGACAGTTATATTAGAAGGTATGCTCACCAGTTTAATGTTAATGAAAATCTCAGTATCATCGATATACTCTTTGAGCTGCAAATTCAAGAAAAAAATATTAGACTTTTCTGAGCAAAACACTTCATGAATGAAAAACTAAATGCAAGAAAGATTGTGTGCATTGTTCTTTACAAATAGTAGAAACTCTTTGCTTGGTATTAGCCAGCTTTGGGAAATGATTGGCTAAGGTCACATGTAGTTCACTATTTGTAAACTGCATACATCACTACATGAGCCCCATGTAAACCTGTGGCATATTCCAAAACTACTGATACAAATTCATGTTTCTGTTCTTCCCTGTGGACAGCCTATTGACAATGCATAGTTCAAAGTGCACCAAAATGATTTTGATTTCTAAGTTTGGGTGAGAAAGGGGGATACTCCTCTTGAAATAACAACTATTTCACAAAAGAAATGGGGACATTTTTGGTTACTATGATCAAAATGTTATTAAAAAAAAAAACTCTAAACAATACGTGACAAAATTTCAATTTTGTAACTAAGACCCAATTTTTTTTTTTATGAAAACTAAGATAAAAATTAAGAGAAATAATATGGTATTTATTTGTCGGGACATAAAAACATTACTGTTTATTTTATCTTTCAAAAGATGATTTTCTAAAGATATTTAAATACTAAGGGCATGTTTGGTACGCGTGAAATAACTTCATCAAAGTATTTTCACATGAAAGAACAACTCCATGTAATTAGATGTGGGAGTTTTTTCACAACAATTGACTGCCAATTAGTGTAAAAAAAGGCGTTGGAACCAATTGGTGCAAAAAAACTCTCACATCTAATCACGTTAGGGAGTTCTTTCATGTGAAAATACTTTTACATGCATCAAATGTACCCTAAAATATTTACGCATACAATATATCATAGAAGGGTGTGAAGTATTCGATTGAAAAGATGTGTATAAAGAACAACATGGAAGTTGTATTCCTATTCTTAAACACTGTTTTAAATTTGAAACAGTAAGTACCACAAGCCTGAAAGTTGTGTGCTTATGCATGACTTGTTCTAGTATGGTGCAAGTCTCCTGTGTGAATGAAACAAGGTGAAACAAATATCATAAAATCTACATGTCCAAGCATATATGAAATATGAGTTGGGCTCTTGAATCTTAGTCTCTAGGAAATTCCAAGAAGGTATTACCTCTTGTCAAAGAAATGTTGGTAATTTTCACATATAAAACAATAGTAATACACACTTGGTTGCTTTTGAATCTCAGCTCTGAGAAAGTAATGCATGAGAATAACCAATCACAAAAAAATGTTAATGTTCCAATGATTAGAAGTCATAGCTCAATGGGAAGATGAGAATGTTTCAGCCATGAGGTTGTATTCCCAAATGGATCTTACCTATTAAAAAGGAAATAAGAGGGGGTATTTTGGTACATTTACCAAATCAACCAAATTACTATAATAATTGAACAGTAAAAGAAGTCCCTATTTTCACATGCAAGTATGAGAAATAAGAGGTTGAGGGTATTTTGATCAATGCATTACAGATTCATCAATGCGTTACGGATTGGGTATATCAGAAGGCAAAGCCAAAGATTTTCATTTCCGAAAGGTAGGTAAACAACAAAGTTGAAAGAAAAACAAATCTTTCCCCAAGAAACAACCGAACTCAAATCATATGCCATTTAAAACTTCAGAATGTATGCATAGTCCAAAGGAATATGCTCTATGGTGCTCGAAGTCTCCATCCACTTACAAAAAGTTGGAGATTAACTGGAGCAGGGCACACAGAAACAGTCACCCAGGTACAATTAATGTCAACACTTCATGAGTAGGAATAAGCAAAAATGTTGCTTGGAGTACCTTATATACAACAGTCCAGCGGACTATGATACATTCTCCCTCTAATTTTAAACATACATATTCTTACCGACAATAGTTTGTTGAGAGTGCCATCTATCACAACGAAATATGCTTCGAGTAACATTTCGAGCTCCTCCACGTGCTCCCCATCAATCCTACTTCGACTCATAGCACTACTCAAAGCTTTCTCTATCTTGCCTGAACCACTATGAGAAAGTGGTGATACTGGTGCAGACATTGATGCTCTTGGAAAACCAGCGAAGTTTGAGATATAGAGTTCACTAGAAGCATAAGCCTTGTTTCTTTCTTTCTTCTCAGTAAGATACATCTCAGCCATGTCACCATCATCATCCATAAGATGCTCTATTTCATCGCGAACCTGGGGAATGAACAGCTCATTCATTTAGGGCTCAAGGAAAATAAAAAGAGAAAAAGGGAATGCAAATATTTATGTTGGGAGTTAGGATGATGGATTTATATGCAATTGTCAAAAATGATAATGTAGTGTAGTCCTGTGGACCATGGAAATGGGGTCATCACCAGAGAGTGGGACCCACAACTGGGCCTAGGTACTGCTCTGTGAGGTTCCCATCTCTCTCCATCACCACCCATTACTTCATTAGAGGTCATGGCTCATAAATATGCTTTCCCATAGTTCATTGGAATGTACAGTAAACAAAGGATTGGTTTATTAAGTACCTTCTGTACCCTCCGAGTCAAGGCTAAAATATGGCTTTTCATTCTTCGGACTCGTTCTAGATTCAGAGTGCTGATTGATGAGGCAAGCTCATCAAGCACTGGGTAAATTTCGATTTCTAATTCCGTCACCTGGAGGAAGTGCAGGTAGTTGGTTTAGAATCACAACAGAACCATTTTGAGGAAAACAATGCTCTAAAGTTATATTCCTGTGCTACAATAGAAGATTGCAGGGAGTTGTATTTTTCCAATTTTATTTATTTTGGATAGCATGGGGGGAGAGGGCGAGGATTTTGTGGCCAGGTGGGTTCCAAACCCTGCTATCTCTGTCAGCACAACAAAAACACTATCAATCCCAGTTTTTTCCATTTTGCATTTTGTTTAGTAAGTAAAGACACTGCTTGTTGCGTTACGGGACAGTGATCATACTACATTAGCTTAAATGATAATTCCATAACAGATTAATGGATAATAATGATGAGAGAAGCATGTTCCAAAAGAACTCTAAATTTGGCTGGGACTGTCAGAGACTGGCCTGAAAATCTCCACACTGAAATGGTTCTCGTTGAAAATTATTTCATACCAGCTAAAACAGATAAATGTACTCAGGCACTTCCATTATGTACTGGTTTGAGTGTAATGCTTAGTTAGACACACAAAACATCCAAAGCATCACATTATATGACAAAGGCCCAACATTGGAAAAGTCAAAAGTCAATCATTATTGTAAACTTACAGTGTATAAGATTATACATGGTCAATTAGCATTGGTTTGGAAACCACAACACCAAAAGATCATCCTATATCATTATCTTTCCGAACATCACCAGGCAACAGAAGGCCATCATCCTTGAAGGCAGAGACCAAAGCTACAAATGATGGAAAATGAAAATAAGAAGCAAATGGGATTTCTACGTTGATGAATACAATCGTAAGGTAGTTGGCCCAACATTTGAAGGTTGAGTGGCCCAAAAAGGTGATTTTGAGCATTGTAAGATGTTATTTCCTACCATAAAGGAAAGTCCTGAGGAAGACCACACTAAGATACCAAATCCAATAAAAAGAAAAGTGTGACATTCATTAGGGAACAAGAACGAGATGTTAAGAAAAAAGACTATAGTCTCACTTGGGTGACTAAAATGTGTTCAAAATCAAATCTCTTCTTTTCAGCACCTCTCTTGCCACCATTATTGCAAAAAGCATTACGAAAAGGGTGTCAAATCCATTATATTCTAATCCACAACAATCAGAAATAGACCTATTTGGTTGACTAGAAGCAATACTTGTGTTGAAAACTCGAGTATTCCCATAGATTGTGGTAGTTTTACACTTTTACTAGAGCCACAGCCCTCGGCAATGGATGCTTAAACACAATATTTTAATCATGAGATCTGTTACCAAACCAAGCAACAAAAAGGTTAGCCATAAATTAGTGATTTTGTAGAAAGGCAACATACCTGAGCATCCAGAAGGGCGCATGCTAGCTCCAAAGCTACCTCCAATGCTCGAAATTCAAAGGGTAAGTCATCTGCTGCAATTTTATAACAAACTTCAGTTTCATAAGGCACAAAATTAGTGTGTGAGAGAGAGAGAGAGAGAGAGAGAGAGAGAGAGAGAGAGAAAATGAATGGAAAACAAATACGAAGCAGGCAATGCCTACCCGCATTCCAAAGGTTGTTTCCCCAAATTATCAAAAGTTAAATGCCTTACCACTCAAATTTTTATTCATGTCAAGACGCCTGAGCAGTTCTAATTCATATTGACGAACACAACTGTCCAGGGAATTCATCAAGAGAACCTCATCGGCTGTTATTATGCATCGTATTTGTTCTAAATTGACAATGATCGCCTTTTCTCGCCCTAATATAGTGGTGGGATACACAAACAATGGATCCAAGAGACGGAGATCTCTAGCTGGTAGATTACATCTTCTCATCAATGAAGCCTTGTCCAACTCTAAAACTTCAGACTGTCCATCTACATCTATACGTATCCATGACCGGCTCCCTTGGCCTCTCTTCTTCACTACCGAGAAGTCCAATCCCGAAAGCACTGGCCTCCCGCCACCAAATAATTGGTTTACTGACTTAGAACGAACCGAATAACTGGGAGGAATAAAAGGATCTCTAAGCCCAGCCATAGTTTCCTCTAGAGAATTTCAAAAAGTATCTTATCTTGCACATTTCAAAATTCATGTGATTGTTCTAAATTCGAGCAGCCAAGATATAGAAACAAACATCAGAGAAAGATTACCATCCCCATACCTCCATTCCTAGAGGAGCACTCATATAGCAAACAAATGTCTTGGGGCCTTAATGAACAGTCACATGTAAACTGCAACTCTAAAAGTCCATTCAAATATATAAAAGCTCAAACCAAGATGAGAAGCACTAATCCAGAAGCAATGATTCCTCTCTCTCCTTCCACTTCCACTTCTAATTATTGTAGTTCTTGTTATTCGGTGGGCAAAGTCTGAACGTTACGAACAAGCTGCTTAACCCGAGCAGAACAATACTGCGGTCCGAGAAAATCAAGAAGCAAGAGTTTTCCTTCTCCAATCCATCATCCCAACGTTATAGCAACTTTGATCCTTTGTTAATGGAATCTCTAATCTGTAAAACCCAAGAGAGAGAAACGAACTATCTCCCATCAATTACCAGAAAATGAAACAAAATCGCGTCCTACTTCCACTGTTAGAAATTCTACCCAAAGTATCATACAACGAAAGAATACACAACCAGTAAACAACTTACTTGAACTTTTTGAAAATCTCAGTGGAATAGGCAAAACCAAACAGAAAGAAACGGTTCACGACGCTAATTAATTTAATCCCCTCTTTCTTCGATGCATAAGAACCCAATAAGTTGTTTCTTATTTGACAACCAAGTTGAACCACATAGTAAAGCCTTTCGTGAACAATTTCTTGATATTCCAGAAAAATCAAAAGACAAGAGAGAGAGAAGGCCCCAAATACTCAAAACCCCATTCAGAAAACTTATTTCTTCAAAAGCTAAAATGCATCCAACATTCACAAACAACAATTCTTCAGAACACTCTGAAACCCAAGTGAGGAATCTCCCCATGAATTGTCTATTCTTATAAACACCTTTCCACAAATTTTCAATTGAAATCTGAATTCTAAAATACAGTAATTATCACTGAAGAAGTGAAGATTACATAAGCTTGTCACCCAACAGATAGAAGCAGTAAATGGATAGAGAGAGAATATCGACCACTTACCTCAAATAATTGGTACAACAAATAGGGGACAGAGAGAAAGAGATGGAATATATAGATATATATATATATAGGAGAGAGACAGAGAGAGAGACAGTGGTCCCTTTCGATGCAAGGAGGCGTTGGCCATGCTTTTCTGCCGCCATGAAAGTTCTCAGAACCTTCCCTCATCCGATTCATAACCATTCTCTCTCTTGTTTCTGTTTTAAGCTTCAGTAATTATGTGGGTCAGAATTTGATGAAAGTCTTGACTTCACTGCACAGTAAAAATTCAGAAGTTACGTTAAATTCATGGAAAATTAGAAACCTTTCATGGTAAGAAATCTCTCTCTCTCTCTCTAACGTAACAAAGCAAAAGAGACGCTTCAAAGAAGTAACTCCTAAATAAATCTCAGCCATTTGATTTGAAGAAAAGTCAGGAGCTTTGAATTTGACGATTTTGAACTCATCAAAAAGTATATCATCTCTCTCTCTAAAGAGTGGAAGTTTAGACTTTAGAGAGAAAAATATGGGACACTTTCATTTTGAGAGGAAGTGGGGTTGTAGAGAGAGAAATCTGCGAGCTTCGATGATCCCATTATGAGCAAAGTTGAACCAGTAGATTTACATCTCTCTCATGTGAGAGTTTTGCATCCACAAAGATAGAAATCCTCTAAATTTGGTTGTCCTCTAAATTTGGTGGAGCATTATGTCACCAATAATTTCAAATGGAAAAAGTCAGTTATTAAGCAATTGCTTCTTGAAGCATGTGGAAAATTTGAATTAATTTAAATTTTCCATTCAGGTATCACCAATAATTTGATTAATACACGTCAATTATTAAGTTATATCCTCTTGAATTTTAGAGAAATATTGGAAAAGATAACTATACATTTACACTCTCCACTTGTATATATTTTACTTATATTTTTCGTTTCCTAGTTGTCCAATTTGTATAGATGGTTGAGATGACCCCAATCACAATGTCATGTCAAAATACTGTTTTACTTGCTAATTTTTTTTATAAATGATTTTTTCTATAACTGATATTGACCGAAATTTGGGGCATCTAATTCTCTCTTAAACTTGTACAACTAAAAATATATAAAAAAAAATGTTCTTGATAAAATAAAATGATTAAAATATTTTAAAAAATTTTAAAAGTATTTTGATCATGAATATTTTTTAAAATATTATTTTTAGGTGTATTCTATAGAGATGATGACACACCAAATTTCATATTTATGTAGTTTGTGAAAAAATTTAAAATTAAGATACCATGAGGCGATCAAACAGTTAATGACTCACGCATAATATAATGATTGATGAAGCTATCTCAATTAAAATCGGCTTTGAGGTGAGAGATATTGATAAAATATATGTGGGTAGGGATGAAGAATAAGCTCGCGCCTTGTCTAAATGCTTGAATTCACCCCAAGGCTGTGGAGAAATAAATGCAATACACAGAGAAAAAGAGATGCTAGTTACTTTACATGATCTCAACTGTGTGGGTAGGAGTGAGATATGGAATTATCATCCACAAGGTACAGAGAGAGAGAGGAATAATAAATGTTTCACGTGGAGAGAGAGAGACACAATTAATGAGAGTTTGCAGTATATTTAATGAATGGTGCGGTTTTGCATAGATCTTAGGTTTTAAATAATTAAATTAGAGTCCATCTTCACATGGTATTGGGAAACGTGGTTTCAAATTCCAATACTGAAAATCTTTGTCAGCTTTAAAATGTATTTTTATTTTTATTTATAAAGTTTGAAGCTTAAAAAATAATATATATATATAGATCTACAAAAATCTTAAAAATTGGCGGTCCAAAAAATATGTTACAACATACATTATTTTTAAAATTTAAAATCTATTTTTTTTGTCATGATCATACATATTTGATGTCAAGATGATCAATTTAATGATATTTGAACATCAAAACAACCTCTTTTAATGAAATTTTTATGGTAGACTCCAATTTGATTGTTTAGAGCCTCTGCTCTATATGAACTTTCGTATTAAGGAATGCTCAAAAAACTTTCATGGTTGTTTCTTTGCCTTGTCATCTACTACGAACTTTAGCAACTAACAACTTTACAGTATTTTAAAACCTGCTGATTTTTTATTCAGATCACCGATATGGACGTAGGATATGTCGCAAGCGAACTGGTTCCAGGATAATATAGGCCCCGGCTCGATTTCTCCTTAAAACCCCTCGTTTCAATTTTTTTTTTTCCCTTTTTTTCTTTAACCTTATCTAATGTTGTTTTTGTTCCCCCTTTAAATCCCCAACTCATATGAGATCGCTGATCCACATCATCATTGTCATCATCAAAGCTTTTTTCCAATTAATTGAAATCGACTACACCAATTGTGATCCGCTATTCTGCCTAGATCACTAATCCTACTTATCTAAAAACAATCCGGATCATTGATGCAGCTGATCTAGATCGGGATCAGAGGTTAATGATCTACCCACCAATGCATTTCTTTAAACGCTAGTTTAACTCAAAAAGACATTATGTAATATAAGAATGAAAGGTAAAACTTTATAATTTCTAGTTTGGTCCCCACAAGAAATTCCAGAAATGGGGTTTAAAGACTAGCATCCAAATAGCCTGACTACACTAAATTTCCATGGAAAATGACTGTGTTTACCAAGTTGGGTATTTTGTTTAGATTTCTTAAATTTGGATATAGAATATCATCAAACAGACAAATTATCTCTTGCTCATCAAATGAGGCAAGAGAATATGTAAATCTACAAACAACATTATAAAAGAACACAAAACCTCTCTACATAACTCAAAGGAGGTACCATTGTTCTTGGATTTGAAAGAACAAAAAGAGTAAAGAAAATCTCCTTGGAACTTAGGGGACTAATACTGTTGATGTTTTAATGGAATGAAATGAGAAGAGAAATCTCTATATAATTCTTATGTATGAACTTTTCATGAATTTAATGAAGAAAGAACACAAAAACCTGCTTTAAATAACTTTGGCAGCTGACAGGTACAATAGTTCATGAATTTAATAGGTCAAAAAGCAAAGAAAAGACTAGCTAACTTAGAGGCATGGTATGGCTCATGATTCAATTGATAAATAGGAAGGAGGACGAGAAGGGCAACCCTCTTGTGTACCATAGGATGATGCGAATTTCATCTTCGCCGAGGATTATGTAATAGTCTCGGCGAACCCTCAAACAAATCCAGAAGGTATGTTTCCAAATCCTCTGCTGAATATTTCATGTATCTCTCTGAATGCCTCACTCCCTCCAATTGGTTCCTATACCTCCCTATGAACATACGATAAGCTTGCAAAATCTTCATCGAAATGGAGATTTGCAGGTCTTCTCGAAGTTGTGGGTCTCGAACATGCCAACCTGTTTGGTTCCTATAAAGCTCCTCAAAAGCAAGGTTGAAACTCTTGAACCTCTCCTTGAGAAGAGCATTGGAAGAGGAGCTTGAACCCCCTAAACCTTCATCTCTCAAACAGTGGAGAACCTCATTCCATGAAGCTCTCTCATAGCTCATCTCGTGCTTTCGAAAAACACGGCTATGGGCTCTTACCCAATCATCACCAAGAAGAGCACTGAGCCCCTCTGACTCCCTAACCTTCTGAAACATGTAATGGATATTGTTCATCAGGAAGAAGTGCCTGAGAGACTCATCCCTGTACAATTGGGACTTGGCGTCAAGATTGGATTCTAAATCATGGGTTAGAGAGAGTAAGCACTGAGCCATAGGAGAAGCTCGGACCGAATCTGTTAAATACCCATCATTTTCTTCCTCTTCATGTTGGGTCAATGAACTGTGTAATGGCCCCCTGCTATCGAGAAGAGGATTGAGAATATCGCTATAAGTAGCAAGGGTCCTTATGTAGTTCATGACATACCTTGTGAGATGGTGAACCCCACCTCCCGCAAAAGGATTAGCAGATGTTTCTTTTCGAATGGCTTCCTCAAAATCAACAAGAGTTCTCTTTACATATTCACCCAATCTTGCTAAAACTTCACGAGCTTCTCCTCGAACACTAAAACCCATATCTTCAGGGAACAACGAGTTAATATCAGGGAGAAGATCAGCCAAACGTTCATACATGTCGATTACACAATACAGTCTATCTGTAGAACGATGGGTTATGGCCACCGCTTCCCCAAAATTTAGAAGCTGCATAATTGGGCCCTTCGTTATCTCAACAAAACAAGCCTCACTAGTTGACCCAAGATCCCCAAATATTTGATCACATAGATATTTTTCACTCACAAGAATAAACCGAACAAACAATTTGATGGCTCGAATCCACCTCCTTATCATGGACTCCAAGTATTTCCAATCCATCCTTTGAACTTCCTCAATACTCAGCTTCTCCACTTTGAGGATAAAGAGGAACTCATCCAAAGCATCTCTTCTTATACTAGTGTAGGCTTGGAAACACTCCCTATCATAATTTGACGAGTACATGAGCTTGGCTATCCTTTTTAGTTCGGGAATCATCTCAGGGACAATTAAATCCATCTGAAATTGTTCGATGGCATTGGAATTATCACCCAACTTCGATTTACATTCATCAACTTGAAAATCAGAAGAGCTTATTGAATCCCTGTCTGCCAAGTCATCTTCGCTAGAGCGAAACGAGGTGAAATCAGGCTCCAATGGTTGCCTACATTGAACCAATACATAAATGAATTCTTCCTCAAGCTTAGCCATAGCTATCTGGAGAAGACTATGAGCTCGATCCAGAATCTCTTTCACTCTCTCATCTGTAATCAAGGATGATTTCTCTAACTGATCTACCAATTCTCGAACTTGATCTACTGCTTGCAAATACTGGAAAGCTTCTTCAGGGTCTCGATCCCATATCATGGATGATCCAACACTCTCAGAAGGACCACTTTCAAAACCCATTATTTTTTCTTCTATGACTTCAAGTGTCTCTTCCAATTCATCGATCTCTCTCTTGCTATCTAGCCTTTGGGTCATGGTGGATAAATGACCATCGAAACTAGACAACATCTTCATGCCATTTGCCATCCTCTGATATGCATCCATAGTCTTGACCACAGATTTTGGAGTGGATATCACCTGTTTGTCTCCTGTGCTTGCAGCCATTGTTTTTCACTTTACACACACAGATGTGTATGTGCAGGGGCGCGCAAACACACACACGCGGGTGTGGGGGGGGGGAGAGAGAGAGAGGCAGACAGGGATGCCAAGGAATTCAGAATTAAAATAGAGCACAGCCAATGGGTAAAGGGCCCAACAATTATGACTGAAACTTCAAACCAACCCAATATCCAGATCACCGATAGCTCCAATTGCCTATTTTCAAAGCCCAAATTATCCTCTAAGAGGATTGGTATGAAAGGGTTAGAATTCAGGTCAGAAAGAACAGGATAAACAGCCAACTGGTTTAACAAGGTAATTCCCCAAAGCCGGGATGCAATTGAAACAAATTCAGAAACCAATCTAGGACTTTCCACTCTTTCAAATGGCTCACTTTCTTCCTTTCAAGAGCTTGTGTTTGCCCTCAAAGCTCAATACATAATGGATTGAAAGAGTTATTTCTCATAGATGGTTCAGACTTCATACCAGAGTTAAAAATCAAGCAAAAACCTTAACATTTAAAACACAAAATCTATTAAGTGGATGATAGAACAAAAAGAAACAAAATTAGAACAAAAAAATTGGCTTAACCTTTGAAAGATCCCCAAATTAAAACCTATCTTTCACCAAATAGTTTTAGAAAAAGATAAAGGATGAAGCACACAATATTTCATTTAGAATAAAAGATAAAGAAAATCTTCACATAATATAAGAGGAATTTCAGAAACACAATAATATCGACATGAAAATTACACACAAGACCCTAAAACAAATAAAAAAAGGTACTATCAAGCTAAAATGCACCCAATTAAACACAAAAGGCCAAATTTAACTTAAAAATACAATACACCGCTAAATCTACCAAATTCAAAGCAAAACACTTAAATATCACTCCTTTGAAGCCTTAACCAACTTCTTATTGATCCGATGAATCATACTAAACAAAGAAATCTGACTAAATAACACAGAAAAGTACAGAGCTCAAATTTATTTTAAATTTCAAACTCTAAAATGTCTCAAACATTCTCCAATTCAACAGAAGTAATAAAAAATCAAGATAAATTAAAATTTTCAAAACCATCACCAAAATTTTCATAGATGAACAAAATCGAGCGAAATGGGAGCTGAAATCCTGAAAGTAAGAGGGAAATGAAAAGAGAACCTGTCAAACCAAACAGACTCTCTTCAGCAGCCTATGCAGAGACAAAGATCTCGAAACCCTAATTCCTTGGTCCAAAATATCTGAAAGAGTGTCTGAAACTTCGTGGAAAGAAACCCTAAATTTTCTTCTTTCAAACCCTCATTTCCCTCATTGATTCCTTTTTCAACTACTTGACAAGGAGTCTTCTAAAAAAAAGTTCAAGATTTACTGCGCCTCTTTTTGCGCTTCACTTTAGGGAGCTAAATTGCCCTTTTATAAACAATAAAAATGACAACTACACCCATAAACCAAATGTCCCTTACATACATACGGGTGCGGTTTGTATCGAGCCGAGGCTCTAAACAATCAAAGTTGAGTGCACATTCAAATAGTATCCAGAAATATGGTTTTAATATTGAAAATCTTTGTGATGGCTTTTAAAATATATTTTTATTTTTAATTATAAAATTTAAAACTTAAAAATTAGTGTAGATTGAGCGGATCTATGAAAACTTGAAATTCTTAACAATCGATGGTCCAAAAATGCGTTACAAGATGCATTATTTTTAAAACTTGAAATCTATTTTTTTTCTCACGCCCATGCATTTTGATGTCAAGATGATCAATTTGAAGAATTTGAGCATCAAAACAACCTCTTCTAGTGAAATATTTTAGGTAGGCTCTAATTTGATTGTTTAAGACCTCGGCTTTGTATAAACATTTTCCTTTACATTTTTTTGAAATTGAGGTTGCCCCCAAATTTGCAAATTTGTGAGATATTTGTTAGAGGAAAATAACTGTAGAGTAGAGCCCTAGATCCCTAGATTTAATCTAGAATGCCTGAGAAGTCCTAGAACTTTGTTATGGTCAATGAGGGTGAGCTTCAGATTGGTCCAGATTTATTAGACTCGGATATGTGTGTGGTGGGTTTAGATCTACCCAGTGACACATCAAATTGACATAATGCAATAATTTTTTGTCAAAATTTTCATTGAACAAGCATTATATGCTCCATATATTGTTCAGAGCGTATAATGAAGCAACATAACTAAACAAAAGAATTATATCAAATAACAAAAACAACAACACTAGATACAGGATATTTGTTAGGAAAAAAAAAAAAGAACCTTAATATAGGATTGCATTTTACAAAGAAAAATTGTTTCATGCAGGCTGGACCGCGTTTCTACATATGCGGTCTAGAAAATGTGAAGCATCCATCTCAAAGATGGATGCAAGTAGTGATCCATCTAAAAATAATAGAAACTAACAGTCCAAATGTTTTCTTACTAGAATTATTATTTTTAGTTTTTAAATTTTATTAATGTTCATAATCTCCATGTTAGAGATTACATGTCCTTAAAAATTAAGTCTTAAAATCCATCTCAAAAATATATTTATTAAGAGGCCTACATTTCTACATATGCAGACTTGGTTGGCCGAATAGAAACCAGGTCCATTAGTAAAAACCTAGAATTCTAAGATGTGAAAATATTCAGTTGAGATAAAAACAAATAACTTTTCATAAAAAAAACTTCTTAAAAAAAGAAAGATAAAATACACCTCCAAATGAAAAACATGATTTTTTGAAGATTTCTTGAAACAGTTAAAGTGTTTTCAATGGATTTTAAAAAATTCGAAAATTTAGAAAACTTTCTTTTTAAATTGAGGCATGCTAACCATGGTTAACACTAGGCATGATTAAAATGTTACCGTATATGTAAAAAAGAAAAAATTTATTTAAGGTTGCAACCTTAAAATGTATAATTAAGATGTACCTCGAAAATCCATAAAAGGTTGTTTTGATGTTGGAAACCCCTCTAATTGACATCTCCACATCGAGATGAATGAATATGGAAAAAAAAAAAGAACAAGAAGATTTCGAGTCTTAAAAATATTATCCCTTGCAACACATTATTTGAACCGTCCATTTTCAAGTAATTATAGATGTAGTTGATTTGAACTACTTCTGGAGTTTAAAAATTTATAATTAGAGATAAAAATAGATTCTCAAACCATCCTAAGAATTTTTTAAATCAAAATTATATTAATGATAAAATTTAAAGGCGCGTCTTAATTTGATTGTTTAAAGTTGCAACCTAATATAAATCACACCCATTTAAAAAAATTTAGGAAAAATTACATAAATATTCGTTATTACGAAAATACATGAAAATTTTTGTTATTACATATATATCCATTTTTTCAACTTCGTAACACTTTTTTTAAAAGACAGAACTGTTTATTTTCGATTTTTGAAAAATCAAAATTTTTTAATTTTCAAAACCCATTGTAATTTTGAAAACTGCTGCTTCTTTCTTCTTCTTCTTTTTTTTATTTTTTTTTATTTTTTTTAACTCTATCTATCCTGCCCAGCCGAAAATTTACTTAAGCTCTCGTATAAAAGCAAATTATATGTTGCTAGATGATTTTTAATGGGTTGGTTTCACAAAATTCTCTTTAATGGTTGTGCTAACATTGTGTGCGCGCGTAATAGAGATAGAAAGAATGGGGGGGCGAGGGAAAACGGGCATACAAGTTGTAAGATTGTTTGCTTTCATCTAACAGGGGCATAATTGTGGTGTTGCAGAGAAAGAGAGGAAATAATTGAGCATAATTGTGGTGTTGCAGAGAAAGAGAGGAAATAATTGAAGTTTTCAAATCTCCTGTTTCTGTCTTCCAAACCTCTCAAGAAAACTCCATTCACCAAATCTGAATTTTTTCTATCTACATTCATAAACCCAAATAAAATGAAATTCAAAGGTGTGCTTTTGATCGGGTCAACAAAAAAGACCTTAACCTAAAAAAGAAGAAGGATAATTTGCCGAGAAAGTTGGCGAAGAGGAAGAAGAAGGGTAAAGAGAGTGTTTCAAAAACCAAAAAACAAAAACAAAATCTATTTTTCAAAAACAAAAAATGGGCAGTTTGGTCTTGTAAAAAACAAAGTGTTATAAAGTTAAAAAAACAGATATATGTGTAATAATGAAAAGTTTTAGATTTTTTTTGTAATAACAAGAAATATAACGGATATTTATATAAAAAAAAAGTGTATATAAGGTTGTAACCTAAAAATGTAGAATTACATATTCACCTAAAAAATCTATCGGAAAAGGTTGTTTTAAAATTGAAAAACCCTCGAATTGATCAACTCAACATCGAGATGTAGAAATATGATAAAAAAAAGATTTTGAGTCTTATAAATAGTGCATTTCGCAACACATTATCTAGACTGTCTATTTTCAAGATTTATTAAATTTTAATTATTTTTAAAATTTAAAATTTTATAATTAGATATGAAAATAAATTTTTAAATAATCCTAAAAAATTTTACACTAAAATTACCAAAAAAAAATTTAAAAGTACGTCTTAATTGGATGGGTTAAGGTTGCAACCCACACCCTGTATATAATTTTCCCATAAAAAAACTCAAAAAAGTCCGGGGGCCTTGATGACAATATATATGGATTTGGTATAACGTTAGATGTGAGGGTGTTTTTTGGTAAATATCTGATTTATCGTTGATGATAAAAATATACAAGCGAAAAGGTCGGCGCCGCCTAAATAGTCAGATAATAAAAGGTCTTCTCATGTGAACAAAAGGCCAGATTGCCCTCCCTTATCGCTTAACGTACGTTTCGCATATAGCGGGAGACTGTCAAACCGTACGTTACGATGACGTGGTAAACTAAGTTTGGATAAATTATGTAAAAAGTAAAATATTTTAATATTTTCTAGTTTTAAGTTTCATTTAAGATTTTTTTTTTTTATCCCTAATCATTTTAAATTTTTTTTTTAACTTAAACAAATGTTAAAAAAATACTTTATTTTTAAACTCAATACTCTCTATTCATTTATATATCTCATATTTCTCTTTTTATCTCTCTTCCGACTTTCTCTCCTCTTGTAAATTTTCAAACATCTCTCTCCCCCCAATAACTTTTTACCTCCATAATGCTGCCCTCTCTTTTTTAAAGTTTGGAATGATGACTTTTTAAGAAAGATGCATCTTTTTATATTTATTTAGCCTAAAAAAATATGTTTAGATTAGTTTAAAGCGTCAAAAGAAATAAAATCTACAATTATTATGCTTTAAGATATCTTTTAAAGCTTTGAGTCTATTGTGAAATGAAACTTAAAAATAAGAGATATAAAAATATATTTTTTAAAAAAAATAAAAAAATTATAAAAAATTTGGTTTTTTTTTTTTCAATTATATTTGTCAGGACTAAATTCCAAAATATCATATAATGTTTTTAAAGAATGTATGCAATGATACTATTTATATTTGATACAAAGAGGTCACAATTACTTATCACCATCCGATATAAAATCTGGAAGATAGGGTGTGTCACAACGTTCAAGAAAACGTTTTTTGAAGTTTGAACTTGGTCGATGAAATAAATATAGTTATCACATTTCACACTCAATGGTCAAGATTAATTTATTGTTCAAAAAAAAAAAAAAAAAGATCAAGATTAATTGTTACCACCTTGTATCAAAAGTAAATAGTCTCATTATATAATTTTCTTAATTTTTATTATAAATTTTTTAAAGTGTAGAGATCAATCCAAGTTCTGGATCCTCAGACTGCTTTAATTGCATGAACATTGTGCAAGTCAAGCAATCCGAAAATCTAAACCTCAGGCTAGTACCTAGACTATGAACTTCACAATCCAAGGATTAGTTGGAGATCTTTGAACAGTTGGCTTCCACAATATTTATGCAAGCCAAACGGTCCATGGTTCAATAAAATCAAACTGGTATCTAGACTTAAAAAAATTAGAAAAATAAAAATAAAAAAGCAAAATGTTGTTTGGAACATTAGACAGAGGGGCAAAAATAAAGAAAATGCATAACGGTAAAAAAATATCAGTCTGCCCGTTGAAACATTGGACTAATGTACCACCTTGTAAATATTTAAAATTTTTGGACCTGCGACGTATTAACCATATTTAAATATGTAAGGGCGTAAATTTTCCTAAAAATTACTTATCCAATTCAATTTTAAACTTGGGCTTCAACCCCGATCTTAATTTTAACAGTGTTCTCATGGGAGTTTAGTGTACACTTACTCACTCAGAGAAAGGACTTGTTTAGAAGCACTTTTTTACCTAAAATTTTGAGATCCACTTTGAGATCACCAATGAGTATTTTGAAAAAACAAATAAGTTTAAAAACTTTGTTGCGCAAAAGTTATATGTCTCTTTTCATGTTTAGGGTGTTATTTTTCAGATGACAATAGAGCATACCCATTGGTGCATATTATTTTTGGTTTTTTTTTTTTGGATAATTCAAGAGGAAAGATAATGTCCATACCCATTTTTTCAAAGAGTTTAAGAGTTAGTTTTTTTAAGGTATTAGAGCTAATTTTTTTAAAGTATTAATAATAATAAAAAAAAAAACAGTGTCAATGAGAATAAAAACCACAACGTGATAATTAAAGTATATAAATGCTACCACCACAACTTGAGCCTCTTTTCAAATTCGCTTAACCATACATGGAAGTGCAAATCTCTCTCTCTCTTTCTGTCAGCAATTACCTTATTGGCTTCCTCCGTAACTTCCTCTCTCTCTCTCTCTCTGAGCAATTACCTTATTGGATTCCTCCACAACTTCCATAAATATTCTTGGAAACCTTGGGTGTTTGAAATTATGCATTTTGTTTGAATAAATGGCCTTTAGATTTATAGTTCTATTGACTCCCTACTCTGCAAAGTTCTTTTGGACTTCTAGGGTTAGGTTTTTAACATTTACTTTGACCATTTTCATCATAAAGATTAAAAGTGTTACTAATATATATTTTAATAACTAAGTCATATGAGGGTGACAATGTTAAAAAAGAAGTCATATAGGTGAGCTCCTTGCTTTCTTACTGAAGAAAACTCCAAAGTAATGGATATAATTGGGAGTTAGGTAGAAGAATGAAGAAGAAAAAGAATACAGAAAAATGGGGGAAATGTGTGAGAGAGAGTTGTTTCATGGTTGAATCTTATGAGGTTTTCATACATCTCATTTTCAATTTCAATATTAGTTGTTGATGAAAACACAAGGAATATGAGCAATTTTGGTTCAATATATCTGTGCATGTGGTTCTTTTTAAAGGGAAGAGACAGTGTGTCTCGGCCGCATTAGGGCGACTTGAAAATTCACATTTCGGGTGTAAGAGAGACCGGAAAATTTCTTACAACATTCTGTCATCCTCCAGACCTAGATTCATTAAAAAGAAAATGAAGCCATGCATATGAAAATTAAGATCAACTGATTTTTAAGGGAAGGGTATCATTTACTTTTTTATGAAATTTTTTTTGGGTGAGTTAGTGGGGAGAGGGCACCTACCTTGGTAGGAGTTGAGCTTAGGATGTAGCATTGCAAATCATCAACACTAATTAATTAAGGCCGGGCTCTTTTTATGAGATGATTACATAAAAGAAATGATCTCCTTATTTTATTTTTATTATTAAAAATAAAAATGACATTTTTCCCTATCTCTTTTCAATGTTTCTAATCATAAATTCAATTTTTTTCACTGTTTCTAATCATAAATTCAATTTTTTTTGGGATAGTTCAGCATAGGAATCGTATTTGAGAGGTAGCACAATTAGTATCAACGGCTAAGCCCAAACGCCTTATTCCCACTTATATTTTCCTAGAAGTAAATGAAGGGACTTCCACTTAATTTTTATTTAATGCAATGATGGCAATATCTTGAGGCCTTAATTTAATGTCAAATAGTTGTATTTGTATGAAGAAGTCAAGGGTTTGACCTTTCTTCGAAATAATAACCAAGCTGACCTAACTTGATTTTTAAATTGTAGCATTTGTTATTGTACAAATTGGAAGAGGTTCCTAATAAGGTCAAGGATAGGAATTTGATCCATTAGACAAATTAAGAGGACCTGCTTTTGGCTTTCATTTTATACTCTATTGTAATCCAAGCTGGAGCAAATGAGACTCTTTTGACAGTGGAGTACAAACAAAAGCTGGAGCAAATGAGACTCTTTTGATAGTGAAGTACAAAATTTTGTTGGGTAACTCATCGTCTTTCCCAGCTAATTATTTAAATATATACTTGTTCACCCCAAATAAAAATATATACTAATTCACCCCAAATATAAAACTCACACACGACCAAAAAAAAGAACTATAATTTAGGGAAAATTACATATACCCCCTTCAAAGGATACTTTCTAGACAATCTCCCCCCAATAACATATTTTTTTGCAACTTTTACCTGAAAATCATGTTTTATAGTAAATACCCCCCAAGTAAAAACAAAATGTCAATAAAGACCAAAATACCCTCACATTAGTTAAAATGCCTCTCTATTGCCATTCGGTCCGACAGATGTGCCATGCGGTCCAGCATATTTGCCGTTCAGTCTGGCCTTTGCTATAAAACTTAGTCTTTGGGTAAAAGTTGCAAACAAAAAATTGGCTGGCAAGATAATGTAAACAAAGTTAAGTCCATGGGGGTTTTTGGTAATTTGGCCACGTAAGTTACTCGAGCCATAAAACCCAAAATCTATAGCTTTCTTTGGGTTCCAAACCTAATATATATATATATATATATATATGTGTGTGTGTGTGTGTGTGTGTATGTGCGTGTGTGTGTGGTTAAAGGGTGCAGTTGGCATATGGTTGCATCCGTAGCTGTAGAGGTAAGGTGCACTTTCAAAATTTATCATGGTATATAATTTTGATGTAAAATGTTCTTAGGATTATCTCAAAATCTATTTTTATATCTAATTATAAAATTTTAAATTTTAAAAATAGTTAAAATCAAGTAGATCTATAAACATATGAAAATCTTGAAAATAGACGGTGTAGATAATATGTTGTAAAATGCACTATTTTTTAGACTTAAAATCTTTGTATTTTTTATGGTCATACATCTCGATGTCGAGATGATCAATCAAAGGGTTTTTCAACATTAAAACTATATTTTCCGATGGATTTTTGAGGTGTATCCGTAGCTGTAGAGGTAGGTTGCAACCTTTTATAAACTCTTTCTATTTGTAAATGTTTTTACGCTTTGTTTTTATCCTTTTGTAATTGAAAATACTACGCATGCATGTTACATGTTAGCACATACATTGGTTGCCATGAACATGATGCCAGCCACTTATGAGACTTACATCTTCCAATGGATTTAGGAAGTGTCGCCTTCTAAAGAAGAAGAATTGGTTTGTTTCTTGGATTCTTTTGAATAGCCTACTATTCGTAGCATAGAAATAGGGCAAAAGGTTATACAAGGCTGAGGCCCTAAACAATTAAGACTCACATCATAAATATGTAAGAGGTTGTTTTAATGCAGAAAAATCTTCAAGTGTAAGGACATGAAAAACATGGATTTCAAGTCTTGAAATAGTGCATCTTGTAATACATTTTTTAGATCGTCAATTTTTACGATTTTCAAGTATTCATAGATATGCTCAATCTACTTTATTTTTAAAGCTCCAAATTTTATAGTTAAAGATGAAAATAAATTTTCAGGCCCATAGTCGAAGCGAAATTGCCAAGACAGCTAGACCGATTATACCAATACTTTTTACCAAAAAATTAAAATAAATAAAATAGAGAAAAGTATTAAAAATATAAAGGAAAAGAGTACAATTTTAAAATCAAAACGAAATATTGATTTCACTTAATAGGAATTTTAAATACAAATCAAAACAAAAAGTTAGGATAAAAAACATTTCAGGAAGGAAATGGTGGACAAAAGACAAAAAGGCCAAAAAAAAAAAAACCAATGTTTTTTATCTTAGGGACTTTTGTTTTTGATACAAAAAAAAGTTTGCTGGGACATTGTAGATAAATGTGACGTGACAAATTTGAACCAATTTGGTGAAACAGGTAGTGACAAATTGAATATTTTCAATTTCCAGTTAAAAAATTCTTGAAATATTTATTATAGATCTCTTTGAACAAGGGCTTCGATTCAACAACAGAGGATATGGATGTGTTAAAGCGATCCAAAAGGATCTTTTTGAAACAAATTTCCAATAATTTGGTAGAAAATTGAAGGGTGAATCAAAGGGAAGGTGCATTGGATCTCAAAAAATTGTAGAAACATAAAACCCAAAAAATTCATAATGAGATTTTATTGTTTTGGATTTTGACTGCAATAATTGTTTAGACTTATTGTAGATGAAAGAGACAGCAACAAGTTGGGACAAATTTGAGATATGTTTTATGAAGAAATGCGAGAGAAATCAATGCTTCTTAAACATTCAATTTGTAAAAATACAAAACATGGTCCGATTAGCCCGATTCAGAGAGGGGAACCTCAGGCCAGTCCTCCAATTGAACAATGCTTTTTTAAACCCTTAATCTCAATATGATGTTGAGAATGGACGGTTTGAATAAACATTTAAGATAATGTTTTCTGATAGTCGTTCTCTCGTTACTTTTAGTACGAGGATGTCACAATTACACTTTATCTCTCAAATTTCAAATTGGGTGGTCGCATATCTTTGACCGGACTCAAAGTTCAAAGAATTTTTTTTTTTTTTTTATTTTAAACTTTGTTATATAAACCCCCTATCTATCCAATTTGATATCTAATGGCTACAAGTAAATGTGACCTCCTTGTAACAAAGGTAAATTATCTCATCTATAACTCATGAGCGAATTTCTATAGTATTTCGCTCATGACTCATCACCATCCAAAGCCTATTGTACGATCATGGTTGTTTGATAGTGTGTGTGAATTTTACTAATTTTCTATAAATAAGGTTTATGTGAAATTTGGATCGTGTGTATATCTAACAAACGCGCACCTAAATAAAATATTGAAAAGATAATTCTCAAAAAATAAAATAACAAAAATACATGTAAAATATTCATTGGGGGTAATTTTTTCATTTTTATTATTTGGTTTTTCAATATTTTATTTAGATGTCCCTAACTAAGGCGTGCACACTCAAAAAATTTCAGATCAATCATATATATAAAAAAATATTAAAATTCAAATAATATTAAACAATCTCGACTGTCTGACAAACTTTGAAAGATGATAGCCACTCCATATCAAATTCAGTTGAAATTCCTTTAACCCCTTATTCTATTGCAATACCTCAAAATGAAGCGGATGACACCTCAAGTACCGATGACATGTTCTACTCAATACTTCGACTATTTTTTAATAACATAGTGGAGTAAATGGCAACTCGATTCAACTGAGTATTATGACAACTCTTGTCCAATGCTGACGTGGAAGGAGTGATGCAAGACAAGAAGCTTATTATTTTTTAATTTCTTCTATTTAAATTTTAAGGATTTTTTATTTTGGATTTTTAGGGTTTACTTTTAAAGTGTTTTTAGCGATTCTAGGGATTTTAAGGTTTTTTAAATTTTAGAAGTTGGTTTTGGAGTACTTAGATTTCTTATAGAATTATTTACTTTGTCAGATATAAAAATGTTATAATAAATGTTATTTTAATTAGGACTTCTATTTTAATTAGAATTAAAATTTCTTGAGTTCTAACGTGTCTTTTATTGTAAGTAGACATTTTATTAGGGTTTTTCATATGGAGTTGAGTTATGATATCTTATTTATGCTTTAGTGTGCGATGAACCATCCAAGCTTGGCTTATAGTTTTTCTCTTTAATTTTCCAATTATTAGATTATTTGATTTTCTTCTTTCAAAATTCTTTCCATATTATTTAATGTAGGCTTGATGGCCATTGGTAATTTTGATTTTTCAAAGAACAAGTCATTAATGGTGGGTTTCAAAGATTGATTGGGACTTGTAAAGTTGCAAAGGTAATTTTAAAATCTGTGGATTCTATGCAAGTGAGGTCACCATAGAGGGCATTACCAAAGTGCTTGACTATACTTTCCCTGATACTGAGAGTTAGGTGGTTGATGAGGTGATTTTGAGCATTGTACCTTCAACACATGCATAACTTTTAGCTCGTAGATGATAATCACTATTATGGGTTTTTATCGGAAAGGTTACTCATAGCGCTATGACATTTATATAGACTTTGTTGATTTTTTGTTTCGATTTTATTAAAAAAGGCTTAAAAATGGAGTTTCGAGTTCCCTACATCCTTTCTGAAATTAGAATCCGTTTCTTAACGGTTTTCTGCACTACCCAAAACCTATGAGTCCCTGGATCAAGTGCACTATACTTGGGTTGAAGATGATAGTGGATTTGTTGGAGGATGCATCATAATACATTTCAAAACTCGATGACGTGTTTTCTCTAATTAGGGGAGGCTGATGCAAGACATGATGTTACTTATTTATGAAATTTTCTTATTAAATCTTATGGACAGACTTTTTTATGTTTTTAGGGTTTCATTTTA
This sequence comes from Amborella trichopoda, assembly GCF_054954075.1. Taxonomy (NCBI): domain Eukaryota; kingdom Viridiplantae; phylum Streptophyta; class Magnoliopsida; order Amborellales; family Amborellaceae; genus Amborella; species Amborella trichopoda. The sequence goes on from NC_142345.1 coordinate 5,790,013, forward strand.
AAAGTTTATGTGCATTATTTTTTGATCTTCAAATTCATAATTATAAGCATGATTGACTTTTGAAACCATCCTAAATATTTTTGCAAGGAACTACATTTTACAAAATTTTGAGATTCAACTTTACTTTCTTTTATGAGGCTTTGTATAAAATGCATCAACATATACGTATCTCTGGAACAGGACCACCATTTACGCTCCCCTCTCCATCACAGGCAAAGGAGACTTAGAAAAATGCCATAATACTTAGCTGTGATTACAATAACAATAAATTTATAATGATTACCTATTGCTACAAGTAACTCAAAGAAGCACTTAACAAGCTCATCAAGATCCTGCAAAACTTTGTTTTATTGTTTCATAAACTAGTCTTCAAATTGAATATAACCCATATATATATATATATATATATATATCTCTCTCTCTCTAAAAACTTGTGTTGGGGGGTGGCCACAATTCAATCGGAATTGGTTTTCAAAATGCGATGAAAAGTTGGGAATTTTTTTTTTTTTTTTGAAGTGGGAGACCACCCCAAGTAATAAATTGTTGCCTGAATCAAAGAGCAATTGCAAGCTTTCTCCTTTTGTGAATCCAATCTAGGAGTTTGGGAGAGGTTTTCCACCCAAGAATGAGTTGAAGAGGAGAAAGGCTGCTCTAGACTTGAAAAGAGGCACCTCATGACCTGCTCCTCTCACGGTAGCAAATGTCAGCCCTTCATAAACCTCTGTCCATCCTGCCACCTTCACAATTTACATACGACACGAATAAAAAAAAATCAAAATAGTTTCAATATAATGATTTATACATGCTTCTTCTAGATACCCAAAACCGTCAAATTACCGCAATGCTCGCATTTATATTCTTGGTTCCAAACCTGAAAGAGGTTTTTTTTTAAAAAAACATATTTCAAGTTTGGACTCTAAAAAGAATAACGGTATTTACGTCATTTGGCTTAAATGATTCAACTGGGCCAAATGATCTCATTGATCATTCCGATCCCAAAATAAAAACAATTTGGATTCCTTTTCAATAAAATTCGTGATGAGGTACCAAAGTGGAACGGGTTTTAATGAGTAACCACTTTCTTGAAAACATTTTTTTATTTAACCTAATGGATTTAACCACAAGGTTAATTTTCATCATTTTTCATCACAAGATCCTTTATTTGCCATATGAAAGTAGTCTCTACTAACAGCAAGAAGAGAACCATAATAAACATCATAAATCATATAAGAAATGAATTAGAGATCAAATCAGGAATTTATGCATGTCTATTAGCAATATTGGACCTAATTTCACATAGACATATATGGAATAAATTTAAAGAGTAAAGTTTTCAAAGGTTTTCTCACCTGCTTTTTAACATACCATGGGTGCCATGGTATCTTTGTTGATAGCCGGAGGCGTGCAAGTGAAAATCTAGTTGCAGTCACAGGAACAACAGAATCTACATCTCCACTGTGTGTGTGAGTGAGAGAGAGAGATTTCGACGTAAGATTCGCGATAGAAAATTTGACAAGTGAATATTTATGGAATGTAATTATGAAATATTTTGAAGGGGATCACACACCTGAAAACCCAAACCCTCAATCCGGCGGCGATCATTTCCTTGTAGATTGGTAGAATGGAATTAGCCGAGTCCTTCCAATTCCGGTTCAGAATTTCACTATTGTTGAACTTAATTAGGTTTTTTTCAAAGAATAAAAAAAACAATAAGAAAATTGTGCTCGCGCGCTTGATTTAGAAATGGAGACATTGGATATTTATTTGTCATTTATCTATGTTAGTGCTTGTGTTTTGTATGTGTGTGAGAGAGAGAGAGATTTATTCACTTGTTTATCCTAAATCCCAGGTGTGTGTCTTAGAGAGAGAGAGAGAGAGAGAGATTTTTCCACTTATTTATTGTAAATGTAGTGTTTGTAAACAAAATATCCACTTAAAATTAGAATATGGCCGCTTGTTTAGAGTGTGCGTGTGTGAGAGATCATATGGCGTAGTTGGTTTGGTGAATTGATAAGAGATCTTGCGGGGCATATTCTTTGTTTTTTTCCTGGCCCTTGTGATGTTACTACCGTCAATGAAGCTGAAGCTAAAGTTAGAGGCTTTTGGGAAGGCATTAAACTCTTGTCAAGATTTGAAGGAGCGAAGATCATAGTAGAGGATTCAATAAACATTATAGCTTGAAGGCTGACTATAATTTTTTATGAGATACGAGATATTCTTAAAACTATAACGTCTGAAGCTGATTGTCGTTGCTATTGGGAGGCTAATGCCGAAGCTGATTGTCTTGCAAAAGAGCGAGTACACCAATTTTCGTTGGAGATTACTGCCTTCCAATGACTTCGTTTTTATCTTGTAATCTATTTTCATGAAAATTCCTTGGAAATGTTAAAAACAAAAAGTGTGTGAGAGAGGTGTGGTGTTCTTGAGAGAGAGAGAGATTGTAATATACTTGCAAGCCGTCCATTTATAAGAGATATTGGTGGTGTTGGCATGAAGAGCCTTTTGAACATCGGGGCGGTTATAATATATTTCAGCATACTTCTCAGTGCAAGGATCATATCCTCCTCCTCGATATCCTCCAATAACCTTTACCAAATATTCAAAACTTTGATTAGTTAAAGGAAAAAGTATAACTAAGATGCAAGTTCAAAATTTATAATAAAAGGTTGTTTTGATGTTTGAAAAAAAGATTTCGAGTCCCAAAATAGTGTATCTTGCAACATATTATTTGGACCATCTATTTTCAAGCTCATATGAAAAATGTCCCTGACTAATTGGATTAACTTCATTAAAACTGGCCAACCTACTAAACTTACTTTTTACAAGGATGTCACAATTACTTTTTTCTATCAGAGTTCAAATTAGAGATGGTTGTGAACATGTCATTTACTAGACTCAAAGTTTCCAAATATTCTCGAACTTCACGACATACCTCAAGCTATCCAATTTGACATCTAATAGCTAAGAGTAATTGTAATCTCCTTATAATAAAGATAAATGGTCTCACAGTATACAATCTCTTATAAGCATCAACAAAAATACCTAGATTTCACTACCTAAAATAGCCAAAAGTATTGTAGATTTATCTCACATTTTTGCTAATTTATTCATTATCGAACAACTAATCATCATCACTATTCCTATTACTATTATGCTTATTGAAAGAAAACCATCTCGATGATTATCATTGTTATAGAACTAGCAAAATAGCTAAAATATTTATTTGCCGAAACTCAATACCGAAGTTTTGAAGCGAAGGGGTGAAGACAGTGTCCTTCTGGTGGTTGTTGCGCCATCAGACGAGTTGCAAGGGGGTGCATATATATTGTACTGATCGATGTTTCCGAATTCTCGACTCGTTGCATACGTGAACCAGCGATCACAAGCCCCTGTAAGGTTTTCAAGATGGAAGTCACAGGATTTTAGTATGTTCTTGTAGGTTTTATCAGAGATCATAGCATGGCTCCACCAGTATGTCACTGTCCCCAAGTTGTCATAGTAGTTGTCTGTAACTGCATTTCCAACCTGCAATAGTTTTGGAAATTTTCATACATTAATTTAGTAACATTTGTTTGGTCCTTTTCAACTTAAAGTTCATTCAAATCGCATGTGATTTTCTCATTATTTTGATCTATCTACCCTCAGAAAAGCCTTATTCTTAACTACCTTTATGGGCAGTCATGAAGATATAAAATTTTCAATGGCCATAATGAACTCTAGCAAAATGTAAGTCTTTTCTAATGACAAAGGTTTTCTAAACTTCCCCTACTTCAAAATACAAGTCTTTTCTAATGAGAAAGGTTTTCTACACTTCTTCTACAGCATAAGGTTTTCTACACTTCCTCTGCAGCATAGAAGATATATACTTTCCCCCATTAGTCGTCCAATTTAGATCATGTGAACCACTGTCCGTTTGATCTAGATTCGACACCTCAGAGAATTTTGTTTTTAGTTCCTTTTTTAAAAATTATATTAATAGGAAATTTGGTACGTGCCATCATCTCAATAGAGCGCACCAAAAAAAAAAACAGAAAAACTAAAAAGTAATTTTTTCAATAAAATATAATGACCAAAATACCCCTTGAAATTTTCAGGCGTATTTTGGTTATTTTATTTTATTGATATTTTTTTTTATATTTTTTTACAAATGCAAGTTTGAGAGAGGAGTGGCCGCCCAAATAGTTTGTAAAAAATAATTAAAAATAAAATAGTGTAGAGAAGTCAAATTGTGATTAGAACCATCTCAGCCGTCCGTTCAGAATGAAAGGTTAAATAGAGGAGCATATATAAGTTTTATGCAGTAGGAGAAACATAGAAAGCTTGCCTTTTTTTAATAGCTATAAAAGAAGTTTTTATTTATTAATTTTATTTATTTATTTTATTCCTTTTTTGTCTATCGGCTTTGCCTATCGGCGAAACCCTTATTACTGGGAGCATTGTGTGAATAAGTAGGGTTACATTCCCGAAATTGTGCCTTTGAATAATATATCTACCATTGAGCCAAACCTTTCACCACCCACTCATACATAACTATAAGCGATATCTTATCCGATATCTTATCCCAGGGATGAAAATTAATGTTATTAAATTTGCTTCGCTTTAGCTTTTCAGTTTTTAAACATAAACCAAAATGAAGAGAAGCCCGGTGCTGCTGCTTCAGTCAGATTCGGGCCACTTCAGATTGCTTCAGCCAAATTCGGGTTTGCTTCAACTGAAGCTTCAGGTTGCTTTGGTTAGAAAAGAAATACCTATATAAAAGTACTTGTTTAATTTTGTTTTTAATTTTAAAATTTTCCATTATATATATATATATACACCTAATTTATTTATATTAAATTTTTTTTAAAAAAAGGTTAGAAGATTTCTAAATTGGCCAAAGCACCAAATTGCTTCATTTTTCTTACCAAACCGAAAAAAGACTTCGAAACGAATATGACAACATTGCTAAAACAGTGGACATCCAAATGGGGCCTTAGTCATTTGCTTACAATTTCATTTCTTTCCCATGTATAAGTCTCTGTCTCACCCATATTCCGCTGATGTGCATGAATTGTATGAAATGCTAAACAAATATGATAATTAAAGAAATAAGTATTACAATGTATGACAAAAACATAATAATTATAAAAAGGAAGATTGCATAACGGGTTAAAACCCCGTATAAAATCATTGAGTGGTCAAAACATGCTGATTAACGTTTCAGGATTTATTTTTTTTATTTTTTATTTAATTAAACATTTTTTTAAAAAATATCTTCATATATACTCAAATTGCTCCTATTTAGGATTGGAAATCTTAAACAAGCAAACGCATTTCAATAATTTGACGTAAATAAGAGACGTCATCCAAATTATGAAAGTACCCCTGCTCGTTATGAGTGTATCGAATTACTAAAATACCCCTATTTATTTAATATTCTCAACCATAAAAATGAGCAATTCATGTAATTTTTTAGGAGGTCTATTAATTAAAAATAAGCTCTCCAATATTAATTGAGATCTTTTTGTTCCTTACTAATGTGAACTATACAAGTGTGCCATAACTATATTGCTTGTAATATGTAATGCATCCGTAATTAAAATAACTTTGGCTTTCATAAAAAGGACACACCATGAGTCCTAGAACTCATATGTGCATATGTGCTCCCTCTTCAAAACTAATTTTGAGATGGATTTTAGACCTACTCTCTTAGGTATATATGATGTCTAATATGGATTATATATATAACCAAATAAATTTTAAAACTAAAAAATACAATTTTTTAAAAGAAAATTTATTGACCATTGATTTTTATCCTTTTCAGAATGACTACGCTTGAGCATCCTTCTTTAAGATGGTTGTTTTATGCCTCAGGAAAGGCAACTATAGATATGCGCGCCTGACGCATAAATAACTTTTCCTAAAAGAATGCAACATTGCTTGCAGAAAGATCAGCAAACTCACATATAGAGAAAAAAAAATTACTCTTGAGTTATTTGTATTTACTATAATATTGGTTTGGAAGATGCCTCTAAATCCCCACATGCCCCAGATTTTTGTAAATGATAGAAACATCATCCACTGTTGCATCAAGTCAAGATTCAAGATCAGTGATCTAAAAATCATATTATTGCAGGAGTGAGCTCGATGTCTAGAGCCAGGCATTCTAGGGCCAAAAACAATAGAATCACCCAAGTCTCCTAAAGTTTCTTTACTAATCTTTCAATTTTCTTATTAGAAGTCAATAGCTCTGACTCAGACTCGCCCATATCAAACTTGTGGGACTCGGATCTATGTGAGACAGAGCCCCATTCCGATTCACCACACATGAATCAGTTTTAACAACAAAAATGGACCCAATCCCCCAAGCACCTCATTTGTTTTTAACCTTTTTCCTGCAATCGTTTTTGCTTTATCTTGTTTCATAGAGATGATGGATCTCTTTCTGACATCACAAAAATACCCTTTATCCTTTCCCTATTGGACTTAGGGGTGGCAAAATGTCCGGACCCGGACCCGAAAATAGTATTGGTTCATAGATACAAGCCCAACACAAGAATAGATGAAGTTTCCTACCATAATTCCTTTGAGGTTGATGCCATGCGGAGCCCTTGAGTTATATTGGAGAATCTGATGAGCCAATTGAGGAACGTAGTGACCAGCATAGCTCTCCCCTGTCAAATAAAGCTCTCTATTTTTGTACCGTGGAAAACGATCGAACCACCTTAACAAGAACTGCAAGGAGTCCTTGGCTGCGAAAATGGAAGAAAGAGAGGAGATGCTTAACCTCAAATACATTTCAAGTTCCAATTCTCTGACCTCAGTTCAGCTCAAAGTCAAGAAACAAGCAAACATGAATAATTAGCGAATCATGTAAAACTCTGTAGTTTAGAAACTTGGTACACCAAAAATTTATTCAAAAAAGGCATAGGAAATAAAGCTTAGATTAATAAGTGATGCAATTTATAATTCTGAATAGGTCAGTAATTCCTTTTAATACGATGTCATTGATCTTTATGCTAATTTAATAGAAATTTCCCTCATGAAACTCGCCATAAAACTAAAACTGAACGGGAAAACTGAACTGGACCCAATGGGCACCTTGAATTTGAACTTTGAGGGCAGCTCAAAAAAGTAGTCGTTGCATGATCACACGACTTGTACTCGTGTCATGTTTCAGGTCCAGTTGGGATTTGCAGCACCAATGTAACAGAACTCAGAGCTCTCCTTACAAGGGCTCTGCCTCATTCATGACTGTACCAAATGAACCATTCAGACCTTGCATAGTATGCATCAGATATTCATCAAGGAGACTCTTAAAATGTCATCAATGGTGTGCTCAGACTCGATTGGCCCCATGAACACTGCACCTCACTTAAGGAGAAAATTTAGGAACCTTTTCAGGTCGTTGGTTTGTTCATAAGTTCTCTACTAGAGAGAGCTTTCTCATATCGGATGGTACACCCACGGGAAATGGGTTCACACCTCTTTAGGTATGTAAGCACTTTCCCACAAGATAGCATTGACGGAATGCTTTTCGGGAGATATGGGAACCTGCTTTTACACTTTTACATGGAGGAACCCACATTCCCATGAACCAAACACGAAAAGTGGTGGTCTTATGGGGAAATTCTGTCAAGGAGAGAACATATATACAAACCAAATGAACCCCTTGATAGGTATGCACAACCAAATTGTAAACTTGGTCTTACGGCCAAAACACCATGCAAGTGCAATTTGTTTGACGGAAAAAAAAAAAAAAAAAAAAATCTCAAACCATCATCTATATTTGAGATCTTTGGAGCTCAAAAATGGTCCAAATCAATTCCAACTCCAAAATTGATTGAGGATTGTCCATTTTTTAGGATCATCCATTTTGATGGACGATCATGTGTACTATTTCAGAGCTTTTCGGAGTTCCAATTCATTATTTTTTTTTTTTTTTGGAGTTCATCACAATGTGACCTCAAAGATAAACCTTGATGTGGCCACAACAGTAGCATCAATACAAGAAAATAAGACGTGTCTTTTACTCTAGGGGTTGTAGTAAATATAGAGGTTGGGTTGAGAGAGATCTAGAGTTTGAATCCTTGAAGTTTGCATAAGAAAAAATCCAAACAAACTAACTTTTTTTCTAAAGGTAGTTCAGCGGGACCTCTAATAATAATAGAACTCAAGACATCATGTTGTGACGTCCCACCATCCTGACCACATAGCTTTGAGCCTCTTCCCATCTAAGGAGCTAACCTAGCCTTCATATAATACGGGCTCAACTGGGAATAGAAAAGAAAAAATACAAAGAGCAATCAAGACTTGCATCAATGACATAGGATAACCATATCTCTAGAGGAACAAACCAACAAAATCCTCTAAAATTTTTATGTAAGTAATAATGTCTAAAGCAAACCACCCAAATAAACAAAACAACATAGCATATTATATTCATAAATTCCTAATATATGTAGTTACAGCTAAAAAGACAGGTTTTGTCAGAGGTGTCATAGATTTACCAGTTTGAAGGTCTCCAAAGTTTGTGAGATCTGAGGATGTATTTGTATATGAGAAACCAACTCCAACTGGTGATTCAAGGAACAAGAGGTTTGCAACTTTGTTCCATGAGAACTTGTTAAGGTAGAGGCCTGAGGCCGATTTTTTTATTCGAAATGGCCCAATCTCTTCAGATGCACCATAAGCTATTGAAGAACACCCAGGACCTATATATATATATGTAAATACCAACCGAATTAGATCACAAAAAATAATTTTTTTTAAAAAAACGGAAAATAGAACGTTGCATGGGTAATGCCCAATGAACATAGGCAGTGGCGGTGTGAGCAACAAATAAAAAAAAGGAAAAATAATGACTGAAATAAAATGAAAATTATGGGCACTTTTAGCATTAGGATGAGGGTATGTTTGGAAAATGATATTGTTAGTTCAAATGAATAGTATAGTCCAAATTACCAGATTGAAGGATCTTGAAATGCATGTCGATTCGCTGAATTTTTTTGTGGACCTAAAATTTTGCATACACATGCACCTCATCTAGGCATTCCAAATGAAAATGTGAATATGCTCGGAAAATGTAGGGCAAAAAAAACATATCTGTCATTCTAAAAATTACCATCATCATCATTGTCAAAGCTTTTTTCAACCATATCCTTTTAAGCCTACTTCTTACTATTTTTTAGACTTCCACGTGAACTAAGCCGCACCTCCTAACAAGTATTGTATTGCGACTGCACCACATATGACTAGCCTACCTAAGTTTACTCTCTCTTATCTTATCACCTATTAGTCGCACACCTAAATTTTCTCGAATATATTGATTTCAAATTCTATTATTTCTTATCTCGTTACTCATTTATCTCAACATCATAATCTCCGCGACAATCATTCTATGGGTATATTGTTTTTCGACAACCCAACATTTTGTCCTATAGAACAAAGTTGCTCTCACCATTGTCCTATAGAACTTGTCCTTCAACGTCATTGGTATGTAGCGATCACATAAAATTCTGTTTGCATATCTCCACTCGTCTATCTAGCTCTATTTCTATATACGACATCTTCCTCAATCTCTCCAATACTGTTGTAGATTTAGGATTCATGATAAGTTGGCAAAGTTTAATGTTAGAAGCCTACCTAACACAACCCAACACCTTTACTCAGGCATAAGACATGGTAAGAGAAAGTTTAAGGTCTTCACCCTCCTTAGACTATATCATTCTAAGAATGGGTTAAAAAGTTAAAAATAAATAAAAAATAAATAAAACACTACGACAAGTGAAAAAAGAAGAAGAAAAGTTTGAGAGAGTGCGTGAAAATACTAAAGGGCTAAGAAACAATCTTAGAAGAAATTTGGACCTAATGGGCTAGAAGTTTAAGGTGGCTACCTCAAACTGGAGAAGTAAGGTGTATTTGCAAAATCCACTTAAAAAGGTTCTTTCGTTGTCGAAAAACTCTATATTGATCATCTAGACCTTGAGATGTATAGATCACAATCATCCGAGCCTTATTTGGGGTCAACTACATCCGTCATTTTATTTTATCAAGGCCGCACCCTCAGTCAAACCATATGTTATCATATCTCTTCTCACTACTTCAATCCATGTCATTTAGAGTCTTTTCATTGCCTTTTTAGAGCTTTCTACTAAAACCAAATCACTCATCTTAACCGGTGTTGTTCTAGGTCAGCGTTGTACATAAGTCTATTGTTTCTCATCTTGTCACGTATTGGAGCCGCACCTAAGGTCCCTCAGATATATTCAATCCGAATATCATCCTTTCTTGTCTTGTTACTCATCTATCTCAACATACTCATCTCAGCTACCATCATTCTATGTATACGAAAGAAAAATGGATTTCAAGTTCTAAAAGTAATGTATCTTGTAATATATTATCTAGACCGTCTATTTTCAAGATTCTTAAATGATTATAGATGTGCATGATCTACATCATTTTTTAATATTTAAATTTCATAACCGTAGGTGAAATAGATTGTTGACCATCATAAGGATTTCCAACACTAAAACAATTTTTTATTTACTGGAATCAGTTATTTATCACCGAAACTGGGGGGAGAGAGAGATCCCCATAACTACATAGAACAAGCCACTGAATTACTGGAATCAATCATCATGAGTAGACCTTTTCGGTTACTATTCACCAATTTATTGTTGGCTTGGCGACAAATTCTCTTTGCACGCATCACCATCCTCACCTTGCCAAAGCTCATTTGTTCACTGCAAGTACATAGGAGAGAGAAAAAAACTAGAGAGAGAAACAGACAAAAAGCTAACTGCTCCAAAATTTAGAAAATAAATGCATACAGTATTCAACATTTACTCCCTCTAGTACGACTTCATTGTATTGTCTAAGAACTTTGCCAACATCAATACGAGGAGAAAGGACAAAGAAAATTCATGTAGACTATATATGTGCCACAAAAAAAAATAAAAAAAAATAACGTCTTAAGATTGAAAAGAGGCTGTCGAGAACAATTAGATCTAAGTATTTAGAAACCCGAAACCTAATTTTCTTTTGATCAAAATTTCTCATATGACAATTCTAATTAGAGTCCAAAATAAAATTCAAAATCGAAAAAAACTCCTACTAAGTATGCCCGAGGGAGTAGATACACACTATGCTCTTTTGCAACGTGGATCCTCGGGAGTCCTCAACTCCCAATTTTCGATTATGAGATCATCGCATTCGATCGCATCGATCCAACGAAGCAGATTGAAACTTACGGCCATGATCATTTCCTATGAACAGGAGAGTCCAAAGAATTATGAAAAAGAGGAATATTTATTTCTCCTTTTCTTATTTTCTCCTGACTCGGGAACATGGAGAGCTGCTTTGCAGTAAGAGACTGAATTGAAGAAGCCTTAATAGGGGCAATTCCGTCATTATAGAATTTGAGGAGGGTCATATCTGTCTACTTTAAATAGATTGTACATTGTATCGTGAGGCTTCTCATTTGTCTTGGATCGTACATTTATGTGTCCATTTGGTCGACTACAAAATCTCTCTCTTCTCTTTCTCTCTCTTCGAGCAGAAACCCCTCTCTCTCCTCTTTCTCTCTCTTCGAGTAGAAAACCTCTCTCTCTCCTCTTTCCCTCTCGTCGAGTAGAAAATCTCTCTCTCTCTCTCTCTCTCTCTCTCTTCGAGTAGCCAATCTCTCTCTCTAGACAAACCCATCTCCATCTCCTTCTCTATCTGTAATACCACACACACACGTTATATCCACCACCACATGCTCTCTCTCCCTCTTCTTTTGATTGGTATCTCTCTCTAGCACCACACGCACAAATCTCTCTCTAACACCACGCTTAAAACCCCCTCTCTCTCTCTCTCTAACACACACAAAGGGAATGAATTCGAGGGAGTGGAAGGCATTTGCATCAGGAAAACCAACAAAAACAAACTATATTAGAGAGTGAGAAAGAGAGAGATGGTTTATGTCTGTTTCAGTGAAGACCGTGTGAGTGTATGTGTGTGTGTGTGTGAGAGAGAGAGAGTGCAACCTCCATTAAGCCATAGCACCAAAGGCCTGGACTCGGGCTCAAGCTCTGCTTCAGTAAGCCAATAAAACAGGGCTCTCCCCACCTGCTCATTCACCGTAACATAGCCTGAAAATTGCTTAAAACTCACTTCAGGCTGGCCGGGAAGCCGCAAAATCCTATCCTGTTCTTCTTCTCTCTCTACCCCGGAAGCTGTGCTTTGTTGTTCTCTCTGTACCCCAAGAACTTCTCCTGTGATAGAGGCAACGCAAAGGACAAGAAGGAGCGCAACGTGCTTGGCCATTGCTAAAAACTAAAGAAAAACAGAGGAAGAAAACAGAGATTTGAATAATGGGTTTAGCTGAAAAAGATGAAATTCTGATCTTTAATGCTTATTATGGTTGAATGCCGAAATAAAGAAGAGAGAGAAAGGACGTGGGCAGTCACATGGCCCTCGCATGCCCAGAAAACAGTGCGGGAAATCTCCATAACTCCTCTATTTATATCTTCTTTTGACCTATCTCTCTCTTCCCCTTTCTCTCTCTTACGTGGACCATCAGCCTTACATGCTCTCTATCCCCAACCTCTCCTTTTACACGGGCTTTAATTGTTAGAGAAAACCTCGCGATCTAATCGGTCCAGGCCCGGTTACACCTGCCGGTTCCGGTTTCGAGTGGTTTTGGCTATCGGTCAGTATTTTAAAAATATAAATTCAAAAATATATATATATAATTCTAAAAATAAAAAATTTGATTTGTAATATTTTTTAAGTACTTTTTTATATTATGGTAAATATTAAAAATTATTTTGGTCATTAATACTCACATTTAAAATCTATTTTTCATTAATTTTCAACTTCATTTATGTGATATATTTTAATCATTATTTATAGGGTGTGGTTTGTATAGAGCTTAGGTTCTAAACAATCAAACTAGAGCCTACCTTCAAATAGTATCGAGAAATGTAGTTTCAATACTGAAAATATTTGTGATAGCCTTAAAATATAATTTCATCTTTATTTATAAAGTTTAAAACTTAAAAAATAGTGTAGATTGATAGATCTATGAAAACTTGAAAATCTTGAAAACTGATGATCCAAAAATGTATTACAAAATACACGATTTTCAATACTTGAAATCCATTTTTTTTCTCATGTCCATGCATCTTGATGTCGAGATGATGAATGGATATTTAACATCTTTTAAAAAAATTTTTGAGGTAGGCTCAAATTTGATTGTTTAGAGCCTCGGCTCTATATAAGCTTTTTCCTTTTTTATATATATATTTTTCATATTTTAGTAGTTTTTTTGTTTTGCATCTTATTTATTTTTTTCAACAATATTTTGGTTGCTCGGGATTTGCCCAGTTAGAACAGTTGAATCGGCCGGTTTACCGTTAGGCCTGTTAAACCGCTTCCTACGCTATGTCCGGTTAACCATTCTGGTTCAATTTTGCCAGCACTGGGCACAACAACTTAAAAAATTAGGGCTTGGATCACAAAATGTGTCTCCGTGTACGGCCCCACAAACACAGACCTAGTTTTTATTTTTTTATATTTTTTTCAAAAGTGATTTATATACGGATCTTAAATTTCTTTTCTAAAATATAAAATCCTCTTAGGTAGAAATTACAAATAAGGTCGGTCAGGCTGTCCTTTTTTATTTTTTTCAAAATTGTTCTTTAGTCTAAGGATGGAATCCTCTGTCTAAATTTTAAATTTTAAATTTTAAATGCGGGTTGATCAAGCTTCTTTATAATTTCCACCTATAAATAGAACATTTTGTATTTTAGAAAAAAATGTAAGGTTCATAAGTAAATCATTTTGTTTTCAATTATTTTTCTTTAATTTTACTCAAAGAACTCAATTCTATTCAGGCGAGAGCTGAGCTTGGGCCTAAGTCGACCCTCAAGGGAATAAGGCTAGTCTAGGGCCACGGCTGGCCCAGCCCCATTGCCAGCCGGGTCAGCCCTAATTAGTTCCACAAGTCTCTCTCCCCTCATATCTTTGTCTCACACCAATCTCTCTCTCTACCCTTACGTCCCCAGGTAGCATTGCATACTCTCACCTGAGGACCCATATTTTTTGAAGTGGAGGACGTGGCCCTAGCATGTTTGAATGAATTAATTAACTGTTTATTTGCCTAACCACCAAAGTTAACTCCAATGCTTAAAGCAAAGGAAGATTTTGGGTCCTTTGACTGAACGGTCCTTAGAGAGAGAATAAATGTTTGATTTAAATCATTAGATACACTAAGAGAAAGTCTTAACAATTGTTCGCAAAATCGTCCGATCTTCCAGTTCGGTTTTACCAACATTGATCTCAACATTAAAAAATAACAAAAGTCATAGAGAGAGAGAAGCCCCTTGCTTCGTGTCCACGCGGGGTGGGGAACCTAAATCATGGAAAGAGAGAGTTCATTGTGGAATATGCAGAGAGAGATTATGATTTTTTATGTACTGTGTTGTGTTGTGGAGAATGAAGGCAATGGAGACGGTTGTAACAATAATTGATAATGATGATATCTTTACCTTACAAGCAAATACGGGATTGTAAATTATTTGCTTGCATCTCTCGCTATACAACTCTTACTATTTACGGTATGGTATTTAAAGGTACATTTAATCATTAACACCATCGTCACTCTTTTCTTTCTCTCTCATTAGCTGCCTCACGGATGCTGCCGGAATAAGTGTTCTCTTGTTTGTCTGTCCAGCTTCCGTTCCTTGAAATGATCCCCACCTCTCCCTCTCCTTCTTTAAAATCTAAATCATAGAAGCAATATTTGTTTCGGAGTTTTTGGTTTGGTGAGAAAAATGAAACAATTCGACGCTTCAACTTATTGAGATAAAAGACTTTATATTTTTTTTAAATATAATAAATTAAATATTTGTATATATAAATAATAAAAAAATTAAAAATTAGAAGTACGTTTTTCTTTATATAGATATTTTTTTCTTAGACTGCAAAGGTCGAAACTTCGATCAAATCAGTTCGAAACGAACCCGAATCTAACCAAAGCGGCTTGAATCTTAACCGAAACGATAGCACCAAGTTTCACTCTAAGCCTAAAATCCGAATGTTTTGGACTTTTCGACCAAAACGAAGCGAATCTTTCTTTTTGTTTGATATTGGTCATGACGTTGATGAAAACGCATAACAAAATCTAGAATCCTCGAATTACTCAGAATTGTGAAAGCACCCCTAAGCCAGGATTTTGCCTCAAGGAACAAGTATACAATACCCTTGGAAGAGCAAATGAAATCTCTCTCTCTCTCTCTCTCTCTCTCTCTCTCTCTCTCCTTTTTAATTGGAAATAGAGCCTAGGACGTTTGGTTAACACTGATGCCTTGACCCCATTTCCGAATTTCAAACATAGTCCTTGGGGGACTTCAAAGAATAACATCCTAAAAAGTGAATGTGGAGCATCCAATTTTCAGACATTGAGATTTAAGCATTACAGAACTTAAAAATAAATTCCTTTTTAAAAATAATCATTCAATGGTTCTCAAGTTGATCTCAAAATTTTAGACTAAAATCTACTTTACTTTTTTCCCGAAGTGCAAGTGGATAATATATTCCTAGGGGAGGATAAAATATGGGTTGAAATATTTGTTTATTAGGCACTTTGTGCAAGTTCTTTGTCTTGTTATTCTTCGAAAGAAAAAGTTTATATAAGGTTGAGGTCCTAAATTATCAATAAAAGCGTAACTCAAAAATTTATTAGAAAAAATTATTTAGCTGTCAAGAAACCCCCAAACTTGATCATCTCGACCTTGAGATACATGGACCTAAGAAAAATAGATTTCAAATATTGAAAATGCATCTTGTAATACATTATCTAGACTATCAATTTTAAAGATTTTCATGAAAAAAATTTGAGGCCATCATAAAAAAATTTGATACTGAAACGACATCTTTCAACATTATTTGAATGTGCACTTTACTTTGATTGTTTAAGGCCTCAGTCCTATACAAACTACACCCTTCTTCCAATAACCTCTTTTGGATAGTTTGTGCTATCTCTCTCTCTCATCTTATAGTGTGTTAATTTGGAATCTTTAATTCATTGGAATAATAAATCATTTTCAAACTGGCGTATGCTAAGTTGCAAGGTCTGTTGATTTGGAGTGAGAAAGGTTTGGGAGACACTTTATCAATAGAAGGATATTCAATGAATGTCATAAATTGGCGTTCGAAAATAGCTATGCCTCCTTAACAATTGAGCGACGCTTGGTTAAGAATAATGGATCTACTTTCGCACATGGTGGTTGGTTTTCACCATGTTTATTGTGAGGCTAGTGACGTTGCATATTCCTTAGTTGATTCTCCCATTACAAATTACTCCTGAATAAAAGTTAAGCACTCTTTGTCGGAAAAAAAAAAAAAAAATTCATTTACAAATATACTAGTGGGTTGAAATTGCCAATAGAGCCATACAAATAATGAAAACCTATTGACCAAAAAAAAAAAAAGCTCTTGAAACACACTCTCCCGCTCTCTCGCCTCTTTGAACTACCTTTCTATCTTATTCTTCAAATGGTCCCCCTTTAAAAGAATACATCAAATCATTTATATAGATAGAGAGCCCTGTTAATTTAAGGACGTGGCTTGTATAAGGTTACATCTTTATTTATAGAAATAAGAATTCGATATTTTAAACCGTTCATTTTATTTAGACAATATAGATTTGACACATCTTTTAAGAATGTCAATACTTGATATGTCTTTTAAGATAATGTCTACTCTATACTGTCCAAATAAAATGGACGGTGTAGATTAATGCATCCCTATTTCTAGAAATAAGATTGCAGCTTTATCTACACTTTTTCATTCAATTAATTCCTCTAATTAAGGAGATAGATAATAGAATTCTACCGTATTACATGGACAGAGTGGCACAAGAATAGCGCAATCTAAATAAAATTGGATACTATTTATTTTTAACACAAAGAAGTCACAATTAGGGTTAACAATGGATCGAGCAGCCGGCCCGATGCAGTCGTCCCAACCCTAAAAAAGGAGGGCCTAGTCACAAACTGAGGGTTGGGCTAGGGCTAGTGCCAGCCCGGTTCATCCATGCCCAACCTCTTTTTTACTTGTTTTCTTCTTATTATTTCTTTTGGCTTAGCCTTATAGGGATAAGGACCATGCCAGAGCTAAGGTTGTCCTAGACCAAGCCTGGTCCATTCCACTTTTAGTTAGAATCATTTTTGTCATTCAACTTTTAAATCGGGTGGTTGTGAGTACGTCATTGACTAGACTCAAAGTTCAAAAAAAAAAAAATCTCAAACTTCATGACACACTCTAGGAGTTATTGTGGGCTCCCCATGAGAAAGATAAATGGTTTTAAAGTATACCATCCATAAAATTAAATAGAGAGATTGACCTATTGCAAAAGAAATACCAGGAAAAGAGAGATTAATCTAAGTAAAAACAGACAGGCATTGTCTATTGGGAAAGTTTTATGAAGCCTTGCGACATTATAAAGTTGCACCTCAAATCCCGTTGGAAACATAGTTATGGTAGTAGAATAACATTCTTGGTTTGAAAACAGGTAAAATAAATAAATAAATAAATTCAAGGTGCAGTTACTTTCACACTACCTCTTAGAGAAGCGATTTTATAGGTTTACTCACATTCTCATTATTTTTCATGTTTTTTCTCCCTTTTTTCCCTCTTTTGGACTATTTGTCTTTATTCAAGCACGCTTAATTTTCTCTTAGATTATATTTTCTACAAATTTAAGTTTCTAGTGCAGCAAACTCTTATTGGACACATACTCCCTCAAGCAAACTCTTTTGGATTATTTGTTGTCTTTATTCGGATCACGCTTAATTTTCCAAAAATAAAAATAAATATGAATGTCTAAAGACTTAGAGCTGACCAGTGTTGAACAAATCGAACCAGACCCGGAAACCGGCCAGTTCACCTTTGCCTAGCCGGGTAGGTCCTGAGTAGGCAAAAAAGTGTTAAAAAAATTCAACAAATACAAAAAAAATCTTAAAAAAACTATAAAAAGCATATTTAAAGCATAATTAAACAAAACACATCAAAATGAAATTGAAAAGCAGAAACAAAATGGATTTTAAAAAATCGATAGGTGCTAGAGTATTTTAAAAATAATTAAAAAAAGAAAAAAAAATGTAAAAATAAGTATTCATGGCTAAATACATTTTAATCTTTGCCAAAATGCTAAACAAATACATTACAAACAAATCTCTTATTTTTTGAAATTTTCATATTTTATATATATTTTTTAAATAACCTGCCGGACCACCTAAAGCCGTCAAAATCGGGACAGGCTGATTTTTCTAATTCTGGATTTTACCACTATACATTCTCAAAACATTTTTCAAGCCCAGTGGCCTTTCTTTTCTTTTGAAATTTATTGGAGAAGGTTGCTTTCCCAAAAAGAGCTAAAATTTCGAGAAAATTACATAAAATCCCCAACAGTAGGCTTTTTGGACACTTTACCCCAACTTAAATTTTCTTAGCATATTTTTCTCAAAAATCAAGTTTTATAGCAAATACCCCCAATACAAAAAGTTCATTTTTTTTTTACGAAAATACCATTCCCGTACATAACAAATCATTTCGGATCCCAATAAAAAGAAACGCCGGACCCGCGGTTGTAATTGTCGAACCCATCCATTCTGCTGGCCTGGAACTGTACACTATCGGGCCGCCTAGTCCAGATACAATTTTGCCATTCCATCGCTCACAAATGCCAAACCACTCATTAATCCAAAAACAAATGCCGGATCACCTTCCAAACTCCGGACCGCCATGATGAAGTGCCGGACCGTTCCAAATCAGTGAATTAAGCACTGGACCGCCTCATCCAAAATCCGGACTGCCATGGTTAGCGTGTGAGGTAAGGGAGGGGTATTTTAGTCTTTTTTATTCATTTTTTTGAGTTGGGGGTATTTGCTAAGAAACATAGTTTTGGAGAAAAAGTTGCTAGGAAAAATGAAGTTGGGGCAAATTGTTAAAAAAGTCTTGGGGTTTTATGCAATTATCCCAACAATTTCATCCAAGGGTGTCAATGGAAATATGCTCGCATGGAGCACATAAATGTTTGAAAAATACCCCATTTCTCCATTTAATCTAGTTTTAGAGGAATGAGAATGCATTTATAAAAATGGCCCTTTTCTTGGTGGACATGCAGGCCCGCAGTCTGACTGTCTGTTGAAAAACTCATATCCCATTAAATGTTAATCTATCTAATCCTAGGGCACCGACACACAAGAAAACAAAACGAGAAACCAATAGTGAAAGAGAGGCACCTCCTCAATGGAAAAGAGATACCCTTGCACACTAACAACAGAGAGCAAATTGGGCAGGTACATGAAGCCCTGCATGCCCGGACGAAAATTTAAAAAAATCGCTGATTCAGATCAAGAATTATTAATCTACATAAGATTTAATAACTCATGGGTCGATTCTCGATTTTCCATTTTCTATCCTATTTAAAATATTTCTCATGTACATTATATTTGTGTATGATGATTTAAATAATCAAACAAACATGGTACATATGGGAAAGACGTATCTAAGTTGTATTTTTTCGTTTCTTTTTTTTTTTTTCTAAATTTCAATTGGATCGTTGATTTGGTCGATTCAGATCAACCAATTTGTTGGATCAATCTACTTGCAGGCCAATCCGCGGAGCAAATTCATTTTTTTTTACTGTTGTATAGCATTCCCTAGAGGAACAGAGGACACAACCCAAAGGAGTGAGAGAGGTCGCATGAAAGAGAGGAACCTTATCTTTAGGGTGAGAAACTCCACAACTAGAGAGAATAGGTAGGAGTAGTCTTACCAGCATTTATTTACCTTCCCTCTAAGTCAGTCATTTATTAAGTGAATTTGCATGCTTTGGGATATTTAATGCATGGGTCAGGCTTCATTTATTTGTGGGCGGAATCCACTCAACTTGTGTAGCAAGACGAGGTCTCGTGGCATTTATTTGGAAATGATGCAAGGCATTCACGAGATCTGCTCCTTCCCTCCCTAGCTCCCTAGGGTCGGAATGGATTGGGTCGGATCCGGGGCGTTAGTTATAAGTTAGACTTGGATCTCACCTGGACCTGACCAAACCTGATAAGATCTAAATTGCATTTAGGCTCGAGCTGGATCCGACTCGACCCAGGTCGAGTCAAGGTCAAATAGACCCAGACCAACCTGTTGGGTCCAAAACCCAAACCTGATCAAGTCCGCAGGTTGACCCGACCCAATTCCCACCCCGTGCCTAGACCACTCTAGGCCTTCAAGTACTTCCAAAAATTTGGAGGATTTAGGGATAGGTTAGTTTCTCTACCCCAAATTTTTCAAAGAAAGGTCTATGAGGATTTAAGAGGTCACCAAGGTTTTTCACACGATGTAAAACACATCTTAAGTCACTGAAAATACAGTTTTGGTACATCCATCTTTGTGCAGCTTTAAACATAGTGTAGTTCCGATGATTTATGAACAAGTGAAAACGGTGAGAAAAAATAAATAAATAAAATGTTCTATTTTTAAATTGAGAAATTTAGTTATATCCGATATTCATGACCACCATAATTGGTATTTAGCAGTGATTTAAAAAATGTCGGGACAGTATGGAATCCCCTGATCCAACCAGGGAAATGTCACCCTGTTGCGATTATGCATATATGTAGGAAACCAACAGAGTTGAAGGGAACTGTTGGTTCCGCACCATAAAACGACGATTCTCTACTATAAAACAGCGTTTCGAACTGTCGATTCATCAATCCGGATTGATTTTTGGACGGTTACGTACTTTTTCATGTGTTTGTTTGCTAGTTCATTGTTTTTTTCCACACAGTAAAACAATGATTTAGACACTTGACTCATCGATCTGGACCGGTTTTTTGGGTGCTCGATCCAGGTCACAGATCTGGTTTTTAAATCACTGATATTTAGTATTTATGAAAGAACTCGTTTTTTTGGGTTGCTATGTTTTTAGCTTTCCCAATATCTAGATGGATTTTGTTAGGTTACACCACTTGTGGTGTAGACCCTCAAAGTGCTTAACATTTTTAGACATTTAGATACCCTTATCTTAAGGTATAATAACTTTTTGTTTAAGGGTATTTTAAGTAATTAGTCAAGGGTAAACTAAAAATTCCTAATAGAAACAAAATTATTTATTAATAATAGTGGATAATGACATTACCGATATGGTATGTGACATCACCCCATTGTTTGCAAAATCGCCCGATCAAACCGCTAACCGTCTGGTTAGATAGGCCGGTTCCGGTTTTGGGCAGTTGGAGTGATTAACTGGTATTTTTTAAAAAAAAAATCAAAAAAATGTATATAAATTATCAAAAATAAGGAATTTGATTTGTATTACATTTTTAAATATTCTTTGCATTATGGTAAATATTAAAAATTGTTTTGGTCATTGACACTCACTTTTATATTTTTTCATCCTTTTTAAAAATAGCCCTTGGAAAATATAAAATGGATTAAAATCTATTTTTTCATTAATTTCAACTTCATTTGAATGTGTTTTGTTTTAATCATTCTTTATATTCTTTTTATATTTTAGTTGATTTTTTTTTTTTTATCAACACTTTTTTTACCGTTCAGGACTTGCCCGATTAGAGAGATTGAATCAGCCGGTTTATCGGTTAAGCTGGTTAAACTGCTTCCAGGGCCTTGTCCAGTTAACCGTTCCTATTCGATTTTACGAACACTACATCACCCACAAGATGCATTAATTGTTTTTAACTACTAATAGAATGTTAATATTCTTTTATAAAAATATCTATGCTACCTTTCTAAATGACCAAAAATGCCTTTACTTGAAAAATTTTATATCACAATTCAAGGGTATTTTAGTGTCAAAAAATGTTGAGCACTTTAAAGGTCTACACTACCAAGTGATGTAGCATAACAAAACCCTATCCAAATATATACAACTAGTACTTGGGGCTTTAGTAAAAAAAACTATGGCGCCATCTCATCAAATCAAAATCCAGATCATATAGGGTGGGTCATTTACCCTACAGATCCGTGTTGGAATGTTGGGTCGGCAATCTAGATCGGTTCAAATAGATGATATAGAAAATATTCAGAATAGATATAATAAAATAAAAACTAATAAAGGGATTTATAGGTTGGAGATTTAAAAAAAACACAATAAAATATTGGATAAGTTTTAAAAAAAGGTATATAATATAGAAGGGAGGAATTTTCAAATCTTTAAAAAAGGACAAAATACAAAAAAGAGAATTTTAGAAGAGAACCGAGTGAGGACCCACACCACCCTAGAATTGGTTGGTTAAGTTCCGACTGCTCCTCCATCGTCGGGCTTTAAAACTTAGAAGCCTTGATGTCAAGATTTGGAAAGAAATAAATTTCTATCGCAAGGAAACCCGTATAAATGTCACCTCAACATGCAATATGAATTGCGCATTTCAGTAGGCCCCAATTAGTGATATTTTTTCTACTTCTCTATCAATAAAAAGATAGAATTTAAGGGGGAGCACTCTGCATGTGTAGGGGCACACAAGCTTATGCATCTCTTGGTGCAAAACTCAAGGGTAACTAGTATCTAGCTGATGAGGAATCGTACCAGTACAAAACGGTGTTTTAGTAACTTTTGAGAGTACACACATCCCAAGGTTTTAATAGAACAAGCTCCCACGGGAGCTTGCAAGGTTTCTAACTCCCACGGGATCATACTATGCATTAACTCCATCGAGTAAATGAGATATTTTGAAATCTTTTCTATTTGAGTTTTTTTTTTTATGTCCAACTAAGAATAACTAGAGGGTGTTGTTTCTATAAGGTTGCAACTTTAAACAATCCAATTAAAGCGCACCTCAATTTTTTATCTTAACATGTAATTTTGGCATAAAAAATTCTTTGGATTATCTCAAAATCTATTTTCATATCTAATTATAAAATCTCAAACTCCAAAAATAGTTAAAATCAAGTAAATCTATAAATATGTGAAAATCGTGAAAATTGACGGTCAAGATAATGTGTTGCAAGATGCATTATTTTTAGAACTCAAAATATTTTTTTCTTTTTTTTTTTCATATTCATACATCTCGATGTCGAGATGATCAATTAAATGGTTTTCAACATTAAAACAACTTTTTTCGATGGACTTTTGAGGTACATCTTTAGTTCTACATTTTAAGGTCAACCTTATATAAACTTTTTCATATTTCAAACCACTAAAGGTAGATTTTGAGTTCTTCAAAACACCTAGATCTTACCCTCCAAAAATTGGATGTTCCTTTTTCCTTCTCAGGATGCTATTTTTCTCAAGCATATAGAACATGCAATTTGAAAGTTTCTTTTTTTTTTGAGGTTAATGGCTGCACAGCCACCTTGGAACCCTGCAACTTCAAGAACCTAGGTCCTCATTCTAGTCTAAAACACGAAAACTAACTTTCAAGTAAAAAACCTAGGGCACCCTAGGTTGAAAACCCCCTCTTTCAAGTCCAAGCATAACTTCTCTGGTTCAAGTAAACTTTATGGGTCGCTGAGAAGGACACCTTGCCATCTAAGTCTAATATGGGCCCCAACTTTAGATGCCATGCCCATGGACCTTGCTCACATCAACTGGTTTTCCTTTGCTTTCATTTACACTTTTGGTACTTCTATTTCATTGGAATTTAAGGGTGAAATCCTGTTTGTAAACGAGTGGCAAAAGGTTTGAAGTCTGAAACTTAAAAAGCGTGTTCCCCAAACATACCATTTTAATGGGCCCTAATGCAAGAGTGGGAAAAGAGAGAGGAGTGTGTTGAGTAATAGAAAATAACCTGATAGTTGTCATTGGCCCAAATGTTTTGGACCTCTTTTGTTATTATCAATGATTTAAAAAATGGATCAGTGAGCAGGATGAGGCATCTTTTATAATCAATTTTTTAGGAATATCTTTCATTCTACATTTGAATGTTGCAACATTATTTAAAAGAAAAAAAAAAATTGAGTCCGCTATATAATGTATCGTGCAACATATTATCTAGACCGTCCATTATCAATATTTTCTTGTGTTTATAAATCTACTTGATTTGAACCATTTTTAAAGTTTAACATTTTATAATTAGAGATGAAAGCATATTATTGAGCCATCCTTTGATATTTTAATATCAAAATTACATTTATGATAAAATTTAGATGTGCACCTTAATTGGATTGTTTAAGGTTGCAACCTTATGCAAACTACACCTCATATATATATATATATATATATATATATATATATATATATATATATATATATATATATATGAGAAAAATACTATGCAACGCCTATAGGCGAAAATGAACAGTGATTTCGCTTATGCTCTTCACCATCCAAAGTTCATCGTACGGGCACAGTTGTCCGATAGTATTTTAAATTTTATTTTTTTAAAAAATCAGAATGATCTAAAAGTTGAATCATGTGTTCATAAAAAATAGAAAATATAATATAAAAAAATAATTAGTAAATATAAATTAACCAAAATAACCCTAAAAATTTATGGGGGTATTTTGGTCAATTTATATTTCACGAAATATTTTCTTCATATTTTTATTAGGTGAGCCTCAATAAGATATACATACACTTCAAATTTTAGATCATTCTGATTTTTAGAAAAAAAATTAAAATTAAAATAGTACTGGACAATCATGATCGTGCAATAAACTTTAGACGGTGATGAGCATAGGCGAAATCACTGTTCATTTTCATCTATCGACGTTGGGAAGACTTATATATATATATATATATATATATATATATATATATATATATATATATATATATATATATATATATATATATATATATATATATATATATATATATATATATATAATAATCATCATTTTAGCCTTTTCCTAATTAATTGGGGTCGGCTACATGAATCCTTGTTCTCCATTCTTCTTTATTAAAGACCATATTCTTAATGAGGTCATAAGTCCTCGTATCTTTTCAGACTACTTCCAATCACGTCCTTTTGGGCCGACCCTTTGCCGTTTTCAGTCCTTCCACTTGAACTAATCCGCACTTCTTAACAGGTGTTGTACTTGGTCGGTGCCATATATGGCCAACCCATCTAAGTCTACTCTTTCATATTTTATCGCCTATTGGTGCCATGCCTAAATTCTCTTGAATAGATTCATT
The DNA here is from genome assembly GCF_054954075.1 of Amborella trichopoda. Classification (NCBI taxonomy): domain Eukaryota; kingdom Viridiplantae; phylum Streptophyta; class Magnoliopsida; order Amborellales; family Amborellaceae; genus Amborella; species Amborella trichopoda. Next base: position 5,815,136 of record NC_142345.1, read on the forward strand.
GTGAATTCTATCTGTTCTTGTCTTATCACTCATCCATATCAATATCTTCATCTCAGCTACACTCATTTTATGGGTATATTGTTCTTTTCCGCCCAACATTCTTCCCTATAAATCAAAGTTAGTCTCACCGTTGTCATATAGAACTTGTCTTTCATCCTTATTGGTATGCGGTGATCACATACAATTCTAGTTGCACATCTCCACTTCGTTCACTCAGTTCTAATTCAGTAAGCAACATCTTCCTCATTCTCTCCATTTTCCTCGATTATCGACCCAAGATATCGAAAGTGTGGTCTTTTTTGTACTTCCTGACTGTCAATCTTAACTACTTCCTCATCTCTACTCTCATTACTAAATTTACACTCCACATACTCTGTTTTAGTCCGACTAATTTTAAGACCTTTGGACTCTAGAAAATCCCTGCAACATTCTAACTTTGTCTTGATATTGTTTCGAGTCTCATCAATCAAAACTATATCATCTACGAACAACATGTACCACGGTACCTCATTATGTAGGTGTCTAGTTAAGTCGTCAATAACTAAGACAAAGAGGTATAGGCTCATTGCACCCTTGATGTAGACCTATTGTCACTAAAAACTTACTCGTATCTACACTAGTTGTTCGTACACTAGTAACCACTCCATCGTACATATCTCTCACCAAGTCGATGTAATGTCTAGAAGCAGATTTTTTTTCAACACCCGCCAAATCAAATCTCAAGATACTCTATCATAAGCTTTATATATATATATATATATATATATATATATATATATATATATATATATACAGCTATAATGAATAGTAATATAGGTGGAATTCCAGCCGTCAGATCTTTATCCTGTGGTTCAAAATGCATATCACTACATAAATTTTAATATTTTTTCTAGAAATTGTATCGTACTGAAATTTTAGACTTGCGTACTAAAAAATAGGGGGCATACTTAAAAAAATATTAATTTTTTTTTTCAAAATATAAAATGATCCAAATATCCCTGAAAAATGATGGGGGTAATTTGGTCAATTTAAATTATTGAAAATAGACTTTTATTATTATTTTTATATAGTGTGAAATAGTATTAGGTATATACATTCAAAATTTCATCTTAATCAGATTTATAGAAAAACAATTAAAATTCATATGGCGATATGCATTCTGAACAACATGATGAAGATCTTACGGCTATATAAATATAAAAAAGGATTTTCAGGTATTGAACATCTAGGTATCTCCCATCAAGAATTAGATGGCACTTGAGAAATCTTGGGATGCCATTTTTTAAGGCACCTAGAGAATGAAAATGACTTATTTATGTCCTTTATTTTTTTTTTCTTCTTATTCGAGGTTAATTATTACATGCTTAGAGATTATATGACAAAAATTTAAGGATATAAGAAAATACTAGGAGAATGAATTTTGCCCAAAGGAGTAGATGGACAATAAATACACTCTCGGAGGAGTACATCATGTCTATCGGAGAGGCCCATTCTCCTCCTCATATTCCCCGACTGCGCTGAGCCTATTTTAACCCCAATCCCCCACCCCTAAACCCTAAACCCATTTAAACCCCGATCCCCCACCCCTAAACCCTAAACCCTAAACCCTAAACCCATTTAAACCCCGATCCCCCACCCCTAAACCCTAAACCCTAACCCATTTGAAACCTCGGTCCCCTCCCCCAAATTCCTAATTTTTCTTTTCTTTCCCACTCCAAAAACCTCAAGACGTGCCCATTCCCCTTTCAACAAAGTGGCTCACGTTCCTCTATTGTGTCATTCCACCTTCAATGAAGGAGCTCATCTACTGTGCTAGTAATGCAACAGACATTCATGAAATACAATGGAAAGATATTGTTAAATTCTACACAGGTTGTGGACTATTTGGAGGTGCCATTACAGGTGGAGTGAAGGACTTAATCGAAGTACTTAGAGACATTGAAGATGGTGATACCCTTAAACTTAGGGCTAATAGGGTTTTGAATACATCACATCTCACACGAGAGATGTATGCGTGCAAGTTTATTGCTAAAGGGATGATTTGTACTAGCTTAAAAATTGACATCATAGAATTTAAGCACACAGATCATATTTCCAATGGTAGTTTTGCTGGTTTTTGGACGAGGATTCTTTATAATGTCAAATCCAAGCCTGAGGCAACAGCATCCGCTAGGGTAATTGGGGGGCTGGCGGGTGGTTTGGGGAAGAAATATATTGCCAGTTGATTTCTCTTTACTTTTTGGTTTTTTTGGTTTATTTATGTTTAGACCTTCACTTAAGGAGGATTATTATTTTATGTTATTTTATTTTTTATTATGTTGGGTAATCTTGGGTAATCTAAGCCTTGATGCTTATCAAAGATAATATGTGGAAGAGAGAGCTAGGTTAACTTGTGTTATGGGTACATTGATTGATTACACATCTATGTACATGGGTTTCAAATTTTGGAGCTCATGTTGGGAAGGCGTGATTTTGTTGAGGTATTGGGATATTGTCTTTGTTGCTTTTGTTTTTGACATTTGTTTTGAAAGCAAATTACATGGGTTACTGTAGATGTATAAGCGGTTCACGTGCTCTTGTTACTTCAATATTTTTTAAGGGTTGAACTTTTTTTAGTGTGAAAATTATATTAAAGGATTCTCTCAAAAAATAAAAAAAAAATGGAAAAATTGGATTTCTGTGCTGGCAATATGTAATATTAGTGGGTTCTCAAATTTTTTCTTCGTATATGTGGGTATTTACATGTTTTTTGTTTCTAGTTAGTTATATTATTTAGTTGCTTAGCTATTTATGCTTTGTTCATGTTTCTGTTTTCACGTGCCGTATTGTAAAATCATATTGTAAAATATGATTTTACAACTTGACTAGTCTAGGCATTGGATGTTTATATTGCATCATTTTTCCATTTAAAATTTTAAAGATTAAACTGTTTTTTATGCAATTTGTTTATCCATATGACACCTAGTTCCAATGCTTCAAAAAACGGTAGGCGACACCTAGGCGGCCGGGGGATCTAGACCACCCAGAGCCTAGCGGGTGCCCAGAACCTGAGCGGCCCAGTAGAAAGAAAAATGTATGTAGTGTAAGTGTCTAAGGTTAACATTATAACTATATAACAGATAATTCATAATCCATACATTATAACTATATAACACATAATCTATAATCCATATTTCAATGAATGAGGAGAATTTAGATAGTCCATAATCTATATTTCCATACAATGTTAGAACCATACAAGCATACACACAAGAGTTAGATAGTAGAAACTAGAAACTGAAAACTAAAAAAAAAGAAAATATATTGTCTAAGACTCAATAGTCATCACCAAGAGTCAAGCATCTTCATTCTTCGGTCATCATCATAATCAGAAGGAGTTGGGTAAGCATCATCATAGGCATCAGATTCGAAATCATCATTATCACAACTATCTCCCTCTTCAACATAATGCTCGTCCTCCTCTATTTCCACGCGTGAGATGGGCTCCAATGATGAATATGACATGGACCCTCATCAATAGTACAATGAGCTTCCACACGTGAGAGGCAAGGGGCTCTTAAAGAAGGATTACGTGGGCCCCAAGGATGATCATGGCGCAACGATGGAGGGTCAAATATAATGACCATGTGTATACACGACATTTAGAAAAAATGGTAGGAGTCAAATGTCCGCTTCAATTCGACCTATGACGTCTGACATAGTTACTAGTACCCTAAACCCATTTGAACCTCGATCCCCTCCCCCAAATTCCCAGTTTTTCTTTTCTTTCCCTCTCCAAAACCGTCGTAACACGTTCATTCCGCCTTCAATGAAGTGGCTCATGTTCCTCTATTGTGCCATTCCCCATTCAATAAAGGAGCTCATCTACTGTGGTAGTGATGCAACAGATTTTCATAGAATATCATGGAAAGAGATCGTTAAATTCTACACAGGTTGTGGATTGTTTGAAGGTGACATTATAGGTAGAGCGAGGGGCCTAATTGAAGGTCTTAGAGCCGTTGTATATGGTGATACTCTATAATCCTTAAAAATATTTTTAAAAAAACACAAACCAAAAAAAGCCTCTCAACAAAATAGCAATTCCGCCCCTAAGCGGGACGCAGGTCCTGGACGTCCGCCTAAGTGGGTGTCCTACTGCCTAGGCAACCGCACAGGACAACCCGCCTAATTTTGCCTCCTAGTACTGGACGATGCGCCCAGACCTTCTAGACCGCATAGTCACTGGGCGGTCCGCTTTTTAAATCATTGCTTAGTTCAGTATTTAGTCATTTCTATTCATCATTCTTCTGGTTCAGCTGACTCATTTTCCCAGTAACTATTTCGGCACACCTTTGCCACTTATAAAAAAAAAAGAGGAAAAACATTGCTAATACTAGCCAATCATACATGCCACGACCTTAATAGTTTTTTAAGCTTCCTCAAATAGCTTAGAGGTGTTCATTGAGTTGTTTAGATCTACTACTTACCTCAAAGGTGGTCGTCAGGTATGTGAGGTACATTAACTTGCAATAAAAATTGTTTTAGTTAGTATATATCTAAATATGTTAACTTGCATATTCCAAATTAAAATTGCACCTGAGATGGGTATGATATTTTAGTGGTAGTTTTCTGGTACATTCACCCTTGCAATGGGTATAGACCTGCATGCTTGAGATATTACTAGTGCAGCCACAATCACATGATGTCTGTTGGTTTCCGACAAAATAATCGTCTCCACCGGAGGGGCACAAATCATCAGTTTGCAGCAATCTATTGGAGGACACGCTTCATATACATGTCTTCACCAACAAGACCCTATTCAGTAGTATGTACCGAACCACTGGAGCCAAAGTTATAGGAACGCCTTCGACAAACAATACACCGGAGAACACGATTGGAGGCATTATGTGTAGCAGCAAAAACTTAGACGTGCCATGAGCTCGAGCAGCACACATGCTCTGGTGATGGGTGTCTCATATGCCGATGCAAGTGTGTGAAGTGAAAAGTGTGATATCAAGCGCCTATACGTCCTCACCCCGCCCTTGCACAAGCATGTTTGCATTCTTGTGCATGTCCTCAATTGCATTTGCACGCAGCGCGTGCTCCGCATAGGCCTTCTTTTCCTTTGGTTCTTAGACCACAATTGAAAATGATATATATATATTTAAACAAGGTTTCCCTCTGCCACATCTTCAATAAGGGATAAATAATCCATCACTTTGCTCTCTATATATCATCATCATCATCATCATCATTATCATCCGAGCCTTACCCAACTACTTGGTGTCAGTTATATGAATCATGTTCCGTCATTCTACTCTATTAGATGTCATATCCTCAATGAGGTCATAAGTCCTCATATTCTTTTGGATTACTTCCAACCACGTCCTTTTAGGGCTACCCCTTGCCCATTTCAATCCTTCCACTTAAACTGACTCACACCTCCTAACAGGTGATATACTAGGTCCGCGCCACACATGGCCAACCCACTTAAGTTTGCTCTATCTCGTCTTATCATTTATTAGTGTTATGCCTAAATTTTTTTGAATGAATTCATTTCGAATTCTAGTCCTTCTTTTCTTGCCACTCATCCATCTTAACATCCTTTTTTCCGCTACACTCACTCTATGGGTATATTATTTTTTGTCTATCCAACATTCCATCCCATAAAGCAAAGATAGTCTCACAGCTGTTCTATAGGACTTGCTCTTCAGTTTTATTGTATGTAACGATCGCATAAAACTTCAATTATACATCTCCACTTTGCCCACCCAGCTTTAATTCTATGTGCGACATCGTCCTCTTGGATTGTTGACCCATTCTCTTGGATTATTGACTCAAGATATCTAAACTGCGGTCTTTTTGTATTTCTTGACCGTTATTATTCTCAGCTATACTTCTATTATTACTAAATTGGCATTCCGTATACTTTATTTTAGTCCAGCAAATTTTGAATGCTTTGGATTCTAAAGCATCTCTCCAAAGTTTTGTGTTGACACGGTTTCAGGTCTCATCGATCAAAACTATGTCATTATGAACAACATGCACCATGGCACCGGACTTTGTTGGTGCCTTGTTACGTCGTCCATAACTAAGATAAAGAGGTACAAATTCAATGCTGACTCTTAATGTAGACTTATTGGTACTAAAAACTCACTCGCCTCTCCACTAGTTGTTTGTATACTAGTTAGGCTTCATCGTACATATCTCTCACCAAGTCGATGTAGTGTCTAGAGATTTCTTTTTTTCCAACGCCTGCCAAATCAAATCTCGGGGTACTCTATTGTAAACTTTCTCTAGGTCAACAAAGACAATATGGAGGTCTTTTTCCTTCGCCCTAAACTTTTCAATCAGTTGCCTAAATAGGAAAATAGCTTCAATTGTTGACCTTCATAGCATAAAACCAAATTGGTTTTCAGAGACACTCGTTTCATGCCTTAATCATTGCTTTATGGGGGTATTTTGGTCAATTTATATTTTACGAATTATTTTTTTCATATTCTTATTAGGTGCTTCTCACTAAGATGTACACACGTTCCAAATTTCAAATTATTCCAATTAATAAAAAAAAAGAAAAATGAAACACTACCGGACAACTGTGACCGTGCGATAAAGTTTAGATGGTGATGAGGGTAGGCGAAATCACTATTTATTTTCGCCTATAGGCATTTTATAGTATATTCCATATATATATATATATATATATATATATATATATATATATATGAAAATGCTCATGTAGGCTTGTTCTCGCATAGGAAACCAATGAGCCCAACGGCTCAGATCATGTCATCTTGTTTGAACGCCTAAGATAATGCCTGGCTGATTGACCGCATTTCAAATTTTAAAAACCCTATTTAATGGGTTGTCAGGTACGTGACACATTATGCAATGCCCTATTGTATCGTCTCTCTCGTTCTCTCTTATCTTACCTTCTCGCCCTTCTCACCCTCTCTCTCTCAGCTCAACATCTCTCTCTACAGGTCGTGCCCCCCTCTCTCTACAACCAGGTTGCTCTCTCCATCTCTCCCGTTCTCTTGCCCATCTCACCCTCGCATTGCTCACGTTCTCTCTCAAAAGATCTCACCCTCGCACTCTCTCCTATCTCACCCTCTCTCTCTACAACCATTGGCCTCTCCCTCTCAGCTCTGATAATAAATGCATTTGAGGGCTCTCCTTGATTCCCAAATATCTAAATTATACTCCCTTTAGCAATAGCAGTATTTTGGAACAAAATTCAATTTTTTTAGTTGAGATTTGAAGGAAAATGAGAAAGAATGACGAGTTAGGGCTTTTTGTTCTTGTTTTTAATTTTATTTTTGGCTTGCGATATTTCTACCTCTGTAACTGAAGGTGATGCCTTGTATATGCCCAGGAGGAGCTTATCAGACCCAGGTAACGTGTTACATAACTAGGATCCGACCCTAGTTAATCCTTTCACTTGGTTTCACATCACCTGTAACCATGACTATCGTGTTACCAGAGTGTGAGTTTTTCTTGTTACTTTTGGTTATCTTGTAAACTTAGGTTACTGTTTTTTTGTTGTTTTAATAGCTAATATTGTTTTCATTATCTGTTGTTTGTAAAACTGTGATTTTATTAATCAGCTTGTCTTTGTTTTTTCATTTTCTCTTTAAACTTTTTCATTGGGTTCTATATGGAACATATGTTTTGGTTTTGCCCTTTTCCATCTTAATGTTAGATAATGGCATGGTGAAGTCAATAAATTCATTTAAAATATGGAGTTCAATGATATGGAAACTAGGAAACATATTTAGTGTTCAAATATATTGGATTTGATTGCACACATCTTGTATTTGGCATTGTTCACCATGTTTGTAAATCGCTTAAGTTCTAATAACCTCCCTTGCAATTGTGCCATGTGTTACATCTAATTGTTAAGGGGTATATTTTATATTTATTCTCGATTTGTACTGTCGTTCATGATTTAGTTAGAAATGGCTGATTCATTTATATAAGGACATGGTTGAATTTTTTTTTGGAATATTGTTTAATGTGGTGTGGACCGTATTTTTACATATGTGATCCATGAGGTATAAAGCATCCATCTTACTGATGGATGCAAATAGGTGATCTGTCTAAAAACAATTGAAACTAACGGTTCAAATATTTTTTTAGTAGAATTATTATTTTTAATTTTCAAAACTTATTTATTTAAGAGGTGACTCATCTCTACTTGGACTCGTAAAAACTGTGTCCTTTTTTTTTGATGTGTTATTCATCTTGTAAACATGCATTCCTGAGTCAAAAGTGGATAAAAACATTATAAACCTAGTCTTATAGTGTACCATGAAAAACATCATTTGTTAAATGGAAAAATTACAAAAACTCCTTTTGACCCAAATTTGTTTACAGCCTACCCCAAATAACTTTTTTTATCGCAACATTTACCTCAAAACAAACTTTTCTAACAAATATCCCTAGCCAAAAAGTTCTTGTTTTTAGAACCAAAATGCCCTTCTCTCTGCTAACACACAAAAAGGCGGTCCAACAGTATAAACAAGCAGTCCGGCAACATCCCAAAATGATCCGATACTGACAAAGAACGGTCCAACAATAAGCTCGTGCAGTCTGGCACTGCCAAAGAGCAGTCCGACAATAGACTCATGCAATCCGGCAATAGGCCCATGAGTTCTAGCAACAGGTCCAAAGTGCGGTACGACAATGTCAAAGAGCGGTCAGATACTTTTTTTTAGTTTAACGGGATTCAACCATTGGTACATGGCGATTCGGCAGCCCATGTAGCTTTTAGTACTGTACGTAAGCCCACGTAAATGTCCGACCAAAATTATTTTTTTGTACAAAAAGGGTATTTTCATAAATAAATAAAAATGCTTTTTTTTTTACTTGGGTGTATTTATTAGGAAAGTATATTATGAGGTAAAAAGTGGGAAAAAGCTTAGTTTAGGGTAAGTTGCATAACAAGTTTACTATTGAGGGTTATTTGTAATTTTCGCTTTTAAAAGGCATTGTTCGTCGTTCCTTTTTCTTTTCATGGGAATAATTACCTTGTATCATTATAAAGTTCTTCATTCCCATAACAAGCCCTTGATAGTGTTTCCCTTCTTTTTTTTTCTTTTTTTTTTGTTTGCCTTAGAAAAAAATTTGAACAAGGGTTCAACTATAGAAGGAGGCGGTTAGCATGCGGCCAAGCCCGCACATGTAGAAATGCGGGCACCTTAATAAATTTATTTTTGAAATAGAATACCATCCGAATTTTGGAGAATTTCTCTATATATAGTCCCTATTTTTTGAATCCATATCTAAAGAGGCCTAAGGTTTCAAAACTTTTCTTGAAGCACAGAGCTCCAAATTTTTGTATTTTCCAACCCGTGGACCCAAATAACACGTTTGACCACATATTTAAATGATACATTTTTCTTTTGGGTGCAATTGGCATACGGATGCAGCCGTAGCCGTAGAGGTAAGGTGTACCGTCAAATTTTATCATGATAGATAATTTTGATGTAAAATGTTTTTAGGATTATCTCAAAATCTATTTTTATATCTAATTATAAAATTTTTAAATTTAAAAAATGGTTAAAATCAATTAGATCTATAAACATATGAAAATCTTAAAAATAGACGGTGTAGATAATATGTTGTGAAATGCACTATTTCTAAGACTAAAAATATTTTTATTTTTCATGGTCATATATCTCAATTAATCAAAAGGTTTTTCAACATTAAAATGACTTTTTCCGATAGATTTTTGAGATGCATCTCAAGTTCTACATTATGAGGTTGCATCCTCGTATATACTTTTTCTTTTTCTTTTTCATCTTAACGTCCCTCTTTCTCTAAAACCACACTCTCTTTCTAGAATCATAGCGCCCCCTCTTTCTCTATAACCTCACTCTATCTCTCTCTCTCTCTCTCTAGAATCATATCACCCTCTCTTCGTCTAGGATTAAAACCTCCGACCTTCATCACCACCAATACACTCCGCTACTTGTATTCAATTTTTTGGCCACCCCATTACTGAGATCAGTCCAAAATATCTCGTTTTGGCCACTGGTTCTCTATGATAAACCAGTATTTTTGCTAATTTTCAGCCACCCACTATGAGTCTCTCTCTCTCTGGTTCTCTATATTTCTCTCTCCAACCATAAATTGTTGCTCTTTTTTGCTCGCCCCATTCTCTATATTTTACTATAAACCACCATTTTTTGCTATTGTCAAGTCATCCCATTGCCACTTTCTTTCTCTCTAGAACTCTCATCGTCCACCCAACTAGAATGTAAAGGAAATTACAGGCTTTCTTGTTTCAACTTCTAATACATTATTTGTTCATTTCATTTTCATGATTTTCAAATGTTTATAGATTTATTTGATTGTCACTATTTATGGAACTTCGAATTTCATTATTGGGGCAACAGAAAATCTTCATATCATTTCAAGGTTTTGTGGTACCGAAACGGCATTTTCGGCATAGTCTTGAGGCGCACCTTACTTCAATAATGTAAGGTTGGCAGAGAAATTATCTCGATAACATATGCGCACTATCCTCCCCAGGGAGTATAGAATATGCTCTTTGGCAAAAAAGCAAACAACAAATATTTGTTACCGTTAGAGAAAAAAAAGATACTCTCTCTATCACTCATTCCCTTCCAACGTCTCTCTTCTAACCCTACATTTCGATTTTTTTAAACCCCTCATTCACAGACCCAACACCCTGTTTCTCTCTTGTCTCGTCGCTCCCCAATTTACATCTCTCTCTCAGAACTTCCAATTCTCCTCTCACCCAAATCACATCTCTCTCTTCAAATTTTCCAATGGAGAAAGACCTTACAACGGACCCAGAAATATGTCCCAGTTCAGAGACAACACAAACACCAACACTGCCTACAATGGCAGTCGAGAAGGATGTCACTCCACAGGACCACCGCATAATTCGAATTCCCATCGAAGATGGAAGAAACAATAGCCCACCAATCCTTGCTGAAGTGCCAAAACAGAGGACTTTCAGATTTCCGGAGAGGTGAGCTCTAAAGAGAAACTCGAAATTTGCAGAATCTTATCAATTATTTGATTCCTTGAGAGGGAAAAGAGGTGGTATTTTTGAGCCGTACTAAAATTCTCTCTCCAGAATTCTAGCGAGTCACATGTAGGGCAACAGTCACAAAGCAAGGGTGGCTAGGTTCTAGAGAGAGAGAGATCTAGGTTTTAGAGAGAGATTATTTGCAAATTCTCTATTGATGATGGTGTATATGCACTTCTCTCAAAAACCCAGCAGGATATTGGACCATCATGCATAGAGCATTGAAGCAGAGCCTTTTCTATTATCTTGCTTTTGCCATTGTCTGATCTCTCTCTATCTCTCTCTAGGTACAGGAGCCCAACAGATCTGATGGTCTCCCCTGTGTCGAAAGGGTTACTGGCGAGAAACAGAAAGCACGGGATCATCTTACCTCCGACAACAAATGCTTCAAAGGCATCATCAACTACTCTCTCTTTTAATTTTTGTGATAGAGAGGGAGAGAGAGAGAGAGTTTTCTTGTTGTGCTTAACTGCTTATGTTGGTTAGTTCTTATGCATGCTGATGTTGGTTTATATTGTATTCTGCACAGATTCTGGAATCGAGCTTCAAGGATGTGGGGCTGTTGCCGATTTGATTCTGAAATCGTGTTTTGGGGTTCTGTCACTGAAAACCACATGCCTTTCCATGCTCTGTTTACTCTTCATAATTATCAGAATTATTTTACTTATTGAAATTTCTCCTCAATTGTTTTTGTATTTTAATATTGGCAAATACAATGTTTTGCAGTTCAGAAGAAATTCTATGGGAGACAAAAAAAAAAAAAAAGGATTTGCTCCGTAATATAAGAAACACAAGTCAATTTTCGTCGCTTGTGATAGTAGCCCAGGTCCAAGGAACATGCTGAAAATTGCTAAATGGCTAAAATGTTTTGTGTAGAGAGAGAGAGAGATGACAGAGTTCAGAGAGTTCAGATACCACTGATCAAATTCCAACTGTCCAACACCTGAAAACTGAGAACACGTTCAATGGCATATACTCAACAGTATGCCATCACTTAAAGAAATATTAGATGACAGTTTCACAATTTATAGAGAGAGACAGAGAGTTGGTTGTGGGTGGTATGGGGAGGTTGTCAACACTCAACACAGGTCAGACACATGAAAACAGACCATATTCATAGATCGCGACAGAGATGCATTTACTTCATGACAATTTCACAGTTTTAAGAGAGAGAGAGAGAGAGAGAAAAAGAAAAAGAAAGAAAGAAAGAGAGAAATTTCAATAGCTCAGATGAGACACCACGTATCAGAATCCAAGAAGCAAAAAATCTGGGCATTCAATACTACATTCGTAGAATGTAACATGTATACATCATGCCAATTTTGTGAGAGAGAGAGAGAAGAGGAGTGGGGGGGGGGGGGAGGGAGGTGGTTTCTGTGACAGGTCAGAGACAACATTCAATACCATATACATAGAATGTCATGGTAGATAACAATTTAAAGAGCGTAGGAAGAGAGAGAGAGATGTATATATAGAGAGAGAGAGAGAGATTTCACAATTTTCCAAGGCAAGCTAATACTCATTCGAGTCGAACTTCATACCACTGTATGGAACCAACATCTCCATCAATCTCAAGTTCGCAAACTGACTTAACCAAGTGGGACACAGCATCATCGATGTCTTTGAATCTTGCAAGATCAGGTGGTAACTCTTCGCCAGGCCAGTTCTCAAGCCAAGCTTTCAGTCTTGTCTTTAATTCATCCTCTGATACAAATTCCTCGCTTTTGCCTGGTTCCATTAGGACATAAGTGTCTGTCTGCAAATAAGCTCTTCTCCTCCGAATGGCTTTCACCTGTCATTTTTTGCGATGGGTTGATTACAAATCAAATGAATGGAAATCTAGTATTTATAGAGAGAGAGAGAGAGAGAGAGAGAGAGAGAGAGAGAGATTGAACAGAAACTATTGCGTAGGAAACGTGGTTTTAATTTGAGAAAGCATATATGGCAAAGCAAAGAGCAGTGCAATTGCCAAGGTGTATTGAATATTGCAATATAATTGTTGACTGTATCAGCGAGCCTAACTATTACAATTGTTATCCACCAACCAACAGACCATGAAATTCGGTTGATCTGAATGGTCATTTAATAATTTCTCGAAAGTTCAACAAAGAAAATGTCCGCTAATTGTTAGTACTTTGAACTACTACTGGATCAAAGAGTTGAAAACTCAAACTAATAGTGCTCGTATCTCTCTCTCTCTCTTTCTCTGTTCCCTTCATACTGATCCCTCTGTTCTCTGCATACCTATCCATGAAAGCCTTCTAGCTTATCAAGTGAATTGCTCCTAGTATTATACATATTCTTATGAAAGAAGTTTCTTCGTGATGCAACTGGACTGCAGGTAAAATTAATTGGGAACTTGTGAACATGATCTCATTAACCTCTAGAGAAAACTAAACAGAAAATTAGATCAAAGGAAGAAATGCCATCATCTCCGAAAAGGCAATGAACTAAAAGGTGAAGGGGTGCTTTGCTAGTGACTCCACTGTTGGAATTAACACACAAGGATTTTAAATTATGAGATGGATATCATCAAATACTGTGTAAAATAACAACTAAATAAATATTCTTTGTTTTTTTCTATGGGAGACGTGAGAATGGAATTTGGTTGCATTATAGGGATGGAGCATTGAAGCTATGCCATAGCAGTTCGTAAAGCTTGTTTCAGAAATGGGATGAAATAATTTTCCTTTTGGTTGAGCTAAAATTACTTGTACATGTCAAGGACTTGATGAAACTAAAATAAATTACAACCCTTAATTTTGTCACACCGTGAGCAGAGGATCTCCATCTTCTACAGACTATAGCCCCCACACAAATATTCACACATTTAGTCAAGTATTTATATTGGCTGACAAGTGAGGACATATTTATCTTGGCTTCACTAGTACAAAGAAAGATATCTACTTACATATGCATTTGAACTAGCTTTCTACATGACAATAAACAATCATCATTAAAATATCTAAGATTATTTCCCATTAAAATAAGGAAAATACTAATATATGTTGTTATTTCCAGAAAAATTACCACTAATAGAATAATAAAACCATAAAGAAAAAATCAATATTTGCCCTTTATCACAAAGTACCTATTAGAACTCCAAAAGCAAGCCAAATTTGAACAAGTCAACATCAAGTAATTAGAGACAAGGACATGATGATCTGTGTGTTCCTCTCTAGTTTAACTAAGACCATTTTCCAAAATTGTTGTTTCCAGAAATTGGATGTATTGCAGATGTGCTTTTGTATGATAGCATTAACATAAAAAGAAACATGAATCAACTATTGGTTGGAAGAAACTTGCCTGTACAAAATGTTTTCCATTTCTAATTGCTTTTGGCAGCTCTAAATCAACCATGCAGTCCAGTCGAGTAACATAAGATCCTGGCATTGATCTGCGAAATGGAACCTGAATATGACATCTTGGAGAATGAGAACCTACACAGAACCAAAAGCACATATTTTTTAGAGACTAAAAGAGTGAGAATTTACTGTTTACTTTAAGCTGCATATATCATTTAAAAAGCTGTGCCAATTTCACATGAAAAAACTAACAAGTTACGGAAACTTTTATGCATATGTTGAAACTCATACCAAAAGAAAGCCCAAGCCAATATCCTTTTTATGCCAATGGAACTTATATGAATAACTACACCTAACAAATATAATAAGCTTAACTTGCCCAAGGTTGACTATTCATAGCATTAAAAACACTGAAATTTTACAAAGAGTGCGATGTAACAGCTGTCAACATAAGAAAAATTTAGAGTTACCAAATCCATCTCAAACAGAATAACATAAATGATATTATGAGGTTCATCCATCATCCATCATATAGCAGCAAGCATGATTTCCTAGCAACCTTAAAATAAGGTGCCACTGATATAGTTCACATGAAAGACTTATACATTGGATCTATTTTGAAGGTTCATCATCATCATCACCTGAGCCTTATCACAACTATTTAGGGGCGGTTACACAAATCTTGTTGCGTTATTGTAGGTTTAGGATTCATGAAAAGATGTGGCAAAGTTTTTCGCTGGCTGCCTACCCAACACAACCCTCCTCCGTTATCCAGGCTTGGACCAGCCATTGGGTCGATTTTGAAAGTTGAATACCAATATTTCCAAAATCAATAATGGCCCTTTCTACAACAAGATTGTCAAAATGGGTGCATTTTGAAGTATCCTTTCTCCCCAAGTTGTCTGGAATGACATTGCCTTCGTCTCTCCATACTTCAAGGGCCTTATGAGCCAGTTTGAGCAAACTCTGCCTTTTTATAGTTGGTTTCAGTGGCCTAACACTAGATACTTAAGCCAACATTGGCAGCCTGGTATTGAAGCCAATATTGTTTTGAGTGAACCTAGCCTCATTATGTGAAAGAGAGGAGCTAAGCTCTTCAAACATATAAGCCTTTGATCTAATTATGCTGAATGCTTCAAATATATGGAAAATTATAATATAATCAGATAGATGCCAGAAAACCAGAGCCAATTGTTATCATTACCATCCAATGAAGTGCTAGAACGTAGTGCAGAGAGAGTAGGACCCAGCATCTGCTTCATGTCCGATTCTGATGAGTCCGATCTCTTCCAACCACTATACATCAGTTCATTGGGCTGCGATGATCCAATGGTTTATGAGTAGTCCAAGGGACAGTGGCACACATTCCCTTCGTCTCATCCATTGGACTATTGCATACACCAGGACACCCTTCAATGCATGATATCCTTCACCAAGACCATGAAGAGAATGTATACACTACAGAACTTCTTAGTGACAATCTGGAATTCCAGTTACAATCAACCAATCTGTTACAAAATTAACTCGGCCACAGAGAACAATGTTAGCTAATAACTACAAAAAAGTCAATAATACCCATATGCATAAATACCATGCTTTTAATATGGTGGGATGGCAGGAAAATCACAAATGCGATTAACATTTTCTTTAGGAGAGGGTCTTGTTCATGGAAAAGTAGAAAGACATGACGGCTTTTGCATGGAAAAAGGTGTATAGACATGACAGCACAGCCATCCATCTTATGTGGCTTAAAACTCACGACTGAGTTTTGGGATTCATTAGGCATTCTTAATCCATTTATCTAAGATGGTTAACAATGGGTAACACACCTGATAGAAATCATAAAATTCATCAGGAAGAAGGAAAAGCAGTTTGCGTTCTTGTCAAATTCAGTGAAATTGAATCTGAGGAGTTTCATAATTAGATAATACAGAAAAGAAAAGAGGTTATTGGGATTCCATAAAAAGTATTCCATCTAAAAAGAAGAATGAGCTCTTTTGTTAACTAAAGAAGCAAACTGCACATTTGTGGTAAACATAGCGATAACATAACCACAATTCCCATTAGCTAAAAGGATTTTTCGTTTCCAGCAAACTTCGCATAATATGAGTCGTGTTAAAAAGAATAATAAATATAAAGACTTGGATTTGATGGGGCAAACCGAATCATCATAAACCAACTTTGAAACACGATCAATAGTTGGTCAGCAGCAACAAATTAGACCATAATACTAATACCCATCCTTTTGTTTTGATAATTGGAATTTAATACCTTAAACTTCAACCACAATCCAAGTTAAAAGCAAGAAGCATGACTCCTCCAATAAGAAGTCATACAAAGGTTAACAACCCCATCAGCAAGTCTAGGAATATGTCTGAAGGAAATCCTCCAATGTGAGAAGACTCATTCTACTTCTTTTTTCTCTTTTTTTCCATTATTGAAGGAAATAAGCATGAAAGCTGACTTGGAAGCTAGGGACTGAAGACGAAGAGGTGACAGCATGAGCATAAGACGCCAAATCAAGAAAAATAAACTTCTAAAATTTGCCCCAACTGGGTCTCGAAGAATTTCAACGAGTATATGTTGCACCTATCTCCAAACCATTAAATTTTCAAGGAAGTAAACCATAAAAAACAGCATTGGTTGGCATTGATAACCAATGATACATTAACAACAACAAAGGAATAATCAAGCACAAAGGTTTAGCAGCGATTATTTTAAATTCTATTTGAATTCCAGGAAGCTGCTCTATGATAGAGGGAGATATAAATATATCCAATATTTGCATGCTTTTCTTACCCTAAAAAATATTAATGTAAAACTAGTAATTCAATTCATTTATCAAAACTTAACCTGATAAAGCCCCATTCAATATTCTCAACTGATAAAGAAACAGGGGACCTGTAACAAACCAATGAATTAAACCTAGTTTGTGCGTACTAGTTGCAGAAGAAATAGTCCAAAAAAGTAACTAATTAGGCCAGGCAAGAAAAATAACGAAATTCATCAAGGACATATATTTGTATTATCATAAGAAAACTACTTTACTGTTCACAAGTTGCAGAGTTGCAATCGGAATAAATAGGATTTATGGGTGGCTGAAACAGCAGTAAAGAACTGTTAATAACTGACCCTCATTTAAACCCAATCGATTAAAACCGTTAGGAATTGAAGAACTATGAGATAACTGTTAATAACTGACCCTCATTCAAACCCAATCGATTAAAACTGTTAGGAATTGAAGAACTATGAGATAGGCAATAAATGTAGTGCTTCAAATTTTAGAGGAAAATACATACAAAACAGAAAATACCTCCACATGCAACAGATTATATTCTCTCTCTATAATGTGAGAGAAGGTCCTTCCATGGAGAGTCAGGAAGTGCATGTATTAACAGTGGGATCTCGTGTAGCGTGGCCAAGAAAATTTGGAATAATATCTTATCATTTCTACTATATAGTATCTATTATTGATTTAAAAAAGGGAAAAGTTTATATAAGGCTGCAATCTTAAAATGTATAGCTACGGATGCATCTCATAAATCTATCGAAAAAAGTTGTTTTAATATTAAAAAACCCTTTAATTGACCTTGATGACTATAAAAAAATATTTGGAGTCTCAAAAAATGAGCATTTTACAACATATTATATGGATGATCTATTTTCAAGATTTTCATATATTTATAAATCTACTTGATTTTAATCATTTTTGAAGTTTCAAATTTTATAATTAAATATAAAAATAGATTTTGAGATAAACTTAAAAATATTTTACATCAAAATTATATATTATGATCAAATTTAAAAGTGCACCTTAAATGGATTGTTTATGGTTGCAACCTCATAAAAATCGCACCCTTTAAAAAATGACAGAAACAGCCACATCCATTTTTCCAACTTCCCAAAGATATTATTTTCTGCAAGAGTCGTGCATTCCTCGGGCTGTATCGATTAAATCACAAAATTCTTATTTTTTAATTATTTTTATTTTGAAATTTTTGTTATTTTTATATATTTTATTTATATAACTTTTTTTGAAACACTCTAACGCTTCCTCCAAATTAACTAAAGCAACCAACTACGATTTTTTACGAAACTAAAGAAAGCTCTTAAGCAAATCTGACACTCCTCATACATTTTAAATCACACTGCTAATCCGAATAATATTCATTTTTGTAGCCTAGTCTAAGTAAAAAAGTTGATTTTTTTAAACAAAAGTACCTTGACTTGCCTTTTTATATTCTCTCTCTCAACCAATCCGACATAAAAATGTCACGAGACTAACACAACTTGTATATCAAAAGACATTTTGAGCAATAGAATAGAAATCGGTCTAGCACAAATTTAATAGGCCAATACATTTTGCTACCCACATTGTGCGCAGACTAGCACATTTTGAAGATCACAAGTTGGTTTGACACAAAGATGACACATCATTATGTCGGATCGGTATATTTTAGGAGAGAAACGTAGGTTAAAATGGGGGAGTATTTTAGTTTAAAAAAAAAAAACAACTCTTTTATTTGGAGATGGATGTAAGAATAAACATTATTAAAATTAATAATATAATTTGAAAAGTATTTAGGTGGGGGAATACCTAGAAAATAGGGTACAGGGTATCCATAATTTTTCATGTTCCTTATGTATTTGATTGTCCTCATCTCTAACTAAAGGTCATTCAATTGTATACCCTACAATTTTGGTCTTAATTTTAATGCCCTATTTTGTTCAAATGAAATACCTGAAAATTTCAATAATTTTAAATAAAATTTTTGTTAATTTTAACTTTGATCTCGTGCTGTTCTAATTCACACGAGTTTGCCTTTCCTTCCCTTGTGATACTAGCGTCTAGGTAAAAATGATACGAGTGTTGTAATTCAAGAATACATGTGTGTCATAATATAAATCATAAAATTGGCTATTCATACATGATATTTCTTAGCATTTAAGATGGAGTATCCCGAAAGAAGAAATTTAAAGATTCAAAAATGGGTAGGGATTTGGGGTCACTTTTGGTTTGGGTGACATTGTTCTCTAAAAAATATTTTCACATGAAAAAATTCTCTCATGTAGTTAAGTGTTGGAATATTTTCATATCAATTGATTTTTTAGTACATATTTTCACACCATTGGCAATTAATTGAAAATATTCCCACACTTAACCACATGAGAGAATTTTTTCATATGAAAATATTTCCCGAAAAACAATTTCACGCGAACAAGCACACATATTCTAGTGTGTCCACTTATTAAAAAATCCATCTTGGAGATCTATTTTTGGATATAAATTCATAATATTTGTAACTTTACCGTCGTGATTATAAATCTGAAAAAACAATAAGATTTGGGCTTCAAAAAATAGTCCACATTGTACTATTGCTTTTTGGAGGAAAAATATCGATAAGGTTGGGGCCTTAAAAATAGTCCACATTGTATTATTTCTTTTTGGAGGAAAAATATCGTTTAAGGAGTCAAAACCACTAGGTTCGTTTGGGTCCTGTCCTATACAAAATTTGCTGTTACATATCCAGTGTACTATAGGCAAAATTAAGAATCTCTCTAATATCTTTTTATTTGCACTCATGTCCTTATTTTTTTTAGTTCTTTTTTATATTTTTCAAAGATGCTATCAATTCGGACTTTCAATATCAGAACTAAAACCATGGAGTAAATCGTTTGAGAAGTTGAAATTCCAAATCAGTATCTTGTGAATCCACTGGTTCGGATTTTGAAATTTGGAACTGATTCACTTGAATTTTTCAGTTCAGAATTTCAAAATCTGAATCCACCCTTTCACCCATAAATATGTTTTAAGGAAAATTGTGGGGCAAAATTCAAAATTTCAAAAATCGAACTAAATTTCTCAATAATTTTAGTTCAAATATTGAAAGTCCAAACCAGTGTATGAAAATCGAACAGTTCAAATTCTAACTGCCCGGTTATATTGGAACCGGCCACTAACTGGTTTTGGTTTCCGCCCGTTTATGTTAAAAAATTCAAAAAAATTATATAAATTTTTTTTAAAAATAGATTTTGTTTGTAATGAATTTTTAATGTTTTCCATTTTTTTGGAAAAGATTGAAAATTGTTTTGGGGATTAATACTTATTTTTACTTTTTTCCATCTTTTTAGAAAATTATAAAAATTCCCTTGGGCACAAAGCGATTCTATAAAACCCATTTCTTTCTTTAATTTTCAACTTCATTAGATGTTGTTTGTTTAATCATATTTTCTTAGTTTTTTTTTGTATTTTTATATTTTTTTAACACTGTTTTTACCGCCCTAGACTTGTTTGGTTAGCCGGTTGAACCAACAGGTTTACCGGTTGCACCGAGTAACTTCTTTCAGCCCATGTCCAATCAACCATTCCGGTTTAATTTTTCTGCATTGGTCCAGACAGATGAAACATAAAAATAAAAAATTGAAAAACCAGGACATGAGTGTGAATTACAATATATATACATATGGGGATAAATTTTTAATTCTAAAAAATTGGAAGTTATTATTGTAAATTTCCCTGTAAATTAGTAGCATTATGTTTTGTTAAAAAGTTTACCAGTTATATGTATTTGTCTGTAGAAAGTAGAGGGTGAAAATGTGTGGAGACAGTGAACTTCATGGATGGAGAAGTAGCTGTTATTTTTCACCTATGAGTTCGTTATTTTCCCTGCAAAAAGCTGATTTTTTTGAGGCAAGATTCACAAGGAAAAGTTAGTCCAAGACTTTTGATACCTGGGATAAAACCTCTTAAACCTAGCACCCATTTTAAGGTAAAAAGAAATTCCAAATGTCTCTATGAAAAGATGACCGCCTAATGATTGAATCTAGACCGTCCAATTAAACTCAAAAGAGCTCAAAATCCAAATTGAACGTTTAAAATTAATAATCTATGGATTCAAATTCCAAATTATTATTTAAACATAGGGAAAGTTATGGTAAATATCTCTGTTTTTTTACTGATGTTTAAAAAATGTCCCCAAAATTTTATATTTTATGTATATGTCCATTTTTCCCATTCTATTTTATTTTAAAAAATGCGTATTAGTTGAGTACTTTTAGTTTCGAGCTGTACTCAACTTGGATTTTGCGAAAAAATAATGTTCAAACATATTCAGGCCTTTGATTAAGCTCAGTAGTGAGAGTCCCCAACATACTTATGCATTTGATTAAGTTTGGCTACTAAGAGTATCAAAACGAAGTTATTATTTTACATGTTATAGTCAATACTCTCAGTACCAAACTACTTTATCTTATATTCCGTATTGTTAGTACCAAACATTTTGGTTTTTTTTAAGGAAAAATATCTCCATAGATCTCATTTTCAATTTTCATTTCTCGGTTGACTTTAGGTTGCAAAATCTATTTTACTACATAAAAGTTCCCACTATTATATCTCCTAACCCCCCATCATATTTTATTCATTTTTTATTAATTTTTTTTGACCCAAACAAACCTAAAAAATACCTGGTTTTTTAACCCCAATATCTCTTAATGTGATCCCTTTCTCTCTCCCCCATCAACCTCCCAAACCCCTCTCTCTCTCTCTATCTCCCCCCTCACCTGCTCACCGGCCACCATTTTTGGCCGGCCACCATTTTGGCCGGAATCTTGACCAGGATTTGCAGGGAGAGCCCACAAATTTCAATCTTTTTGGCTGGCCACCATTTTGGCCGGAATCTTGATCGGGATTTGCAGGGAGAATCCACAAATTTCAATCTTTTTGGCCGGTCACCATTTTGGCCAAAATCTTTTGACCGGGATTTGCATGGAGAACCCACAAATTTCAGGTTTAGGGTTTCACAGACTGAATCTTTTTGGTCGGTCACCATTTTGACATCTTGATCGGGATTTGCAAAGAGAACCCACAAATTTCTAGTTTAGAGTTTCACATACTGAATCTTTTTGGCCGGCCACCATTTTGGCCATAATCTTGACCGGATTTGCAAGGACAATCCCACCCC
This sequence comes from Amborella trichopoda, assembly GCF_054954075.1. Classification (NCBI taxonomy): domain Eukaryota; kingdom Viridiplantae; phylum Streptophyta; class Magnoliopsida; order Amborellales; family Amborellaceae; genus Amborella; species Amborella trichopoda. The sequence continues at coordinate 5,837,443 of NC_142345.1, forward strand.
CTTGGAATTCTCGACGGCCTCGTCCTACCTCCTCAGCCTTGGCAAAGCGTTCCCCCTCTCGATCCCTTGAACTATCTCCAAGCGAGAGTCAGAGTCTTCGAGTATTCGCCTCTGAAAGGCCAATGCAGAGGTGTAGCAGCTCATAGCATCATCATAGCAAGAGAGGGCAAAGTGCATGTCATCCAAGCAGATGGGGCCCAAAAATGAGGCATGGGCTAGCCCTGGGTCAATTCCTGAAGAGGATTGGAGGAGAAAGAGAGGAAGTGGTTCACAACTTGAATTGCTTCTTCATAATTCCCATGCTCCATCAATTGTTGTTCTTGTGATGTAGCTTTTCTTCTTACGGCTGTCTGGGATTGGCAGTACTTATCATCACTCACTATCTCCTCCTCCATTGCCATGCTTGATGTTAATCTTCTTAGGAGGAGGAGAGCAGTTGCAGGATGGTGATGAAGTCGAATGCTTGAGATTCATTTCATAGCGTTCATTGATATAAAAAGCAGCCAAAACACAGGTTTCTAGTGAGCTACTGGACAGTCTAGAGAAAAAAACACATGAAGAAAGAGTTTGAAACACGTGAGGAGAGAGAGAGTTAAAAAAAAAGATGTCGTTTTCAATTTGTTTGGGTTAAAAGTTGAGATAAAAATAAAAATAGTTATTTGAGGGGTTAGCAGATAGGTTTTGAATTTTTGGGTTCAAGAAGAAATGCAAGTTGAAAATAAGGTTTATAGAGATATTTTCCTTATATATATATATATATATATATATATATATATATATATATATATATATAGAGTTGTTCTATACTCTTAGTATCAAACTTTGTTAAAAACATGAGTGTGTCTGGACTCTTAAGTGCTGAACAGTTTAAACTTAAATATACCAAACTAATGGGCATTTTGGGAAAAGAAGTAGCAAGGAAAAAAGGGACCTCCACAAAAATAAAATTAAAATTTCGGGGAAATCTTTTGACGGTGGGGTTTGTATAAGGTGCCCTCCTTGTATTGTAGGAGTACGGCACATCTCTAAAATTTGTTTGGAGATGTAATTCCGATGTCACAAATCTTACGATGTGCTTGACATTCTATTTTAATCCCTAGTTATGAAATTTAAAATTTCAAAAGTTGTACAGACCGAATAGATCTATAAATACTTTAAAATCTTGAAAATAGATGGTCCACCTAACTTGTTACAAGATGCGCTAGTTTTTGCGACTTGAAATTCTTTTTTCTCTTTATATCTACAAATCTCGATGTCAAGATGATTAATAGACGACCTTCCAATGTTGGGACACTCGCTAGTGGATTTTTGAGATGCACCTTACGTCATTACCATAAGATTGCAACCTTACATAAACTTCTTTATTTTTAAAACATCAAAAGAAAAAAAAAAAATAGTTACCTCAAAAAATAACCATCTTGTTATTCATTGGCATCACAATTTTTACATAAAAAAAATATTTACTCCACCCAATCCTAGTAAGCCTATGTGCTATCCCACAATATTAGGGCATCATCATCGTCATCCAAGCCTTATCGCAATTATTTGGGGTCGGCTGAAAGAAGATCCAATATATAATGATATCAAAAACAAAAATTAATTAAAAAGGAATTCATTCGAATAAGTGGTGGGCAAGGGATCCGATCCGAGTAAGCCTATGTGCTATCACACAATATTAGGACATCATCATCATCCAAGCCTTCTCCCAATTATTTGAGGTCGGCAAAAAGATGATCCAATATATAATGATATAAAAAATAAAAATTAATTAAAAAAGAATTCATTCGAATTAGTCGTGGGCAAGGGAAAGGGATATAGATATGTGTGTGATTGGAGGTAGTGGTGAGCGAGAGAGAGAGAGAGAGAGTGAAATGAAAGTGCATATTGTAATCAGTGTAATTTCTACTTTCATTTCACATAAAGATGACTAGTGGTGGTGGTGGTGGTGATGTTGTAGGATTGAGTCTCTATCAGGTAGGGCTGCCAATGGACAGGGCCCGCGCAGGCCCAGAAAAATCCAGAACTGTTTCGTGTTGGCCCGATAAGGCCTGGCCCAGAATAAGCCCACCAACAGTCCAGCCCGGTAAGCCCGGAAAAATGTATAGAGGCCCAGGCCATGCCCGATAGGCCCAGAAATTTGATATCCTAGAATTGAAGTATGCATAGAAAACATTATTGATTCATACCTCGTGATTAATTAAGTACTTGATTTATGATTTTCCCATTTAGAAATTGGTCTTTGCTTCTCACTGGCATGGAAAAAGCCTTTGAAAAGCTGTGAATTCTTCTATTATTTAGGGCGAGAAGAATAGAATTACTAAATGGTTTCCATATACAATTAAGAAAACATGGATCTTTCTCATAGTTAAGATGTGTAGGTAAGCAACTTGTATTTACAGTCCCATAGAAAAATTTCTCTTTTTTTCCTCTGTTTTATTCTTAGGCATCTCTTACATTACAGGTCCATGGTTCAAAATGGCCCGGCCCTGATCGAGGCCCATCAACAGCTCCTGGCCTGGCCCTGCTTCAAAAGAGGACATCAACAGCTCCATTCGGCTATGTAAAGCATCGTGGCAGCTCAAAAGAGGACAAACAAACTCCTATGAAACTGACTTCAAACCACGAAGCAAGCAAGATGGAGAAAATTTTCCTCACATTTTGGTTGTTCAATTTCTCCCGGCCGGGCCCCTTGCCCATTGCCAGGCCTACAAAAGTGTGAAAATTGAAGCTCCAATGGAAAGCAAGTATACAAGACACTAACCTTATACTTTGAAACTAAGGCGCATCTAAACATACAGGTTGTTTCAATGCCGAAAAACCAGACCCTCCAATTGATCACCTTTACACTATTTTTAGAGTTTGAAATCGTTGAAGCCGAAATCTTCGATTTAAAGGTTTTCAATGCTTGAATTGCAATTTACAATGAGTTATGAGGTGAGGCTTTGCTGATTTTAATGGGGCTGCGGCCCTATCAAACCATTTTCCTTTAAGGAGATGAAGTATAAGTTTCCCGTAAAAAGCTTCCGTCCCCCACCAACCATGGCGATACATTCTCTCAGAGAGAGAGAGAGAGAGAGAGAGTTTGTTACGAAGAGTGAAGAGAAAAGATGGGTCCCCGACCACAGTTTGTTACCATCCCCCTTTCCAAACGCCGCAGGCGACGTTCTATCCTCCTTCTCCTCTCACCACAAACCCCCCTCACTTTCTCTCTCTTCCACCACCCTCCTCTTTCTCTCTCTCTCTACCATTTTCTCACTCTCATCAAATCACGCCCCTTTCTGTTTTCCCCATTGCTGTCGGCACTTTCATACGGTTGGCATCTCATTACTTTTGATTTTCTTTACTGACCCAGTTGTTTTTTGTCTCTCTAAATTATTTTGGGAGCTAATTTTCATTCATTTCTTTTATTTTTCAAAAATTTTAGAGGTTTTTAACATAAATTTCATAACTTATTGGGTTTAAGTCTTTTAATTGAGCTTTCTAATATAAATTTCACAATGTACTGGTTTGCGTGTTTCAATTGAATTCTCTCCTTTCTCCTTTTCCATATTTTTTTTTACTCAGGAATTCTTACCCAATCTTTTGATGCTGGAGAAAAGGACAAGATGGCTGGTGATCCAGGTAAGTTTTATTTATTTTAATTGCTTAGTTAGAAAATATTTGTATGTTTAATTTTATAGCATTTCACATTTTTTTGTCTGGACTATATTTTTCTTGGGATTTTGATGAGTAAAATTCTTTTTGCTTTTTGGAATTGGTCCTATTGGGTTTCTAGCCAATTTCTTTGATTTTTTTCCTTGTGTTATTAATTCTTTTGAAGAATTGGACCGGGTGTTGATTTTCATCATTTCACTTGAAATTTGTTATCTAGTTGAAAGAAAGTTATTTGAATTTAAAATTGGCGTCGAAAATTCTTTTTCATAGCTGTGCATTATTCCCATTTTTGGGAATTTATTTGGAAATATTATGTACACTCAAGATTGTCAATTACCACATAATATCTCATATTTTGGATCTGAGCGCTTTTCTTTGCTAAGAAAGCCTTTTAAATTTCAATTTCCAAAAGAAATTGTTGTTTGCTAGACACAACAAATGTCTTTTCTACATTGTTTCGAAACATAACTGGTTCAGAGAAGCTTAGGCGAATGCATGGAATTATGGAAATCAGGGTTCAGTTTAACATTTATATGAGGACATTGTGTATGTCGTAGGAGAAGCCGATGGAGTTGCATATAGACTAGCTAATGTGGATTTAATTATATTTTTCTTGGGTGATCATCTTTGTTCCCTTTTACTGTGTGCTTGTGTTTGGTTTTTGGAAAGTTGTAATTTTGCATGGTTTCAAGCTCCCTACGGTGAGAAAATAAAAACTTTGAAACATTAGGAGATGGTAGGGGTTCACAAACGTCCTCATCTACTTAGAAATTACTTATCTGATCGGTTATTATTCCTAAATTTGTTGGGCTTGGTGCCAATGTTCTTATTTTCTTTTTACTCAAATGTATCTCTGTAAAACAGGGACAACAAGAATTGCAGAATTGCACAAACAAATGCTATTTGCAAAGGACTTAGGGAGGAAAAAGAATCATGATGATGTTTTTCATCAGAATGATAGAATGACAAAAATGTGCAAATATTCTTTATCTTTGGCTACATGTTTATTGTTTCTCTTCGTCATTTTTTGCACCTTATCCTGACTTAGATAACTTAGAGGTAGTACATTTACCTTGCTAAGTTGTTGATCTTTCTTTTGCGTTAGTATTCCTTTTGGATATAGATGATCATTCTTTATTAGGACTCGTCTTGATAATCTTTTGTACATACTAATGTACTAGCTTGTTTGTGGTCAGCGCTTACCATATCATATGGTAAAAGAATATTTCATGGCTGTGCATTCTATTGTTACTACATACTCCAAAGTACATTCACATATTATTTGAGAATCTTAACAATGCAGGCAAGTCTTATTGTGGAAGTGAGCTCGCATTCATATTTACAATATTTCATGGCTGTGCATTCTATTGTTACTACATACTACAAAGTACATTCACATATTATTTGAGAATCTTAATAATGCTGGCAAGTCATATTGTGGAAGTGAGCTTGCATTCATATTTAGTGACTATTAGTAATAGTTTTTTGGTGGTTGCATAAAGTATTTTTAATGACTTGGGAAATTGAATATACTTATTGAGATATTATCGATTCGTGAATGAACAATGGGAAATATTTTCTAATCCTTAGTAATCAAAAAGTGGTACCTTGGCACTTTCACACTAGTATTCTCCTCAAATTACCAGCTAATATTCTCCTGCATTCCATGTCTCTTGTTTTACAGTTGAAATTATCAAAGTGGCGGTGTCAACTAGTTTTGGTTATTGTCACTCATGTTAAAACCAATACTGGGCTTTTCTCAGATATTTTCTGGTCTTACTCATATCACTTCCACCATTTGGAAGGTTTATCAGATCGTTTATTTGCTTGCTTTCTGTGTACTGATGCCTGGATGTTATGGCATTGACACATTTTATGCCAGTTGTTCCTCATGCTTCTTTCAGCTGAAACAAGACTGAATCTCCTACATAAATTGGCATTCTCGAGAGTGCTACACTTGGTTTCGGCATTGTTGTCATTATTATACAAAGGCTGCTATCTTCTTTGAATTTTAGTTATTTGATGATTAAAATTATGAAATCCATCTTTGATGGAATGAAAAATGAAAGCACTATCATTTGTTAGTTAAATGAATCTACGTTTTTTGCAGGCTAGTGATTCTTCATCCAATGCATGTTGGCTGTGATCTGCTTGTTTTAAGCCGTTTCAGCCAGCCATGGAATGCTCGAGAAAAAACTACCTCGAAAAGAGAAACCCACATACCAGTAACTGAAAGACAAAGAAAAACCCATTATAACGAATAACTTCATTTAGACAAGGCGGCGAGTGGCAATGGAAGCAGTGCACAACCATGGAATTAAAAACTACACGAAAACATTTCCAGAGGCTGAAAATGTAGAGGAAGACGATGAGAGGGTTCTTCTCGGTCAAGGAAAAATTTCTAGCAATAAAGAAGATAGATTTGCTGAGTCTTCTGATTCTTCTTCCTCTGCTTCCTCTTCTGATGAAGATTTCTTCCATTTAGCCCCAAACGAGCTTGGCAAAACAGTTTCGAAGGAAGAAGGAAACAATCGTGTGCCCAAATCTAGAGAAGACCTCGAATTGGGTTTCAGAGGGGAGCCAAAGATGGGACAGAAAGTGATTCTTGAGCCTTCACCAGCTATTCCCGAGCCCGATTGCATGGCTGATGGGCATGGTTATGAAGGGCCCATGCTCTCGCAGTCAGTTCACTCTGATTCAGTTCAAGCACCAGGCGTTTCTCTTTTACCCCCTAGGCCCTTTGATACCCAAGGTTTCTTGAGTGTGTCTAGGCAATCACCACCAATTCAAGTGATGTATAAATCTGAATATTCAAACCCATCAATAAGTAAACCTGAAACCCCGAGTGCCGAACAATATAGGATCCCTTCTTCTGTTTTTGCTAGAACAAAGTCTCAAACACCCATGGAATGGAGTGTGGCCTCGAATGAATCTTTATTTAGTATTCATGTTGGAAATTCTAGCTTCTCGAGAGACCATGTTTTCCTGTTTGGAAAGTCAGGGGAGCTCACTAATTTCTCAAGTAGCCCTCCTTTGGGGTCTCCTCCTATACCTTTCGTTGTGGGGTCTGATGCCAGAGAGGTGGAAGACGAGCATGATATGGGAATTGAGGTTAACACTGATGATAAGGAGGATGCTCGAATTTTGCATGAGGTTGAGCCTACGTCTCCTGATGAACATATTGGTCCTCCAGGGAAACATGCTCCATCATCAGTGCCTCATTCTTCTAGTATCTCTCACCATTCTAATGATAGTGGAACCAGCATCCGCTCTTTCGCATTTCCTATGTATGCTCCCTCTCTCTCTTTCTGTGGCACAAAGAAGCCAATTTATGTTGTTATTTAATATAGATCAATGATCAGATTGGCTTACTCTGCCATTGGAGTTTATGCCTATTTATTGGCTTACTCTACCATTGGAGTTTATGTAAATAGGCATAAGAAGGTGTATCCAAATCCAATGGCCTAGAAGTCACATTCTACTTTTCTACATGGTGACTTAAACTCTACTTGATCATATCACTATAAATTATTGGTCATTTTCACTCTTAAAACAAATTCGTTTGTCGCTTGTTTTGTGTTTTTTTTTTTTTTAAATTTACTTGTGGACTAAGACAAGTACTAATTTGGGCCCCTCTCTCTCTCTCTCCCTTTCTCATGAGGTTGCCTTTGACAATTATGTTCAGACTGACTGAGGGAGGACATAGCACATCTGTGAAGAAGGTTGACGATGACGCCACCCAAATAAGTCGGACAAGTCAGAAGAAATGGTATTCATGCATCTGCTGCTGCCAATTCTGCTTTTGAGAGGGTATGTACAGCTTCTGTTCTTGCTATAGCCTTTAGTGGAACACATTTACTTTTCTATGTTTCAAAACATTTTACTTCATATACTTCGATAGTTTTTTCGTTTGATTTTATCATGAGTTGGAGTTAATCATAGCTTTCTCTTTTCAATCATCTTGCCTGTGGGTTGTCCCACGAGTACTGCTGTTCTCCATTCTACTCCCCCCACCTCCTCCTCTCTCTCTCTCTCTCTCTCTCTCTCTTTCTTTATTGTGAATGTCATAGTTTAGCCAGACTGTACAGACAGCTTTGGTAATGCATTCCTCAATTTTGTGTTACAGCCTGTATAATTGAGATCTATTTACTGAACTCGGTGGGTAACTAATTCACTTGGTTCCCTTGTGTCTCTTCATGGAGAACCTCTGAAATCAAACATTCTAACAAGCTTCTCTTGCATCATTTTTTTTTTGGTTCACTTTTTCTCTCCTAATGTGAATTATGGAATGAATCTGTGTCAACATTGGAATACCAATAAATCATTTGCCTTTAACTCTCGGAAACTAACACAGTTGATTTTTCCTGCCATTTTCAGGTTTGAAATGTGAATATTCAGATTCTAAGTTTGTAACTTGGAGGTCTAACAGTGTAATACCGTCGATGCTGCTTTTGTTCGATCAAAAGCGTCGTATGCATTATGAGAATTGTATGAGTGGAGGGACTGATTGCGCTCTCTCCATTTACATACTGGCAGTCTCTCTCCTGTTATTGTAAGAGCTTTTTGTAGTTGTTGGAATCTTTCAGGCATGCTTGCGCCGATTTGGAAGAGCAGCATGAAATGTAGTGTTAGAAAGAGAGTGTTCCTGAACTTGGCCGAGTCAATTGGGTCGGGCGAGGCAAGTTTTGACCGAGTACTATGTACACCCTGAATATCATGTTTATATATTTAGGCATTCATTTTTGTTTATATATTTAGGCATTCATTTTTTAGGCACAAAACGCTTGATAGCATGTTGGTTAGTATGCATGCTAGAGGCCCATTTCGGCAACGTTTCGACCCCCACAACAGTGTAAGATTAGTAATTTTTTTCTTCAGCCCATGAAGACGTAGTAATTTTATTTTTTTGAGTTAAAAAACATGAGATGTAAAAAAGAGTATCACATGGGTCAAACATATGACATCTTAACAAAGTGGCATCTAAAAAGACGTACACTAAGGAGCTGTTTGGATACCTGGAAATATATTGTCTATTAAATATATTATGGACGTAATACATTACTGTGTAATGCATTATCTGTAAATGGATTGTCAATGTTTGGGTAGTATTTAAATGCAACTTGGGAAATACATTGCTATTGTTTGGCTAATATGATTAGACTTTGGTTTCAACATGATAAGTCATTAGAATAATATGATTGGAATAACATGATTTTATTGTGATAAGCCTTGTTTTTATTTTTTTTTTATAGAAATCTTTCAAATGTCTCACTATATATAATTTCAAATAAGCAATAAATTTATGATACCAAAATCAAAATCTTTATGGTATAAGTTAAAAAATGGAAAGAAGTTTGATTAGTAAACTAGAAGGTTTGGGAAGAAGCTTCATTAGTAAACTAGAAGGTTTGGTATTTGTAGTAGAAAATTTTTAAGCATTCAAGGAGACTAATGAGGTATCTTATTTCAATTTAGCTTTTACTAATCTCTTACGAGGATTATGTTGTGTGAAATTTTTTATTACGATTGTATTGTGTTATTTCTCATCGATTACCAATTATTATTTTTATTATTTTTATTTTTATACGAGAGCTGATGGCAGGGTGTAACCCAAATTGGGGATAGAGAGATGTAAAATTTCTTTTATTATGATTGCAGTAAAAAATAGTCTCTCATCAAGTTCTCCAATGGTTCAAATCAATTTAGATTTCTCATTACTTTCACTTAGCAATTATTAAAAATTTTTGTTTTTTATATGAGAGTCAGATGAGAGGTACAACCCAAATTGGGCAAATTGACCTTTTACTTTCACTTAGCAATTATTAAAAAAATTTATATGAGAGTCAGATGAGAGGTACAACCAAATTGGGCAAATTGGGGATAGAGGGATGTAGAAATTTTTTATTATGATTGGAGTAGAAAATTGTCCTCGTATACTTGTTCAAATCAATTTAGATTTCCTTTTTCATATCCCCTAGTTTCACTTTCTATTTACGTTAATAATTATACAATATAGCGTATAGGGAAATGTTTTTTTAAGCGGGAATAGGGCAAAGACGCACTTAAAAGATTTTCAAAGATTACCCCTTAACTTCATAATAGATTTTTCATCCATCATCGCGCTTCATGGATTTCGTGATTTTTTTGGAAATCTCGAGTAATATCGGGTATATCTTTCCATTTCTTTATTATTAAAGTGTACCAAAACAGTGTAAATGTCATATTTCATTGTAATCTATTATCACGTGAAAACTATTATCACGTAATATATTTTCACGTACCCAAACGGCCCCTAAACAAACATGCCATTAGACATTGATCGAAATATATATATATATATATATATATATAGGAAAACACTATGCAACGCCTATAAGCGAAAATGAATGGTGATTTCGCCTACCCTCATCACCGTCCAAAGTTCATCGTCGGGTCCGGATTGTCCGGTAGTGTTTCATTTTTCATTTTTTTTCTACAAATTAGAATGACTTAAAATTTGGAGCGTGTATTCATAAAAAATAGGGGAATCTTAAAAAAAGATAAAACTAATATTTTTCAAGAAAAACATTGACTAAAATACCCCTGAAAAGTTTTGGAAGTATTTTGGCCAATTGTTTTTCCACGGATAATTTGTTTTATGTTTTTATTAGATGTTCCTCAGTAAGATGTACATACAGTCCAAATTTCAAGTTATTCTGAGTTATAGAAAAACAAAAAAAAATAAAACACTACCAAACAATGGTGACCGCGCGATGAAACTTGAACAGTGATGAGGGTAGGCGAAATCACTATTTATTTTTGCCTATTGGCGGTAGGAAGACTTTTTCATATATATATATATATATATATATATATATATATATATATATATATATATATATATATATATATAGAGAGGGGGAGACAGAGAATTTAATACTTATTTACTTGGCGGGTTCACCATAAATTTTGATGACAAGAGGAATGGATAGGAATCACCACCATATTGTGTGTGAGAATGTTCTCCAAATTATATCAATGTAATCTTTAAACTTTTTGTTTGCCTTTTTTATTTATTTTTAATTGTACACGATTTGGGCGAGTTACTCATTCGCAACTAAGCCAAAGTCTGAGTACGCTGGAGTAGTGGTTCAAAACACCAAGAGAGCTTGCCATCTTGTCATGAACGATTTTCTCAATAGGGGATTTTTTTAAGGGAAAACTACAAATAACCTCAAGACTAGATTTTCTATACAAGTTACCTCCAACCAGAAAACATTTCTCATTTTTTACCTTAAAATATACTTTCTTAGCAAATACCTTTCAAACTAAAAATAAAAATAAAATCTAAACTATCCTCTCTTATTTTTACCCATACGTCTGTCTCCTATTTCCCATGAAAAGGCCATCCGGCATATTCTTAGGGTGGTCCGGCATATTCTTAGGGCAGTTCGGCAGTGTAATGTCAGTCCGGTAAATAACAACTTCGGTCCGAAAGTACAAGTGGTTGTCCGGCACTGACAAAGAACGGTCTAGCAATAGACCCATGCGGTCCGGAAACAGACCCATGCAGTGCGGCAACAGGCCCAAAGTATGGTCTGGCAATGTCAAAGAGCATTCCAACACTTTTTTGGCTCATGCTGATCATCTTCATCTGTAACAAATTGCATAGGAAGCTGCTAAATATCAAACTCAAATTGATTACTTAGACATGAGACAAAAAATTCGATGTTAAAGCCAAAATTGATGGAGTGTTGTCAGATATTGAAGCATTAGATCTGAGCACCCAAGAGGCTGGGGTGCTATCTGAACAGGCTGTCTTGGAACGCAACCAAAAATTTTTGGAGTTGGAGGAGCTTCGTAAATTAGAGGAGATTTGCTGAAGGCAAAGACCCATAAATAAATGGCTTAAAGAATGAGATCCTAATACTAAGTTTTTTCATGCAATTGCCAGTACGAGAAGAAGGCAAAATGATATTTTTGGTCCATCGATTCCTGGAATTAACTCAAAAGATGAAAGTGTAATTGAGAATGCAGTAATTAATAATTTTAAAAATACCTTCACTAAAGAAGTTAATGTTACTCCTTCTTTGAATAGAATCCCTTTCAAAATTATATCACTGGAATTGAAAAATCAGTTGGAGAGGGAGGTTACAGATCAAGAGTTACAGAAGGCAGTCTTTGCTTTACCTGGAAACAAGATGCCTAGACCTGATCGTTTTCCTTTGGCGTTCTTTCATAAATTTTGGAACGTAGTTAAAGGGGAAATGCTAGAGTTTGTAAAAAGCTTTATGATTAGGGGGCATATCTTTAAAGGGGTGAATTCTACCTTTCTGGCTCTTGTGCCTAAAGAGGCTATGATCTAACCTTTCAGATATAAGGCCGATCACCTCACTAACTAGTTTGTATAAGATTATTGCAAAAGTCTTGGCTAAGAGGTTAAAATCTGTACTTCCTCTTCTTATTTTTAGTACCCAGTTTGCGTTTATCTTGGATTGTCAAATTACGGATAGTGTATTGGTTGCCCAAGAATGTATCCATTGCGAAGTTCTGAGTAAAAAGCCGGGTATTCTCTTTAAGTTGGATATGGAGAAACGTATGATCGGGTGGAATGGGGTGTGCTGCTAAAAATTCTGAGAGTTATGGGCTTTGGCAAGAGAAGGAGGACTTGGATTTTTGGGTGTATTTCTTCTGTACATTTCTTGGTTTTATATAAAGGTAGTCCAATAGTCTTCTTCAATGCCACTAGAGGGCTGCGTTAAGGGGATCTTCTCTCTCCTATCTTTTTTACAATCTATGCGGAATGTTTCAGTTTAATGCTAAATAGGGTGGAAAATTTGGGTCACTTTACTGGGTTTCAGATTTCTAACTCCGATATACATATCTCCCATCTCCAATATGCTGATGACACCCTTATTTTCTATGAGGCGGAGACTACCCAAGTATCAAATGTTGTCAGGTTTTTGGAGATTTGTGAAGTTACGTTGGGACTTAAAGTTAATTTTCACAAGTCTTCTGTGGTTGGGATTAATTGTCCTGACGTTGTGGCAGTGGAGATTGCAAACTTGACGGGTTGTGAGATTGGTTTTTTTCCTATAACTTATCTTGGTCTTCCTATCTCCGACTCAAGATTTTCTACTGCTGTCTGGGATATTAGCTTGAACGAGTTCAAATGAAATTAGATCTTTGGTAACACAAATACTTGTCTTTGAGGGGGAGGGTGACCTTATTGAGATCCTGCCTAGCCAATCTCACAGTCTATCAAATGTCACTATTTAATATGCCCGCTTCAGTTGCAAAAAAATTAGAAACAATGATGCGGGACTTTCTCTGATGCTCTAGTACTGATGAGGGAGAATTTCACCTGCTGAGGTGGGATAGAGTTTGTATGTCAAAGGAAGAAGGATGGTTGGGTATAAGAAGGATAAGAGTCTTTAACCAGGTGCTTTTGTGTAAATGGTGGTGGCACAACTTACATTTGAAAAACCCTCTATGGTTTAAGGTCCTCTTGGCTAAATATGGGATTGATAGGTTCTATGTATGGTTGGGTAATGGACAAGATAAAGATGTGTCCCAAGTTTGGAAGGCTATTTACAGGAGTAGGCCGATTGTTTCGGGCTATTCCAAATGGAATATTGGATGTGGTAGTCAAGTTTCCTTGTGGCATCATAAATAGTTGGGGATTACCCTTTGAAATTGGCCTTCCCTGGGCTATTTGGACTGGTTACCCAGCCAAACTTGACAGTTAGGGAAGCTTTAGATAGAAAGAAACAGTAAATATCATGGAACATTTCGTTGTCTTATGGTCGACTGAGCAATGTCCTTCTCTCCCAATGGTGCGCCTTAATGGAGAAGCTGGATAAAGTCTATATTGTAGCTAATGCAGATGATGAAATTGTTTGGGCGATCGAGAACGATAGGGTGTCCATTGTTAAATCGTGTTACAACCTCCTTTTCATGATCACTTTAGATGGACCAATCCTAAAATTGCCCAAATATGGAAATGACCAATCCCGCATAAAGCGCAAGTCTTTATTTGGCTTGCATCTATTAATAAGATTTTAACTATTGATAATTTGATCAAAAGGGGAAAAGTTTTGCCCAACATTTGTTTATTGATGAGGAATCAGGTGCTCATTTGCTTATTCATTGCCATTTTTCTACAAATATTTGGCATTGGTTGTTTGGGATTCTTGGAATTCAGCTGACGCTTTCTCAATCGGTTGAAGGAATAGTTTCACAATTCTCTATCTCCCATTTGCCTGCGGTGGGGAAAACTTGGAGAAAACTATTTGGAAAATCTTTAAAGGTGCCATCCTCTGGGAAGGTTGGAAGGAGAGAAATAGAATAAGCTTTGAGGGTAACTCATTGCCTTTGGTGAGACTGTTAATCAACATTAAGCATTCTATTTGGTCGTGGTTGTCTGTGACAAAAGAAGGGTGGGGTATTCCAAAGGTTGATGTTATGGCAAATCTCAGCCGTCTCTTTCTCCTTGAGTGCGTTAGAAGTAGACCACGAAGCTTTTGGACTACTCATTCCATTGGATGTGTGAAGCTTAACTTTGATGGCAGTTCTCTTGGTAATCCAAATATTACTGGAATTGGTGGTGTGTTAAGAGATTATTCTGGCACGATAATTTTCTCTTTTACTGGTCCGATTGGGGTCAAAACAGTAAATTATGCTGAATTAAGTACTCTACTAAATGGGGTGAAAATTTTGATTGAGAGGAATCTTGGTCGGAATGTTTGGATTGAAGGGGTTTCCATGAATGTTATTAAATGGTGCGATAAAGAACAACGGGTTCCCTGGGAACTTCGTTCTCTCTGGTTGCAAATCATGGATTTGGTGAAACCTTTATTAATTTCTTTCTCTTTTGTTTACCGAGAAGCCAATTCACTAGCTAACACCTTGGCCAAAGGGGGTGCTTCTCTGCCTTCTCTTATGATCTCTTCTGATGTAATCTCTTTATATAGTCATTAATAAAATTTTCGAACATTTGCCCAGAAAAAAAAACAAATCAACGGTTCTTCAGCCATGGCAAAGTGGCTTTACTAACAATGATGGCTAGAGTGAGAGAGAGATCATGCACTCTATGGGTGCGGTTAGGACGAAGCTTAGGATCTATATTAAAAAGTAAAGTTGTAACTCAAAGGACTATCAGTCACCGCAGTTCCGGCATCGAAAGTCCTTATATGAACATGAAGATCTATTTCTGCTATTGATTATAAATTTGAAGCTCTAAAAATAATAAGGATCTAGAAGATATATAAACTCTTGAAAATGAACAATCCACCGTTTTTCTTTTGATCTATGAAATTCAAGGTCAAGATGATTAATTCAAGGGTCTTTTGATAGTACGGATCTTATATAACGGTGTGGTTTGTATGAGGCTGAGGCCCTAAACAATCAAAGTAGGGCATACCTTCAAATAGTTCTAAAATATATTCTTTTAGTATCAAAAATCTTTTTGATGACATGAAAATTGATTTCATCCCTAATTAGAAAATTTAAAGTAAAAAAATAGGGTAGATCAAGCAAAACTATGAGCACTTGAAAATATTAAAAATTGACGGTCTAGATAAAACATTACAAGATACACTATGTTCAAAACTTGAAATCTATTTTTTTCTCATGCTCATTCATCTTGAGGTCAAGGCAATCAAATTGAGGGCTTTTCAGCATCAAAAAAACCTTTTGTAATGAATTCTTATGTATGCCTTAATTTGATTGTTTAAGGCCTCACCCTCATGTAAACATTTTCCTTTTATAAACTCTCGTTACTGAAGTGATGAGGCACCCTTGAGGAATACCTTGGCTATGATAACTTGGTCCTTGTTAGAAATAAAGAATGTTCATAGGTCCAACCATGCTATGTGCTTACTCCCATGGGAGAAATGGCTGCAAAAGATTTTTTTTTGTTTTGAAATTTTGAGATCCACCGAAAATTACCATATGACTACTGAAAGAAAGACCTATGTGATCTTTTATTGGGAATAATATATATATATATTTATATATTTAATTTTATTTTTTATTATTTCACCCTTTTTGTTTTGGCAAAAGAACACTTACAGGTGGTCTTATTACAATAACATGAACTTCAAATAAAATAAAAATAACAATAAAACCAAGATCTTAAAACTTGATGTCATTGAAAGAACTATGCATTATGCTTGAGAATAAAAGATAAGATTGCAAAAAATAAAATGAAAAATACTAGAGATTACCTCAACCAGGCTTATTACACCCCACACTTAGTCACCACCACTCGATGGCATGAGATCAACGGTCTAGCTTCAATCTCGAATCGGGAAAGTAAATTTTGGCCAAATTATTTCAAATAACTCTTTTGTAACTCATCAAATCTAGATCCGAGCCCCAAAATATTTTGCCATACTTCCCAACCCTTAGCATATAAGATGAGAGAGAGTAGGGTAGACCCTAGGGTTGGGGCGTGCCCCTTCTATGGCTAAGAGAGAGAAAATCTAGAGAGAGGAAGAGGGGAGAGAGTGGGGTGTGCCCCTTAAGGAAAGGAGAGAGAAAAAGTTGGGAGAGATAAGAGAGAAAGTGTAGAGAATAGGGGGTACACCCCTATTTATAGTGCAAAATTAAATTTAGGATTTCTTAAGGTTTCTCATAGTTGCCTCTTAAGTGAGATTGAATATGGACCGTCGATCAAGGGTGACTTGTGGGGTGACAGATCTAAGTCATTCATTACATAGATGGGCCATCAATATTATGGAAGGTGCATGAACCCTTTTTTTTTACCAACATTCAAAAATTTTATTGATAACGTAAAAGGAGATTACATCGTTAGAAATAGTAAAAGAACCAAGAGAAACCTCACCCTTAGCTAATGCATCAGCAACATAATTAGCTTCATGGTACACATGGGAAAAAGATACAGATATAGAAGTAATGGCATCCATAACCTGCAGCCATAAAGATCGAAGTTCCCACTGTATCTTCTGCTCCTTCTTGCACCACCTGATAGCATTTAGAGAGTCTCCTTCACTTTAACAGCTGGTCCCCAAATTCCTTTCATTGAAAATATTCACACCCCTAAGCAAGGAACTTAATTATGCAAAATTAGTTGTTGCAATACCAATTGGTCCAGCATAGAATAAAATAATATTTCAAAAACAATCACGAATAACACCACCAATATGAGCTAGGCCCAGATTCCTAAAAAACTCCCATCAAAATTTAGCTTCAGACAACCCATAGACGGAGCAAACCACAATCCCTTAGGTCGGCATCTACTCACACTTTTGAGATCCCCCATCCCTCCTTGGACACAGAGAGACTTGACCCTATAGAAGGTTTTATTAAATGGATTAACTTCTCAAATGGGAAGATGGACCCCTCTCCTTCCAAACTTCCCAAAGGATCACTCGTTTTACAATTTTTCATATTACACCACTAACTTTAGGTAAAAAGGGGAGGGTGAATTGAGAAACAAAATCAAGCAAACTATGAGGCAACACTAAGGAAACTCCTACCAATTCCATCAACCAATGTCAAATTCTTGATGTAAAAGAGAAATGGATCAAAAGATGAGATATTGATTCTCCGTCTTGTTTACAGAGCAAACAAATATTTGGCAGAATCTTACCCCTTTTCTGAAGATTATCAATAGTCAAGATTTTGTCATGTACATCCAACCTAACAAATACTTGAACTTTATGGGGTATTGGCCATTCCCAAAATTTGACAATATTATGGCATGACCATCTCCACCGATCATGGAAAAACAAATTATAGCAAGATTTTATTGAGAAATTACCATTACTTTCAATCTCCCACACTAACATATCTTCTGCATCTTGTGAAATATAAACTTTGTCTAAGACTTCCATCAGCGAACACCATCAGGACAATATCAAATTATTTAAACGCCTATTTCTGAGAGATATATTCCATTAAGACCGCTGGCTACTCTTTTCCACTGCTTTACAAATCAAAAGATTTGGGTTACACGGAAAAGGTCTGGAAAGCATATTTAAGGGGATAATCCCTAAAACATTTATGATGCCAAAAAAAAATCTACCAACCACTTCCAACATTCCACCTAAAGTAACCAGAAATCATGGGACTACAGTTATAAATAGCCTGTCACATATAAGACGTATCCTTACTTCTACCACCACCAGGCTAAAAATCATAACAATCCATTCCATATTTAGAAACCAAAACTTGGTACCAAAGATGATCCTTCAAGTGTATACTACGCCACCACCATTTACACAAAAGAGCTTCGTTAAACATTCTAATATTCCGAATACCCAGTCCACCTTCGCGCTTGGGGGTTCAAACTCTATCCCATTTTAACAAATGGAATTTTATAATCTCTCCATACGAACCCCACAAAAAAATCTCTTAGCATCTTCTCAATTCTTTTTCCTACCAAAGCTGGAATTTGGATCACTGACATTTAATGCACTGGAAGGTTGTCCCCCTTTCCTAAACCATTTCCCATCAATAGAAATTAAGTCAAATTAATTTCAATCATATATTGTACATTCCATAAAATAATACAAGCCTACTCATATTTCTCATAAAAACTCTTTCAAGATTCTCGAGTCTAAAATTCAAACCAAATCTTTCCAAGTCACATGGTTCCATGCGACCATGTGTCACAATTTTGAATATTAAAAAGTAATTAAAGGGTGGGCGTGCCACCCTAGTGGGGCAACATGGGCCCCACCTTCTAGAACATGGTGGTCCCATGTGCATAATAGGCTCCCATGAAAATTTATTTTATATTTTAAAAATAATAAAAATATTTTAGAATATTTATTTGAATATTTAAAATATTATAAAATTAATATATTTCCTTTTACAAATCAGAATTTCATAAATAGAATATCTAGATGTTCATAAAAATTCAAATAATAATTCTAAAATAATATTTATCATAAAAAAAACAGGCCCATGTCCCCTAAATTCACCTTATTAATAAAATCCCCTCAAATTCTTATACTTGGACATGGGCATTCCTTAAGATGGGTGTTAGGATTCTGCTATCAAGTGGACACCCAAATATTGTGGACCACCACAATTTACTATCACTCATCGCGTAAAAAAGCTACTCATGAATACTTTTTCGTTCTAAAATTTTGAGATACAAACTCGAATCAAAAGATGATTTTTTTGCAAGAAAGAATATATTGATGTTGAGCTTTAAAATGCTTAGATTTAAACCATTCTAAAATTCGGCGGTCTTCATTCAATCTTAAAACTTTATTGTTTAATAGGCGTACATCCATTGCATATCAATTTTTCTTTTAAATGAGAGGTTGATAGCTATGTTACTTCCCAAATTTCATTTCTTGAAATTACTCATACACAGGGTTTTATCGAAAAATGGATTTCTTGAGAATACTCTTAAACATGGTTTTACTGAAGGTAGTGAATAGATGATATGCTCCTATAAGAGCATATAAACTTTTTTATATTATTCATTAGGGATGAGATTCTCTACTCTTATTAAGAATGAAACTCAAGACGTTATATTTTGGCTCCCCACAATCCCGACTGCCCAGTCTTGAGCCCATTGTTAGAACATGTAAACTTTTAACTTGCTATAATTGAAGAAAATGTCAATTTGTCGTCTCAGACTTCGTTTGTGAATGTTTGTTGACAGACATATTCAACAATATGTGGTTAGGGTATTAAAAACTGAATGATGTCCAAACAAGCTCCAGCCATAATGTACTTGATTTTGCAGTCCATAAAGAATGAAAGACAAAACAAATGAAGTAACAAAGCATAGTATATAAGAAATCAAACATCACATAGAAAATACAAATGAAAGCCAGAAGGATCACTTTATTCCATATGCAATCAATCTCTAATATGCAGTAATGAGGGATCATTGACCTAAAAGTTAGTTATTATCCATCCAGAAGCTGGATTGGAGTTTATCCACCAATTTTTTATCTATTTGGAAGGCCTTTGTAGGAACAGCATCAGAGATAGGCGGGTTGGCTCCAAACCCAGCATTAGTTATGGTTATCACCCCTGGATCCTGGCTATCGAAAGCTGCTACGGCCACAGCATTGCCAGAACCCACATTTTGCTGGTAGTGAATGAAGCCTTGCGGGATCGCTAAGATATCTCCCTTATTCAACGTCCTGTTAATCAAACTGTTATCGGGGTTGCTGGTCACGAAGCCAACGTATAGAGTCCCTTCCAAGACAGTGAGGATCTCAGAGGCACGTGGGTGCGTGTGGGGAGGGTTTTGGCCCCTGGGAGCAAAGTCGATACGCGCAATGGAGACGCCCAGAGTGTTGAGCCCTGAAAGTTGCATTACAAACACCGGGGTAACCTTGGAGCCTAGAGGGTTGCTTGTGTTGCCAGGCTCGTCGAGACCAGGAAAGAAAAAGTGCTTTGCAGTAGCCAACTTTGGATCCTTGCAAACTTTTCCATTGACAAACACTGCATGAAAGAGCACATAGAAGAAAAGGAGAGATTAGCATGCATGTCCATTTCAAAGCATTGTTTAAAAATCATGGGGCCAAGTCCGGACTCGCCCTAATCAGCCCTTCGTCTGGAGCTAGGCGCTTCTATGCCGGATAACCCTAAAATGCTCCAATCTGCCCATCTATTCATACTTTTTAATTTTTTCATGTTAGAAATTGCCCTATCCCACTCCAACTTGCCCAAGTCGGACCTTCGGGATTCAGGCTCGGGAACCCAGCGACTCGGACCCCAACTCCAACTTTTTAAACTCTAGTTCAAAGTGTAAAACACTAATCTTCGGATTGACAATTGCATTTATATGAAGTTTAACTTCATAAATCAGTATCATCAGATGCCTACCTTGGCTGTTATTGTCTGCAACACAAAAGTCCTGCTAGGGACTAGGATCGGATGCAAAGGCTTGAGAAACTATCAAAGAAAGGAAGGGGACAAGGAATAGGAGCTTCATTGTGATTTTAAGCTAAGCAGATAGTATTAAGGCAACAAACGAACGAAGCCAGTGGTAGCAATGTCAAAGCAAAAGTTTGAGACGGCACAAGCAAAAAAAAAAGAAGTAAGGAGAAGGCTTTTTGCGGTTACAAGCCCCGAACTCTCTTAGTTCATGGAGCTGTGAAAGGATTGCTAGGCTTTATATAGAACTCTAGTTGATGATGGCCTAAGTCGACATTTTGAATTCTATAGAGGACTGTTATTGAATGAGTCATTGGAAAGTTAAAAAATTAATCTATGGTCATTAGCCTTTCTTCCATCACAGACCAGTTCTTATCTGTCTTTGTTAAAAAATGCATATGATGCCCTCAAATTGAAGAAATATTCAAATGTATATATATATATATATATATGGAAAAGATGGGATTAGCCCACTAGTTCATATGAACATCTGAGTCCAACGGCCCAGATTGAATCTAAGCCGATTTGAAGATCACGGATGTCTGGTAGTATTTGAATTTTATTTTTTCTACAAATTCAAATCACTTTAAAATTTAGGTGTGTGTTCTTCTCATCAAGGTGCACCTAATAAAGATACAAAACAAATTATTCACGAAAAATAAAATAACCAAAATACCTCCCGAATCTTTTCAGGGGTATTTTGGCTAATTTATTTCATGTAAAATATTTTTTTTATATTTTTAGAAGATTCAGCTTTTTTCTTATAAACACACATTTGAAATTTCAAGTGATTTGGAGGTATAAAAAATTAAATAAAATTGAAATACTATCAGATATATGTGATCGTCAAATCGGTCCAGAATCAATCTGGGACGTTGTGCTCAAATGTTCATATGAGCTAGTGGGCTAATATATATATATATATATATATATATATATATATATATATATATATATATATATATATATATATATATATATATATATATATATATATATGATAAATTAGGAATAGAAAAAATTTCCAGACCATCATAAAGACTTTTTGTTCTGAAACAACATCTTCCGACATTATTTAAAGTTGCACCTTGCTTTGATTGTTTTGAACCTCAACCTTATACAAACTAGACCCGTTTAAATGGACAAATTTCAACAATTGTGTCCCCTAATGCACTTCATACTTTTCTTATTAATTAGGGGATGATTGTATGTAAGGAGATCATTTACCTTTGATACAATGAGGTCACAATGACTTACAACCGTTCGATGTAAAATTTGATAGCTTGGATGTATCACAAAATTCGAAAAATTTTCTTTTAAATTTTGAGCTTGGTCAACAACGAATAAATGCACCCATCTAATTTACATCCAATAGTCAATATTAATTGTGACCCATATTGCAACAAAGATAAATCATCTCATTGTATACTTTTCCATTAGTTAGTTTAATGTATGTTGAAATTGTATTGTCACCATTGCTTTTCAACTGCTTCAATTGACTTGAGCTACACATACACGTAGGCTAGTTTCCCAGTATATAGTGAGCCTTCTCAAATTGATTTTACCAAGGCTAGCTTCCCACTCTTCAGTGGACCTTATCAAATAGATGTTACCTCTAGAGGAAAGAATGACACAAAAAAAAAGTAGTAAAGGCCACAAGAGTCAAGACCACTACCCCCTTTTTCCCTCACATATTTCTAGAGGAAAGAATGACAAAAAAAATTAGTAAACGACTCAAGAGTCTATCACCACCACCCCCTTTTTCCCTCACATATTTGAATTGAAACTTTTACTCTTTCTCTCTCTCTCTCTCTCTCTCTATATATATATATATATATATATATATATATAAAAGATGGGAGTAGCCCAGTAGCTCATATGAACATATAAGCTCAATAGCCCATATTGAATATGGGCCGATCAGGCGATCACGGATGTTCGATAGTGCTTGAATTTTTATATTTTTTTTTTCTATAAATCCAAATCACTTAAAATTTTAGATGTGTATTCTACTCATCAAGGCACACCTAATAAAAATATAAAAAAAATTATTCGTGAAAAAATAACCAAAATACCCCCGAATCTTTTTAGGGGTATTTTGATCAATTTATTTCATGTAAAAAAATTGTGATATTTTTCAAATATTCATCTATTTTTTATAAACGTACACCTAAAATTTCAAGTAATTTGAATTTATAAAAAGAAAACTAAAATTCATATGAGCTAGTGGGCTAATCCCATCTTTTCTCATAGACATATATGAATTGAAACTTTTACTCTCTCTCTATATATACATATAAATCTTTCTCTCTTTTCTCCATGTCTCTCATGCTCTCAATTTCTTAATGGAATAAGAGCACATTTATTATACTCCTTCTGGAGCATAGTTTACTTCTATTTCTTTAGTCAGATGACCCACTTGGGAGGATTTTTTTCAATCTAAAATTTGGTAACCACCTTAGAATCACTAGATGATTATTTTAAAATAAAAAACAAAAAAATGAAATTTTAGTTTTCTAATACTTAGATCTCACCCTCTAAAAATTTGATGGTTTCTATTCAATCTTGAGACATTTTTTTTTTCCAAACGCTGAAAGGGTGCAATTAGGTCCAAGCGCTTAGAGGGTGCAGTTAGGATTTTTTTAAAAATCAAGGTTAATGTATATGTCAAAATGGTTATATCCCCAAAATTTTGGATCCTAAAACTAATCCTAGGTGGGGTTTTACACGATGAAGTAATGGACAGTATACTCCTGAGGGAGTAGAATATGTTTTTTGCATTTCCAAAACAACACGCATCCGCCACGGCCAGCCAAGTAAGACATTGTTTCTTGACTGTGATTATTTTATAAGTGATTTTATTTAAAGATGAAGTTTCTATAAGGCCTAGGTTTTATGAAAACAGAATAAAGCGTCACGTCAAATTCTCATTCAGAAAATACTTTCAACAATAGAAATCTCCATTATGACTCTAAAATTAATTTTCAATTCCGAAAATAAAATTTAAAACTCAAAAAATAATATGAAACACTTACTTTTAAAACAAAATGGACGGCCTATATAATTTGTTACAGTGTACATTATTTTTAAAACATTTTTCCTATGCTCAAATTGCAATATTCGATGAGTTAATAAGGTGGGGCCGAGGTATCAAACCATTCTCCTTTATTTAATGCAACGTGGAATGCAAGTCAATGGGTCCATTGGCATAAACATGATGAAAGATAAAGAAATGTACTGGATCATCCGAGGTACCAAAATAGAAAAGCCGAACTAACCTTCACCTTCTCATATTACATCAACAGCTAACCTCTCCATCTCAACACTAATTTAATTCTTCTTTCTTAGAAGCCGGTGAGTATAGTCACCTACCTACCTCTCTCTCCCCAATTATTAAATCACTAACCCAAAGTGGTCTTGCATTAATTGGTCCGATGGATTAAAAAAAAGAATTTTTTATGTTATTTCAGTAGTCATTTAATCGTGAAAGGCATCATGGTAAGCTCTATGTCATGATGTATTGAAGTATCACTTGTGATGATTATAATAAGTATCACAACACTTAAAGTATTGTAATGATCTTCAATTCTATAACAACACCCAAAATACTGTGACGGCGTCATTGTTCTGACGTATAAGTTCTCCTTTATCTTGCCCCTGTTGCTATCCTTTCTCTATTTAGAACAGGCTTGCTAATAAGAAACACAATGGGAGAGAATATCAAAGGAGAAAGAACCTTGGGACTCAAAAACAAGTAGATGATAGAGAGAGAAGACTTTGGGTTTACCCTTATATAAACTTTTTCCTTTAAAGATTTCTTTATTTTAGGCTTACCAAGTAATTTAATCACCTGAATTACTCGATAGATAATTTAAAGTGTGTGTTACCGCATGTAGATTAGAAATAATTGTAATTCAAAAGGATTAGTATCAGACCACATTTCATAGTTAATTTTGATAACATTATTTTGTACAGACAATATGTTTTTAAAATGTTGTTTTAATTTTATAATTTAAATGAATTTTATATTCATTAGATCCTCTTTTATTCAATGCTAAATTAGAATTTTTGTTAATAAGAAATCATAAAATTAAATGTGTCTCACATTTGAGTGAAATACAAAATGTAATCTCTGTTAAATTTAAAATTTAAATGTTGATATGGTCAATAATTAGGGGTGATTTTTGTAGAGAGCCTCGGCTCTAAACAATCAAATTTGAGTCTATCTTCAAATAGTGTTGAGAAACGTAGTTTTAATACTAGAAATCTTTGTGATAGCCTTAAAATATATTTTTATATTTATTTATAAAGTTTAAAGTTTCAAAAATATTGTAGATCGACAGAGCTATTAAACTTGAAAATCTTGAAAATTGACAGTTCAAAAATGCGTTACAAAATACAGTATTTCCAAAACTTGAAAGCCATTTTCTCACATGCCCGTGCATCTTGATGTCGATGTGATCAATTTAAAGATATTTGGGCATCAAAACAACTTCTTCTAATGAAATTTTTGATGTAAGCTTTAATTTGATTGTTTAGAGCCTCGGCTCTAAATAAACTTATCCTGTTAGTATATTATAAAAATAATTCATTCAATTTAAAATAATATTTTATAGTCGAGATTCAATTTAATATTGTAATAGTGAGAGTATTTTTGGTTACTTATTTTCTATTACTTGTGATTCCAAAAGCACAATTGGGAATTTAATGCAAACTCCCATAGTGTCGTAAAGGCTATTGAAAACCTTAGTGGCCATATTTACTCACTTTATGATAAAAAAACAGTGATTAAAATTTTGAAATCAATTTTTCGATCTAGATGATAAATTTATTTTCATGAGTAATATGAAACTAACTTAGATTTATTAATAATATATTTAAGAATTTGGCCTTTTAAATTATGCTCATAAATTAAGTTTTTTATTCATGAAAAACTTTAACCTTTTATATGAAATGTACTACTTTTCAAACAAATATTAAGATAGTTATTATTAACTATTTATAATGAATTTGATGTTTCATTATATGAAATGTACTACTTTTTAACCAATGCGATATCGATTCCCCGTCTTGTTTAAAGAGCAAACATATATTTGGTAGAATCTTAACCCTTTTCTGAAGATTATCAATAGTCAAGATTTTGTCATGTACAGCCAACCTAACAAATACTTGAACTTATGGGATATTGGCCATTTCCAAATTTTGGAAATATTAGGGCAAGACCATCTCCACCGATCATGGAAAAAAAATTATAGCAAGATTTTACTGAGAAATTACCCTCACTTTCCATCTCCCACACTAACATATCTTCTGCGTTTTGTGAAATAAAAACTTTGTTTAAGAGTTCCATCAGCGAACACCATTAGGACAACATCAAATTATTTAAACGCCTATATCTAAGAGATATATTCCATTAATACCGCGGGCCACTCCTTTCCACTGTTTCACAAATCAAAAGATTTGGGTTATACGGAAAAGGTCCAGGAAAGCATATTTAAGGGGATATCCGCAAATCGTTTGTGATGCCAAAACAAAATCTGCCAACCACTTCTAACATTCCACCTAAAGTAATCAGAAAACGTGAGACTACAATTATAAATAGCCTGCCACATATAAGACGTATCCTTACCTCTACCACCACCAGGCCAAAAATCATAACAATCAATTCCATATTTAGAAACCAAAACTTGGTACCAAAGATGATCCTTCAAGTGTATACTACGCCACCACCATTTACACAAAGAGCTTCGTTAAACATTTTAATATTCCGAATACCCAGTCCCCCTTCGCGCTTGGGGGTACAAACTCTATCCCATTTTAACAAATGGAATTTTATAATCTCTCCATACGAACCCCACAAAAAATCTCTTAGCATCTTCTCAATTCTTTTTCCTACCGAAGCTGGAATTTGGATCACTGACATTTAGTACACTGGAAGGTTGTCCCCTTTTCCTAAACCATTTTACCATCAACAGAAATTAAGTCAAATTAATTTCAATCAAATATTGTTCATTCCATAAAATACTACAAGCCTACTCATATTTCCCATAAAAACTCTTTCAAGATTCTCAAGTCTAAAATTCAAACCAAATCTTTCCAAGTCACATGGTTCCATGTGACCATGTGTCACAATTTTGAATATTAAAAAGTAATCAAAGGGTGGGCGTGCGACCCTAGTGGGGCAACATGGGCCCCATCTTCTAGAACATGGTGGTCCCATGTGCACAATAGGCTCCCATGAAAATTTATTTTATATTTTAAAAATAATAAAAATATTTTAGAATATTTATTTGAATATTTAAATATTATAAAATTAATATATTTCCTTTTACAAATCCAAATCTCATAAATAGAATATCTAGATGTTCATAAATATTTAAATAATAATTCTAGAATAATGTTTACCATAAAAAAAACAGGCCCATGTCCCCTAAATTCACCTTATTAATAAAATCCCCTCAAATTCTTATATTTGGACATGGGCATTCCTTAAGATGGGTGTTAGGATTCTGCTATCCAGTGGACACCCAAATATTGTGGACCACCACAATTTACTGTCACTCCTCGCGTAAAAAAGCTACTGATGAATACTTTTTCGTTCTAAAATTTTGAGATACAAACTCGAATCAAAAGATGATTTTTTTGCAAGAAAGAATATATTGATATTGAGCTTTCAAATGCTTAGATTTATACCATTCTAAAATTGGGCGGTCTCCATTCAATCTTAAAACTTTATTGTTTAATAGGCGTACATCCAGTGCATATCGATTTTTCTTTCAAGAGAGAGGTTGATTGCTATGTTACATTCCCAAATTTGATTTCTTGAAAATACTCATAAACAGGGTTTTATTGAAAATTTGATTTCTTGAGAATACTCATAAACATGGTTTTACCGGAGGTAGTGAATAGATGATATGCTCCTATAAGAGCATAAATTTTTTTTTATATTATTCATTAGGGATGAGATTCTCCATTCTTGTTAAAAATAAAACTCAAGACGTCATATTTTGGCTCCCTCCAATCCCGACTGCCTAGTATTGAGCCCATTGTTAGAGAATGTAAACTTTTAACTTGCTATAATTGAAGAAAATGTCAATTTGTCGTCTCAGACTTCGTTTGTGATTTGTGAATGTTTGTTGACAGACATATTCAACAATATGTGGTTAGGTTATTAAAAACTGAATGATGTCCAAACAAGCTCCAGCCATAATGTACTTGATTTTGCAGTCCATAAAGAATGAAAGAAAAAACAAATGAAGCAAAAATGACAAAGGTACTTTTTATATCAAAACTTAATCTATAAACTACTATTATTATCCAGTAACAAAGCATAATACATAAGAAATCAAATATCACAAAGAAAATACAAATGAAAGCCACTCATTGAGGATCACTTTATTCCATATGCAATCAATCTCTAATATGTAGTAATGAGGGATCATTGACCTAAAAGTTAGTTATTATCCATCCAGAAGCTGGATTGGAGTTTATCCACCAGTTTTTTATCTATTTGGAAGGCCTTTGCAAGAACAGCATCAGAGATAGGTGGGTTGGATCCAAACACAGCATTAGCTATGGTTATCACCCCTGGATTCTGGCTGCCGAAAGCTGCTAGGGCCACAGCATTGCCATAACCCACATTTTGCTGGAAGTGAATGAGGCCTTGCGGGAACACGAAGACATCTCCCTTGTTCAGCGTCTTGCTAATCAAACGGTTGTCGGGGTTGCTGGTCACGAAGCCAACGTATAGAGTCCCTTCCAAGACAGTGAGGATCTCAGAGGCACGTGGGTGCGTGTGGGGAGGGTTTTGGCCCCAGGGAGCAAAGTCGATACGCGCAATGGAGACGCCCAGAGTGTTGAGCCCTAAAAGTTGCATTACAAACACCGGGGTGACCTTCGAACCCAGAGGGTTGCTTGTGTTGCCAGGCTTGTCGAGACCAGGAAAGAAAAAGTCCTTTGCAGTAGCCAACTTTGGATCCTTGCAAACTTTTCCATTGACAAACACTGCATGAAAGAGCACAGAGAAGAAAAGGAAAGATTAGCATGCATGTCCATTTCAAAGCATTGTTAAAAATTCATGGGGCCAAGTCCGGACTCGCCCTAATCAGCCCTTTGTCAGGAGCTAGGCGATTCTATGCCGGAAAACCCCAAAATGCTTCAGTCTGCCCATCTTTTCATACTTTTTAAATTTTTCATCTTAGAAATTGCCCTATCCTACTCCAACTTGCCCAAGTCGGACCTTTGGGATTCAGGCTCGGGAACCCTGCGACTCAGACCCCAACTCTGACTTTTTAAACTCTAGTTCAAAGTGTAAAACACTAATCTTCGGATTGACAATTGCATTTATAGGAAGTTTAACTTCATAAATATGTATCATCAGATGCCTACCTTGGCTGTTATTGTCTGCAACACAAAAGTCCTGCAAGGGACTAGGATCGGATGCAAAGGCTTGACAAACTATCAAAGAAAGGAAGGGGACAAGGAATAGAAGCTTCATTGTGGTTTTAAGCAAAGAAGACAGTATTAAGGCAACAAACGAGCGAAGCCAGTGGTAGCAATATCAAAGCAAAAGTTTGAGAGGGCACAAGCAAAAAAAAAAGAAGCAGAAGAAGGCTTTTGCAAGGCTTTATATAGAGCTCTGGTTGATGATAGTCTAAGTCGGCATTTTGAACACTATGGAGCACTGTTATTGAATGCGTCTTTGGAAAGTTAAAAAATTTATTTATGGTCATGAGCCTTTCTTCCATCACAGACCAATTCTTACCTATTTTCGTTAAAAGATGCATATGATCCCTCAAATTGAAGAAATATTCAAATGTCCTATATATATATATATATATATATATATATATATATATATATATATATATATATATATATATATATATATATATAAATTAAATTGAAACACTACCAGATATATGTGATCATCAAATCGGTCCAAAATCAATTTGAGACGTTAGGCTCATATGTTCATATGAGCTACTGGTTATATCCCAAAAATTTTGGGTCTTAAATCTAATCCTAAGTGGGGTTTTACCTGATGAAGTAATGGACAGTATACTCCTGAGGGAGTAGAATATCTTTTTTGCATTTCCAAAACAACACCTATCAGCCGCGGCCAGCCAAGTAAGACATTGTTTCTTGACTGTATTATTTTATAAGTGATTTTATTTAAAGATGAAGTTTCTATAGGGCCTAGGTTTTATGAAAACAAAATAAAGCGTCACATCAAATCCTCATTCAGAAAATACTTTCGGCAATTGAAATCTCCATTATGACTCTAAAATTAATTTTTAATTCCGAAAATAAAATTTGAAACTCAAAAAATGATATGGATCTTGCGATCATTAAACACTTACTTTTAAAAAGAAATGGATAGTCTGAATAATTTGTTACAATAGACATTATTTTTAAAGCATTTTTCCTATGCTCAAATTGCAATATTCGATGAGTTAATGAGGTGGGGCTGAGGTATCAAACCAGTCTTCTTTATTTAATCCAACGTAGAATACATGTCAATGGGTCCATTGGCATAAAAGTGATGAGAGATAAAGAAATGTACTGAATCATCCGAGGTACCAAAATAGCAAAGCCCAACTAACCTTCACCTTCTCATATTACATCAACAGCTAACCTCTCTATCTCAACACTAATTTAATTCTTCTTTCTTAGAAGCCGGTGAGTATGGTCACCTACCTACCTCTCTCTCCCCAATTATCAAATCACTAACCCAAATTGGTCTTGCACTAATTGGTCCGATGAATTAAAAAAAACAGAATGTTTTAGGTTATTTAGACCAAAATAATTTTCACAGTAGTCATTTAATCGTGAAAGGCATCATGGTAAGCTCAATGTTATGATGATCATGATGTTTTGAAGTATTACTTGTGATGACTATAAAAAGTATCACAACACATAAACTATTGTAATGGTCTACAATTCTATAACGACACCCAATATACTGTGACGGCAATGGCGTGCAAGTTCTCCTTTCTCTTGCCCCATTTGCTGCCCTTTCTCTATCTAGAAAAGGCTTGCTAATAAAAAACACAATGGGAGAGAATATCAAAGTAAACCTTGGGACTCAAAAACAAGTAGATGATAAAGAGATCAGACTAAAAAGAGGCAGAAATGGAAAGCTTCGTCATCTCTCCAAGCATCAGCTACCCTTCTTCGTCACACCTACACACATAGGTTCCTCTTCTCTCTAGCCCATCTTTTGTACTTTGATTTATGGTTGTCTTTCACTTGTCTCGTGTGCTCTCATGGGAGTAAGAGTGGCTCCAACGAGGAGAGAGAAAGATAAGATAAATAAGATGAGTTGCTAGTGAAATAGAATTGAAGATCATCACGGTAGTTCGGATACCATTTTAAAATTGAAAACCATCAAGACACGTTAAGTATTGTGATATTTTTCATGGTCGTCATGGTAGTTTGAGTACCGAAATGTCTGAAAACATCCTACCGTGATGCCTTCACGGTTATACGACTACCGTGAAAGCCATTTTGATCTAAATTCGTGAAAAATGAAGAAAAAATGTATAGATGAGATTTAGAAAAATATGAGTTTTTTTTTCTAATAAATCAAAAATTAAGATACATTTTTTATAAATTCTTTAAAAAAAAAAAAGTGGGGTTTGTTTAACCCTTAATCTTTCAAACCAACTTTGTTCGTTGTTAGTATATATTAGAAAACAAAAATTTTGAAAATGGTGAGTAAAATGGGGCATAAAATAATGATCACACAAAAAGATTTAGGAAGGTAATGAGTGGAATCAACGGTCTTCTTGTTTCT
Organism: Amborella trichopoda; assembly: GCF_054954075.1. Classification (NCBI taxonomy): domain Eukaryota; kingdom Viridiplantae; phylum Streptophyta; class Magnoliopsida; order Amborellales; family Amborellaceae; genus Amborella; species Amborella trichopoda. Next base: position 5,868,749 of record NC_142345.1, read on the forward strand.
AAGTACAAACTTTACTATCAAAAATAATATTTGCCCTTTACTAATAAGAATCAATATATATTTAAGTTCTCCAAGTAAATTTTTTCTTGTTATACATAAAAAACAAAAGATTGAACATTATTTTGGATTGTTCAAATGCACAAATACATCAAGATCTAGAGTACTACAGTTGTCTTTCTCTAATAAGAGAAAAATAGCACATGAAAGTGGTGGGCCTGAAAACAATATTCAAAACCCAACTTCCAAAAAAGAAATTCATATTATGTATATAGAGAGAGAAAGTGACGATATATGACTTCACTGAGGGTATGGCTTTTAGTAGAGCAAAATGACAGGAATGGCGGACCAAGATTCATGTTATCAAACTCAATTAGTTAAAAAAAAGCTTTGGTAATGATGATCATGATGATATAGAGAGAGACAATGCAATTACAACTTCACCCAATGTGATCATTAAATGCAGTTAAATGACATTGAATTGTGGCTCTTTGATTCCCAACCTTAACCGTCATAAAACAGCCCATCAGTTGCAACTTAACATGAAGGGTGTAGTTTTTATAAGGTTGCAACCTTAAACAATCCAATTATGGTGCACTTCCAAATTTTATTGTAACATGTAAATTTGATGTACAAAATTATTAGGATTATCTCAAAATCTATTTTCATTTCTTACAATAAAATTTTCGAATCCAGAAATGGTTAAAATCAAGTAGATCTATAAGCATATGAAAATCTTGAAAATAGATGGTCTAGACAATGTGTAGCAAGATGCACTAATTCTGAGCTGCAAAATCTTTTTTTTTTTTCAAATTCATATATCTCGATATCGAGATGATTAATTAGAAAGTTTTTCAACATTAAAATAACCTTTTTCCGATGGATTTTTAGGTGCATATGTAATCCTACATTTAAAAGGTTGCAACCTTATATAAACTTATTCCTAACATGAAACTAGATACGCGACCGTCACACTGATGAATGGAGGCTTTACGGCTTCCCAATGTTGAACTGTTGCAGCCAAACTGGCCATACGCCTAGGATCGTTTCTCAGCGTGTTTCACACTTATCCGTGCAACCAAACAGTGCATGGTGCACAGGTGAAAGTTCCACCATGCTAAATACCTAAAAAATTTCAATAACTACCTCAAAAATTTCAATAATCGAGGTTGTTTTGATGTCCAAATATCCTCAAATTGATCATCTCTACATGAAGATGTATGGACATGATAAAAAAATGGATTTCAAGTTTTGAAAATAGTGTATTTTGTAACACATTTTTTGACCGTCAATTTTCAAGATTTTCAAGTTTAATAGATGGGTGCAGTTAGCACATGAATGCATCCATAGCTATAGAGGCAAGATACACCTTCAAATTTTATCATGGTATATAATTTTGATGTAAAATGTTCTTAGGATTTTCTCAAAATCTATTTTTATATCTAATTATAAAATTTGAAAATTCAAAAATAGATAAAATCGAGTAGATCTATAAACATATGAAAATCTTGAAAATGGACGGTGTAGATAATATGTTGTAAAATGCACTATTTCTGAGACTTTAAATCTTTTTATTTTTCATGGTCATACATCTCGATCTCGAGATGATCAATCAAAGGGTTTTTCAGCATTAAAACTGTTAGCGAAAAATTGATGAAGCACGAGATCGTTGTATTTCTCCAACGGGTCTCTGATAAACGAAAGGGTTCCCTCATCTGCAACGGGTTTCTGAAGAGTTACGTTCATATTGATATGACCGTTGGACGAGGGGTTACGATTATATAGACGTTGGACTATATGACCATTGCATATATTGAATTTCCCACAAATGTAAGCTTAGACACGTAAAGCCTGATAGCCATACATGTCAATAAAAACTACCTTTTCCGATGGATTTTTGAGGTGCATCCGTAGTTCTACATTATAAAGTTGCATCCGTATATAAATGTTTTCCATTATAGATTTGTACATCTGCACTATTTTTTAAAGCTTTAATCTTTATAAATAAAGATGAAAATGTATTTTGAGGGTATCACAAAGATTTCCAATATTAAAACCACATTTCTCCACACTATTTGAAGGTAGGCTCTAATTTGATTGTTTAGAGCGTAGGCTCTATACAAACCGAACTCATATCTAAATTGGGATGTCTCACAATAATTTCCAAAATGCCCTTATAAACTCTTATATCAAATTATCAAAATGACTTTATAGGGGCATCTCACGGTAAATTAAAAAAGAGGACCCTCACTCCCCTTGGTCACTACCCTTATGAGTGCCGCACAATGCAAAAATACAGCAAGCCACGAGCCTAACACACACGTGCGTTGGCAAAGGGCACATTTGTGTCGATGCTTAGGGAAGGGCAAGATGCACCTCAATCGTTATGCACACAAACATGTATCGCACGCTCCATGTGCTCGGCATGGGCCTTATCTCCCTTTACTTGCGAAAAAGGGTAATCTGTAACATTCTCTAATCCATCTCTCTACAAATAAGACAATATTGAACATTTTGAAAAATAAAATAAATTAAAAAATATAATCTAAAAATAAAACTTAGTATATTTTCAAAACAAAAACACCAACGTAAAAATCAGCGGTATGGTTGTTTCTTGAAGGAAAATCTTTTACTAGCTAACCCTTGCTACTCCAAGGTAAGTTCCACCCTTTAAGGCTAAACCAGTCCTCCACAAGCCACACAAGAGGAAAGAGCGCACAGCACAAGCACTAAGGTCTAGAGCATGTTGTTATTTCACTGTAGTTAAAATTATACAACCATGGATCCTCAGCAAGGGGTTTATATGACACCATGCACTTACCCACAATTGCAATGGTTATTGAGGCAAGCACCCCATTTAGAATTTTCTCATGTAGTTAGGTATGAGAATGTTTTTACATCAATTGGTCTTGGTGCATCTTTTCACACCAATTGAGAGTCGATTGGTGTGAAAATATTTCTACAGTTAATCACATGACAGAATTTTTTTATGTAAAATTATTGCTCGAGAAATATTCTCACACGAACCAAACATGCCAACCCCATTAAGAAAAGAGTCCAACAACGATCCACCATCAACATTGCTCTGCTACCCAATAAGCATGGTTGGAGACGGCTTTAACATGAGAAATTTCACATCACCTTTAATCACCCATCAGATCAATTTCATTAAAAAATGGTGGATTTACATGTAATGCATGGTGCGCAATTTCGTTGCGTGTATGTAATTTGCTCTCTCTCTCTCTCTCTCGCGAAAAGGAAGGGGTAGAATTTGCGGACGGTACACCCAATAATGCCCGAAAAGATACCAAGTGTGTGGTGGAGAGTCGTCCTAACTCAAAACTATTTTCTTCTCGAACATGTATTTTAGATCCAAAATTTTAGAGATCAATAATCTCAACCTCAACAATGATATAAATTTGGAAATTCTTTTTTAAAAAAAATATAAAAAGTGGTTTTTTCTAATTCCTTTCTTCACCATCCATATTAACTATTAGTGGATGTAACAATTTTGAGCATCCATCTTAGATATATATGTTGGATAGACAAGGGACCACACGGTATTATTTGACTCAACATCCAAAAGATAAATAACGTGCTTGTCATGTCCCATGCAGGATCAAACTGTACACTTAATCCCTCGCACATAAGTGATATTTTAAAAAAGTGGATTATTCTATGTGATTTTGCTTCAAGCACTTTCAAAATGCCTTTGAATTGAGAAAGAGGTTGGGGTTCGTAGTTTCAAAATCCCTTTGAAACTTTTTTTTCAATTGAAAAAAAGAGATTGATGTCGCAGTGGTAGCACCCCACGCCTTCCATTTTCCATGACATCACTCCATCACTCCACTAAGATCGATGTGTCCACATCAAGTTATAATTTTCATTTCCCCTGACACCAATCCAATAAAATCGATGTGTCCACAACAAGTCATCTGTAGCGGCAATATAATTGGAGTATTTGCCCAGATTTTTTATCACAAAGAAGTCAATAGATCAATGTCTTTAGAGAAAAGATAAAGGGGCATGATGCTCTTTTGGAAAAAACAAACGGAAGATATTAGTAAAAATTTAAAAGTTGAAATCAATTTTAGGAAACCATTGAGTTGCTTAATCAATCAAAATATATGGAAACGAGAAAAAAATATTCTTTAGAAAATAGGGAAAAGGATATTAAAATAATGAATTTTGTTTTCCTTGGAAGCCGGTTTAGAATAGTGAAATTTTTTATAGGTGTCGTTACGGCATCCAATCAATAATCTATTAATAAAATTTGGAGAGGGATTTCATTCCAGGGTTATAAAGTAATATAATGAAACTATTCTCAAAAATCATGTTAAAGTCATTTTTTTTACCCAAATTTTAAAATATACATTCTTTTCGTTTTAATGAACAATCACCGAAAAAAATTGAAAACACAATCTAGAAAGTGTTTTTTTAGCCCAATTAATATAAGGCATCTATTTTACTGAGATGCTTAGATCTAGGCCTTAAAAAAATATTTTTCCTTTCCAAATTATTTTAGATAACTTTATTATCATTAGATTAACAACGTAAAAAAAAAAATTCATTTTGAATTTATAAAGGCCTAAATCTTCAAACTCACCAAATTGATGGTCTAAATTCATTGTCAGAGAGGACTCATTTCGACCATATAAATGATGCAAATATTTTTTTTTTAGATTAATTATTGAGATGAAGAGAGTGTGTGTGAAAAATTTCAAGTCATACAAATACAACAAACATGATTTTTTAGAAGTGTGGTTTCATTATAATATAATGGCATGGTGACATAATATCATTTTTCATAAAATTTTAATAAATAAAATTATTTGGTGTGTTGGCTGTCCATTCTTTTGATATGTGCGGACCCATTAAAAAATCCATCTTAAGCATAGATTTTGGATGTAAAATTTTAGAATGTGTTCATCTCAACTATAAAGATGATCAAATCAAATTTGGTGCTTTTCAAAAAAAAAAAACTACCATTCATTTTGGCTTTTTAGTGGAGGTACATATTATAATGGCTATCTTAGAGATAAACCTTTGCTGCTTAAGGGGCTGGAGAAATGCCCCGAGAGGAAGATAAAGAGAGTTAAAAAAGATGGAGATCATTAAAGCGAGTGAAAGAGTATAAAGAAAAGATTATTTTTCTTTTACAAGTGAAGCACATATAATGAGGTCTTATCATTTATTTTAAATACAACGAGGTCACAATTATTTTTAAGTTTTGGATGTAAAATCCTACCGACTTTATATAATAAACTTTACCATTCAAGAAAATCAAGGAGGTCACAATCATTTTTAAGTTTTGGATGTGAAATCCTACCCACTTTATATAGTATACTTTACCATTCACGAAAATTTATTATAGACTTTGTGTATAACCAGGATCTCTTTATACCTAAAGTAAATGATTTCATTATATATTTTTTTTTTGGAAAATAACTTTGTGAGACCCTCCCACACCCATGTGTGTAGAACATCAAAGGATCATCATTAAATTTGACACAGATATCTAAAAAAGTCAAGTCACACACTTATGTGATAATTTTTCTAGATATTCGTATCAAATGTAATAGTGATCCTTTGATATCCTACACACATAGGTGTGAGGGGGCCTTATAAGATTGTTACTCTTTTTTCTTTTTTCATTGCCGTTTCGTATTTTCTACTCATGTTGTTGTGTATTTTTATTTTTCTAAAATGCCCTTGAGTCAAAACTCCAAGTCAAAACAGGGTTGTTTCTCTATTTGACCAAGATCAGTTCTCAACTATCAAGTTCTGAACCAACTATTTTTGTAAATCAATTATGATGTTTGTAACTAGTTGTTTGGTGAAAAAACTAAGCGTCGTTGATTTCGAACCTTAAAACTAAAAAATTAATCTATTTAATTTTTTTATTCCTTAGAGAGAAAGATAGGTTTGGAACTTCAAGTTCCGAACCAATCCTTTATTCTAGAGAAAAAGATCGTCAAAGGAAAGGGTAAATCAATGGGATTTAGGCCCTACCCTTCCCTTTCGTGAAAAATACATGTGAAATGGTTCAAAACACCAAGTGCCTGATGGGCTTAATGATTTGTTTCTATTGGATTGATTCAAAACTTGTTCTTGGACTGCCCTTTTTATCTAATATTTGGTAGTGGGCCTATCACATAATGGGTTTAGTAATGATGTTGATTAGGGGACCCAGGGATATTACATTTAAATTTCTCGGGATTGCCAAAGTCAGGAAGAAGATTTGAAAAATCTTAAGGGTGGTTGTTCCGTGGGAAATCTGTAATGAAAGAAATCGAAGAACATTTTATGAAACTCTTTTGAGTGGAAATTGGATTAAAAAACAAATTTTACATATTTTATGGAGTTGGTTTTTTTGTTACCAAAGAGGGATGGGGTGCTTCTAGAGTTGACATCTAGCTTCATCTGAGGACCTTAATTAATTCGTCTTATCCAAAGGTTAGGCCGATCGGTAGATGGAGCTGCCTTTGCTAAGTTGTGCTAAGTTAAATTTTAATGAAAGCTCTTTAGGAAACTTGGGACTAGCAGGAGTGGGTGAAGTAATTTGGAATTAAGATGGAAATGTAGTTTTTTGTTATGGTGGGCCGTAGGGATGTATAACGGCAAATCAAACATAAATTATTCCCTTTTGTAAGGTTTGAGAATTTTCAAGGATAAACATATTGAAGCACATTTGGTTGGTTGGTTGGTAGCGGGATTCATTAAATATCATTAAGTGGTGCAATAAAAAACAATGTTTACCTTGGAATTTAAGGATAGCTTGGCTGTAAATTATGGATATCCGCAGTTCTTTGGAGTCTCACTTCAGGCTTATGTTGCCCAATGGACTCGCTAAGAGGGGTGTCTCTTTGCAAGAGTTGACTATTTCTGGGTTATTTGATTTCGTTGTTACCTTTGTAATTTCTGTGCTTTTAGTTCACAATCTATAAAATTACTATGATCGTCAAATAAATTCGATTGATTCGAGTCTTGAAGCTCCGAACAGGTTTGTTTACCAAAGCTTCGGTTCCAAATTTGAAGTTTCGAAGCAATTTATCTATCCAATAAAGAAGCATAACGATTCAGAAATTGAAGTTCCAAATTGGGGTTATTTAGTAAGTAATGTAAGAAAAAAACGACATGATTGTAATATATAAAAAATATTGGACATTTTTTAGATAATACAAGAATTAAAGGAAATTTATGCTAATTTCCACAAAATATTTTCCGAGAGCTATTTAACATTTTATTCAATTGCAACCATTTCAAATGTAATTTTATGGGTATTAAAATTAAATAAAAACGATATAGGTAAGATGTTAAATAATTCATCTCCCATGAATATTTGGATAAATTTTCCTAATATATTAAAAAAAAAGGAGAGCGGAGATTACAGGAATACTTCAAAGGCCTGCTAATTTTAGTTTTCAGAGCGATTAGTATTGCCTCACCTCGTCGAACCCAACAGGCCCTGGTGATGCTGCAGGAATCACCTCTCTCTCTCTCAACATTTGAATCTTAGATCTTTTAGATGTAGTGCTCCGTTGGATCTCACATTAAAGGATGTAGGTTATCTGTTGAGGCGCGTTTGTTTTTTTTAAAAGATATCTTTTGAAAAATTTAATATTTTTAAATTTTTTGAAAAGTTTAATGTTTTGTTTTAAAATGTTTAAATAAGTTCTGGATACTGTGTTTGATAACTTGATAGAATAGTAAGAAAGTTCTGGATACTGTATTTGATAACGTATAGATATTAACCATATAAATATAAATATATAATATAATATAATATATAATATAATATATTTTATTAATATATTTGTATTATATATAACATATAATATAATATGAGATATTTATATCATATATATAATATATAGTATAATATAACATATTTGTATATTATGTATATAATATTTATATTATTCTTTACTGAGTAATGATCCTATGAGATCCGCCCACATACATGTGTGTAGGACCCCAATGGATCACCGTTAAATTTAGCACATATCTCTAGAAAAATCAAGTCTCACACCCATGTGATAATTTTTTTAGAAATATCAAATTTAATGTTAATCCTTTGGGGTCCTACATACATGGGTGTAGGAGGGTCTCATAGGATCATTACTCTTATTTATTATATGAGTAATAATCTTATGAGACCCTCCCACACCCATGTGTGTAGAACTCCAAAGAATTACCATTAAATTTGACACAAATCTCTAGAAAAGTCAAGTCTTACACCCATGTGATAACTTTTCTAGAGATCTGTGACAAATTTAATGGTGATTATTTGGGGTCCTACATAAATGAATGTGGGAGGGTCTCATAGGATCATTACTCTCATGATGTTATATTATATATTTATTTAATGAGTAATGATCTCATATGACCCTCCCCCACCTATGTGTGTAGGACCTTAAAGGATCAACATTAAAGTTGGCACAAATATCTAGAAAAGTTATCACATGAGTGTGGAACTTGACTCTTCTAAAGATCTATACCAACTTTAATGGTAATCTTTTGGGGATCCTACACGAGGATCCTATAGGATCATTTCTCTCATTTAATATAATAAATATATTATATATAATATATATTATATATTACATATAATAAATAGTCAATGTATACTATATATTATAAATTGTATTCATAAAATAAATAAATATATAATATAATATAATAAATTATAATATTATATTATATCATATTAATAATACTAATATTATGTATTTATATTATGCATAGTGAATAGTGATCAACAAAAAAAGTTATTAAAGATTAAATTCTTACCATCTTAATAACTTAATCTTTCACTTTTTAACAAAGAAATGGGAACTTTTGTTGGAATATTATTTTCTGAGTTTTTTATGAACTTTGATTGTTTAGAGCCTACATCTTAATAAGGTAGGCTCAAAATTTGATTGTTTAAAGCTTCGGCTCTATATATAATTTTTCATATATATATATATATATATAGGAAGATACTACAAAATGCCTATAGTTGAAAATGAGCAGTGATTTCACCTACCCTCATCACCATCAAAAGTTCATTGCACGGTCACGATTGTCTGGTAATGTTTCATTTTTCATTTTTTTTTTCTACAAATTGGAATGATATAGGAAGATACTACAAAATGCCTATAGTTGAAAATGAACAGTGATTTCGCCTACCCTCATCACCATCAAAAGTTCATCGCACGGTCACGATTGTCTGGTAATGTTTCATTTTTCATTTTTTTTTTCTACAAATTGGAATGATCTGAAATTTGAATCGTGTATTGGTAAAAAATAAACAATTCTATGAAAAATATCAAAAAAAAATTTTACATGAAATAAATTGACCAAAATACCTCCAAAAGTTTAAGTGGTATTTTGGTCAAATTTGTTTGTGAATTATTATTTTTATATGTTTATTAGGTGCACCTCACTAAAATGTACATACACTCCAAATTTCATCTCATTCTGATTTGTCGAAAAAAATGAAAAATAAAACACTATCGGACAATCTTGACCGTGTGATGAACTTTGGACGGTGATGAAAGTAAGCGAAATCACTGTTCATTTTCGCTTATGTGTGTTGGGAAGATTTTTCTATATATATATATATATATATATAACATTGAAGTGAGGAATTTTGAGACCCAAGGATTGATCAGAGAAGATAGCATGTCACATTCAAGGGTTGATTCTTCGCTTTTGTCTCCATGGGGTGTAGAGAGAGTCATTGTGTGGAAAGTCTTAAAGCATATTTCATTTGAGGACTAGAATTTCTAAGTGTGGTTGGAATACGGCTTCTCAAATCTTTGGAATTTTGATTCTTAGCTTGTTACAAGATCCTATCCTATGCATATGAGAGGGCACACAAATTGGCAAGAAGGAAAGACTTGCCAAACTAATCACGCATTATTCTCTCCATAAAAACAAAAAAAACATTGCTTTTGGCGGAGGAAAAGGGTATTATAGTTGGTACAAGTAGGTCATACTTCACGTTTTGGCAGTTCGATGTGAAATTACTGCTCAATGCTCCCAAGTCAAAAAAAAGCTCTTCCAACTAGCCAAATTACAATCAGATACTATTAACATCAGATGTTAGATGCCAAATTAGACAGGAAATGCTGCTCAATGCCATCATCTTGAACTTTGTGATACACCTAGCCACAAATTTCACATTGGTCACACGTAATGTTAGACAACAGATGTATCCCAAAGTCCAAAAATTTTGTCTTTCAACTTTGTGATACACCTAGCTGCCAAATATCACATAAGAGAGTTTGTGACCTTCATGTAAATAATTGGTCTTAATTGTTTACAATAATCTGTTTCCCATTTGTAAAATTACACTCAAGTCAATGTTAGGGAGTTCCTCCATATGGCATCCCAAACCTCTCTACAATTTATATGTAAAATGTTTTTTGAGATAAGTCTTAAATTAATAGGTAATTCATGTAGAATATCCAAATGACACGAAAACTGAAGAGCTCTTAACAAAATCTCAGGATCACAAATTCCATACAAGGCAGATAAATCTGCCACCGCAAACTTCAATGAAAATAACAAATGTAACCTTAATCACGAGCAGCACAAATTGGGGCTGTTCTATACACGTAAATTCAATAAAATCAGCTAATTTTTCCTTTTCGATTTGTGTCTTATAATCTACTCAGTCACACCAGCATTATCAAGATCAATCTCGCCCATCCCTATATCTTCCTCTTCTTCAGTTTCCTCATCACCGCTGACCTCTTCATTATCAGCCCTCAGCTTCGCCATGTGCTCGGCAAGAAGCTTGTCATCATGCTCGCTCTCCTATAATCATAAAGGGCCATTTCAGTAGTAGCTTTGCAAAAATATTCCAAAAATTATATTTTTGTATGATATTATTATAGTTTTGTCATGGTCACTCGGCGGCCAACTGCTAGAAGGCTAACATGCAAGTCATTTATGTGTTTTCTCAAAACTTTACATGAATGAAAAAAACAACCCCCAAGGCAAATTACTTCCAAAAAAGCTCAAGATTGGAAGTCAGAACGTGCGCGTGTGTGCATGCATGCACACACACACATTTATAAAATACACAATTGGAATGAGGGAACTCACAGCTCTAGGAGCCTCCTTGACAGTAAGTTTCCCCTTGTGTAGGTCTATTGCTTCAGTGGAAGCTTTGATGGCAGCATTTAGAACATGTATGCCTTGCTCCTGTCCAAAGCAATCACAGAGCCATCGAATACCATCGAGAATAGTGGAGCCATAATATCGACAAGAGGCCAGAAAACTTAAAGCCCAGACAATTTTCCAATTGGGAAGATCAATTGTTGTACATCTCAACCAATAAATAATCTAGAGTAAATAACCGTATCTTGTTCATTCCAGGTTTGACTTGAACTAGTATATATTCACAACAAAAAATAATACAGAAACAAGTGAGATGAAGTTAATTGGCACGTTATGAACATCAAATGAGTCTATGAAAGCAAAGCATTATAAACCAATAATCACGAGAACCTTTGGCTCCAGCAATAAATGAGTTCTGAATCATGAAGGTCTTAAACTCAAGGAAAACGAGTTCAAGTAGGATAAATGTTGAGCAAGAAAGAAGGAATTCACAAATATAAGATTCAGTGCCAGTTAGAAAGAACTAACCTTTGATATCTTTTCATCAAAAAGGAGTGATACATAAAGTGGAGATAATTTTCACAAATAGTATGTTAAGTGAGGAGTTAGTCCGCACAATGATGGCCAGGCATCTGGTAACATCGAGGGAGAGAGATTCGGAGAGCGACACTAATATTAATTATTACTGACCTTGAAATCTGTTGTCAAAAAGGTAGAGCAACTTTTGAAACCTGCGGCTTCAGCTAATACAGGTCATAGAACAAATGGAAATACAATAAGCCCCTATAATAGATATACTTCATGATGGGGAATTTCTTGAAGGAGACAATCTGATCTTGCTCCATGATACCATGGAAGGTCACTCAAAACAGAGATAGATGAATTTTGATTCCTAAAATTAGATAATGTTTCACTCACATGGTTTTACACATTTGAGGAGTAAGAGTATCTAAAAGGAGAGGATTTTGGTGCATCGGCCAAACGCACCTACTCAAATGCAGTCTCTTCGCAAAAACCATGTTAAAGAAGGATTTTGGACCTAAAAATAAGGGTGCATGAATTTGAACCTTAAAAATAGATTACTGAAAATTTAACTTTTGCACTGTTAATTCTAATTCTGCAAAAATCACCAGATATACACTGTTTATGAGCTGCAAATCATGAGTCTAATGCCAAAGTGCATCTAGAGTGATACTTTGGACTCTAAATCCATCTCTAAGACAAACTTTTGGAAGAGGACCACATTTTAATAGGAGCACATTTGAACTTTTCTCTATCTAAAAGTTACACCAAAGATTCGGATCAAGGGCACTATATGTGGCTCATCATTTCCAGTTTAAAAATAATACACCTTTCAGGTTCAATGAGATAATTAGCAAGAAATGAATGGGCACGATCCACTCTGTAGAAATGCGTGCGGACAAGAAAACAAACTTCTTATCAAATTCATATTTTCAACCTCATAACCTTTATATATCTTTTCGATATAGAGGTAGAATGTACACGATGATATGCATTACAAGCACAACGCATGCAATCAAGTACACAATCAACAATGAAAAACATCAATCTTGAAAGACTTACTCAAGGCTCCAAAAATAAAAAAGCCGGGGGAATCAGGGAGTGTTTTTTTTTTTTTTTTTTCTCGGAATGGGGGTATATAGGCCACCTGGCCCCTAGGCAGCCGCCTAGAACCTCAAGCACTGTGCAAGATAATACATATAATATGTGCGATCCAAATGCACATATATACCTGTATGTGTTAAATATGTATATTTATGCATTTACATATATTCTAACAACCTTTTTTATACACATATATGCACATGAATATGAAACACGTTCAAATTACTGAAAATTTTGCTTCTTTGAATAATTAAAATAGTGAAGAAAAAAAAAACACAAGTACACACCATACTTTATATACTCATAGAATCATACTCACAAACTCCAAGTCTCCAATAAACCAAATGACCAATACGAAATGATGTTGTACAAAAGATGCTCTGAAAATGAAAAGAAAGAGGAGATCTTTAATTATTCAATATTTTGGATTTCTATCTTCAATATTTCAGTTGTCTAGCAAGCTTAAAATCACCCCAAAAGTCTTTTAAGAACCTCATTTGGACCCTAAAATTGATTGCAATAAGACATCGCAAGGTTTTGAATGATTATACGAACTTCTCAAATTTGCTCAAAGCAAAATTGATAAATTTTGGGCGGTTCTAGGGCAGAGGAACAGTTTTTGAACTTCCAGATAAGCATATTTAAGTGGGCTTTCAAACTTGCCAAATATTCATTTAAGATAAACCGCTTCTCAAAATATCAAATGTCAGGCAACCTAAGTTGCTCCAATTCCATGGCTGAGTAAATCATGAAGCCCAAACTACAAGTCTTCAAAGCAATTATGACTGATAATAACCAAACTATGACCCATTTTAAATTGTTTCATGTCTCCAAATGCCGGCTTCATTGAAGAGTGAGTCAGTCAATGCCTTGTTTAAAAAAACACTTCAGAATACCCTATTCAAAAGTAACGAAATTAACTAATAGAGATGCAGATTCCATCAAGGTGAAGCTCCTCAATCAGACATGGACAAAACACAGACCTTAATATGAAGAACCCCATCATATTGGAAACATTTCATCTCGATATCCGCCCGTATCTTCAATGGTTGTGGGGTCATACGCCTTTCGAATATTTCTTACTAAAGCATCTTTGACCTCTTCTGTCATTGCTGGCACCACCCTTGTAACCTACAAGAAGAACACCTTAAAGCGAGTAGTGCTACCGGAAAAGACAAACAGAAAAGAAAAAAATGGCAGTTATGCATAGCATTACCTCCTGTCCATCAGGTCCAATTCCTCTGACTTCCAGGCTGAGGGAATTTAGAACTGAATCAGGGTCAGTTACAATCACCTTGAATGCCTGATAACTCAGAAAAAGTTTTTGAGTTATTCATCAAACATTGCAAACATTCATTTCATACAAGAAGAAGGTTGCCTCAAAAGCATGTCCATATTTTCGGTACAAAGGCCAACCAACATGAATGTAAAGGTCCTGTCCAAAGAAAAATTCAGAAATAACACCTTGTAATGTTGTCATTTAGACTTGTTGAACCTAAGGTAAAATAAGCTTTGATAGAATGCAGTTTACCAACTGAAGACTAGAAAGCTGCATTACCCACAAAATATAAATGCAGCAAAGGAAAAAGAACCAAATTGGTCGAAAACAAATGGAGATGGATCATTTAAGAAAAACAGAGTTTGAACTTAAAATCCATAAATATTAATAGCAATACAAAAATAATCAATAATTTCTAAGTTCTAACAGTTCCTACCTCATATGCAATCGGTATTATCGATATATGAAATCTTAAACCTTTTGGCAACATACATGGCAAAAAGAAAATTCAGAAGCTGATAGCCTCACTAATGACGAAGCACTCTCAGGAAACACACCGGAGACCTTTTTGTAACCTTTTTGAGCTTTGCCCCCCATAGCCCTGTATAGTTTAATTATTTTGCATCTCTTGGTGCATAAAAATGGGTGTAGGAACTTTGTTACGTCACAAAAGCATTTGACAGACAAGGGACTATGGGAAAAATAAGAAAATAAACAATTAGGAATTTAGGATCATGCTTCATGATTTGGAGCACGGGTTGAGAGACTTCTATTGATCATTTGTAGGAGTGAAACTACTTAAGAAAAATACATAATGCATTCTTCTATGGAGGTACTTGTGGAAATCATTTTTTATCCAAGGATGACGTTTTTGGATTCCAACTGACTTAAATCCTAAAAAGGACTTCCTCTGAACTTTTTTCTTCAGTGGTATCTCTCCTACTTGTTGGAAACAGTGTCTATCATGGCAGCCTTGCCTCCAACGATTCCATGACACAAGTTGAAAGAGCGGAATCAAAGGATCTTCCAGGGTTGTAGGACAAACAATCTGACCCGAGTGAAGACAATAGAGACATTGCCTCAGATGCTCTCTCCCTTTGGATCAGATTGTATTCACTCTCAGATGCAACCTCCCGGCCTCCCTCTCAGATGTATTCACTCTCAGATGCTCGCTCTCTGCCTCCCTCCCTCCCTCAGCACCATCCAATCCACAAACCACAAACCAGAATTGCCTCTCCAAAAACTGCCATTTCTACATCATGTCACCACAAAACTGGAAATCCACCCCAAACACCCACTATTCATCCTCTTTCAACCTCCAAAACTGGTGTTTCTCTCCCTAAATGTAGCCTAACGAGAAATGGAGCGTGGATCTTTGAAGGTGTACAAATGAAGAAAAAGTAGGTTGCTGAAGAGAGGGAAGATGCTGGATGAAGCAAGCAGTTCATTATTGCCATCAACTAGCTTCTGCTCTCTATGATTATCTCCGAGCTCTACACCACACTGATTCAATATCTATGAATATGGTCGATGGTACTCGGTGAATCAACACCCATGAGGATTCGGTTTCTCTCTCTAAGTTTCCTTATACCAGTAAGATGAGATAGAAAGAGTTTAAGGGGGCAATTTGGTCAATTAT